>NC_133823.1:34910500-35220084 GCF_047830755.1 Zonotrichia albicollis
GATCAGTACAGATCTGCCTGTGGGCTTTGCATAAGGATTTCTTACTCTTCTTCAGTATCATAGTGCTCTGTCCCATCAAATAAGGGAGGCTGGATAACCCAGCAGAAAGATGCAGTTCAAAGTCCAGACTGCTGGAATTTACATAAAAGCCACGTTAACTCACCATCCTCTGTAAGCAACATGAACCACACACATGGAAAGTATGAATTAGAACTGGTCAATCCAAATTCTGGAAGGTAACAAAGTGCATGTTACCCAGCCAATAAGTGCATGTTTTCCAAACTGAACTCAAAACCACATCTTTTCTCTGAAGTGAAATTCTTGTGTGTCTTATTTTGACCTTCTTTCAGTAAAGTCTGCACTAAGTCATGGTCCTTTGCAGCCTGCACTCAGAACAGAAAATAATTCTCTGAAGTGTCCAGATACATACTTTCCATTCTTGGCCTTTTTCAGATTTCCAACAAATACTCAGCATTTAAGGATGGATCCCTGTTCTCTGCAGCCACATGTGGCTAGCTTCCTGAGCTCAATGCCAACATTTCCTTAGAGCATTCCTTACATGAGTTGCCTAAAACTTCTCCCCACCATCTTTAAGACCAAATGACACATGCACTAAAGTCTCCCAGCTCTGACTGCCAAAGCTATTTGTGCTTACTGATTCTGCCCACAGATAGACTCCAGTGGTGGCAGACTCAGCACCCTTCTTAGGGAAAGGCTAAGTGATCCTTCTCAGGGCTAAACACACTTGAAGGTAGTTTTGAAGAGCACACGGACATTCCTTATATGAACAGCAACATTTCATGATACTCTCCCTGTACAAAATTAGTACAAAAAGCACATAGTAATCACTTTAGTACAAAATCACACAGAAGCTGCAGCAAACACATGGAAAAGGAAGCAATAAGTCTTCAGTTCCTAGAGTTTTCCCAATGCAAGTACACACTGAAGCCCCATGTGAATTCACTGAGATAGCCATGTCAGGCAAACAGGCTAGCATGCAGAATTATACCTATTTATTTATTATACCTATTTATACCTCCATATTTAAAGCCAAAGAACTTCTGGGAAAAACAAACAGAAAGCAATCTTTAACTGACTATACCAATATTCCTGGCAAAAGGCATTACATCTGCTAATAAAAGGTAGAAGTTACACTTGGTATCATATCCTGAATCAGAAGGTATAGTATATCAAAAAGATGTCGATTTGCCATTATATTAAAAGTGATTGCCTCAGGATTTATACTTAACCCAGTTTTCAGAAAGCATGAGCTATTCTAGATAGAAACAGATGTCAGAAAATGCACTGTCAGACAGAAAATATGGCACATTATTCTAAAAAGAGGCTTATGATTTTTTCAAATAAAAATTAAAAAGACAATTTAATATAGTCAAATCCAGCAGAGGTATAAATGGCATATAGTTTTATGTGTGTTCTTTCATGACTTCAGATTTATCACTGGCATATTAGTGACTCTGATTTTCATGATTTAGATATATTACTGGGTCACATGGCAGTATTTTTGAAAGTAAGGGAAGAGTTAAAAACTTAGAAATATAATTTTAATTTAAAAGTCTTTCAGATTTATGAGCCTTGTCAGGAAGGGGGAATGTGTGTAGGTTTTTTGTTGTTTTGGTGGGGTTTTTTTTTTGGGGGGGGGAATATTCTTTTTTTTTGTTGTTTGTTTTGTTTGCTTTCTTATGGCCAACTAGTACTTTTTACTTTCTAATCCTCCTAGAACAACATATTGGAAAGGTCCCCAACAGTCATCTAGTCAACATCCCAATCAAACTTCCAAAGACAAAAAAATTCAGAATGTCTCTAAAAAACTAGTTCTATTGCTTAATCATCCCCGTAGAAAATATATTTTCTTATTATATCCTTTGGAAGCCTCTCCTGCTTCAAAATACGATAATTGTCTCTGGTTCTAAGCCTGTGCACCTCAGTGAAAAGCCTGGTTCCAAAGCTGAAGTAACCTGTAAGTGGAAGGCCACTATTTGGTGCTCTCCTCTCAGACCTTTCTCATAGGGCAGATGTTTCAGCCCATCTTGGTGGCCCACTGCTAGACTCAGTCAAGTTTATTAACATCTTTCTTGTTGTTTTGTTTTCTTTTTCTTTTTGCTGAAAACCAAGCACAATATTCTACATGTGGTTTAACAGTCAAGTAGAGGACAACCACTTGGCTCAATTTAGCGGCCACACTCCTTTTCAGGGAGCCCAGGACACTGTCAGCCTGCATGGCTGGTGTTCAGCTTCCACCAGGAACCCTAAGTCCTTTCCCACAGAGCTGCTTCCCAACCACTGAGCCTCAGTCCCTATCACTGCAAGGAGCACTTCCATCCCAGGTTAAAGACTTGCATTTGTCTTTATTGAATCTCATCAGATTCCAGTCAGTTGATTTTTCCAGAGTACCTGAGTCCATCTGAATGGCAAACCTGCAAGGAAGTCTATCAGCTTCACTGCCTCCACACCTCCAGTTTGCGGCTATACAAAAACCATATGAAGGTGGTCTCTGTCTCACCAGCATGTACCCTCTTCTCCTGTAACTCTCAAAGGTATAAAAACATGGTTAGAGCACAGTAACACCAAGGTTGTGGGTTTGATACCTGGGTCATTCATTACTGAGTCCATTAAGAGCTGGACTCAATCCCTGTGGGTCCCTTCCAGCTCAGAATAACATGTGAATCTGTGACTGTAGTAAAACAGAACAAATCCCAGGAGAGGGCTCTCATCCACAAACCTAATAATTTCATTAGAAAATGTGATCAGATTTGTCAAGCATGATTTACTCTTGGCATGCACAATCTAACTCCAAAAATATCCATTTACCAGTTCTCTAATTAAACCCAAAGTTGGCTCTTTTTAAGGGCAGGATGATACTCAGCTACTTGAATTCCTCACATGAGCTTCAGTAATTAATAGTTGCTACAAGCCAAGACTGTCTTTGATTATTGCCTTCTTGGCCAGATCTTAATTTGTGAGGACTCTCTCACTCAGATACATTGCACCCTCATTAGTGTCCTTTTGACAGTCTCCAGAAACATCCTGGGCTGCTTTAATGTGTGGCCCTTCCAGAAGGCAGGAGGGAGGCAAAAATCTATCCCAAGCACACAGGTCTCATAGATGCTTAAATATGACATTGTCCTATTCCCACACTAAGCAAGTGATCCCTAAAATAGGCTCACCATTATGTCACTCATACCTGCCCCTCTCCGATCCTGATCAACAAGAAACCCATCCACTCAAACTGCTTCTATTTGCAAAGGAAAACCCCCATTTTACTCTTCTCTGCCAGTCTTCCTACATCCATCCATCATAGTTGTTCCAACAATGCCTTATTGATGGGTCTGCATGCAGAGGTCTGTCTCCTCCTGATTGATTCCTATGCTGTGTGCATCTCTCTGCAGGCAATTCTTCCCTGACAGTCTATAAACCAGAAGATTTATGTTTTGCTTTGGAGTTGTTCTTCCTCAGATTTGACCATCTGCTGGTAGTACTTTTCTGTCTGTTATCCAAATTTTGCTTGTTTTCTTCCAACAAATTTTTTCCTTCTCTTTAAAATCTCTGTCAATCCCTCTCAACTCCAGCAACAAAACATTAATTAAAAAGTACATACAGACAATCTCACAAAGTTTGTCTATCAGCTGTCACACTTTCAAATTAGCACTGCTACTTTGGGAGAAGCTGTACTGCTGCAAATTAAAATTATGAAAAACCCATAGAAGTCTGTGCAGTAACATGTTCAATCAGTATCACATATGTAGGCAATGGGAGGAAAGGTTTTATCCTAGCCAAACAAAGATAAAATTTCATCTAACACAGTGAGTTTAAAGACCAGAACAGAATACTGAAAATATTACCTGGAACGAGCAAACAACCACATAAGTACAGCTATTCTGCATGGATACTCCAACCACCTCCTTTAAAAGTTACCCTAGGAATATCTAAAGATTGCAGTCCTGAGACTGCTAACTTGATTTCATTTGGCACAGGATGCACTCTGGATCAGAACACAGGCACCCTATCTGGGAGCTGCAGCTGATTCCCTTGATGGACAAGAGGCCTTGACAGAAAACATTTCCTGAGACAAAAAAATCAGCAGGGCCTCAGTTCTGCTGAGGATACTGACCAGCAAGACATTGAAACATTAATCAACAGTGAGGATCACCAGCCTCACATCTTGAACTACACTTCCACTTCCTTGGCTAAGCCTGCAGAAGAGCTTTAGAGAATAATACAGGCTACCATTTATAAGAAGCGTATGCAGTTTCTCTTCCAGCAAGCCAACTGACTGATGGTAACTTAATATTTGTTTAGCAAATGGAGGTCACTTAAAAAAACAAGATGTTATTGACCCCTACAGTTAGTACAAAAAACCTCTGAGAGGAGGAATAGACACACAATTCAATGTGCTGGAAAAAAGTGTTAATGTTGACTACTGAATGAAAACTCTACCAAACAACTCCCACTGATGGGTTACTGCTATAATATTGTAAAAAAATGTAGATCACTTGTGGTTCCTCCTAAACAAAATACTCACAATCCAAATTTCCAGTTGAGAATCTTCTTTCATCCAGACTTAATTCTGAGCACGTCTTTTTAAATTAAACCAAGAAGATAATCCCCAAGGTGAAAATAAAGTGATATGAACATCTGTAGGGCTGGAGTTCAGATTAGCCATAATTTCAAATTTATTTTTGAAAAAAGCTTTCTATTACAAGGTGACTATTCCTATATTTACACACACTCTTAAACAACACATGTAACTGTTAAGTATAACTTCCTACATATTGCTTGGTTAGACAAACTTTTTTTGGAAGCAAGATCATAGCAGAGAAAATGGTATAGAAAAACCAAAAATGCATGACCAACAGAGGCTATTTCATGAAGGCTTTTTCCAAAATGCAGACAAAAGAAGGTTGTGTACATTATAAAACTGCTACACTAAAATCAAAATTGTTTCTATAGCTACATTCTGCTCATATTCAAATATGGAATGAAAAGGCAGCCCAACCCCTTTACTAGAAGTGCCTGCAAATAAAAAAAAAAAAACATAATTGAAGGAGCCATTTCTGGCTGTTGTGACCAGAGCTACACTGATTTTAGTGGAGTTGAGACTATTAAGAGCAGCTGAAGATCTGATCTTCCAATTTAAATTCTGTCTTGACTTTGAGTAATTCTGTTGAGGTCACTAGAACAGGGTTACTCAGGACATAAATTTGCCCCAAGGGCTTTTGTTGCCTGAGATATATTTATATTACATTAATGTATAAACAGAAAATGCCTAGCAAGTTCCAGTAAAGCAATTAATGTAATTAGTTTGTAACTTGTGCTCAAGTCTCTCAAGGGTTACTGAGGGTCAAATTAGGGAAACACATTTCTGAAAAGCACGGGTCCTAAAACAACAAAGTTTCATCTGACATCTCTAAGTGGTAATGCCTCTGTATTTTGACATCTAATAATCTTTTTAAAGAATAAACAGATGCAAATGAAAGAATGAAATACATCTGAAATGTTGGAATGTCAAATTTAAAAGCAAATGATAATTTTGTGTGTTTCCAGAAATAAAAATGCTTCAGTTAATTTCTATTTAAACTTCAGAACGTTATAAAGATACAAATAACAACAAAAGCACGATTTTTTTTTCATATATTCTAAAACAGAAAAATTCAGGTGCAAACAAAAGTAACCACTTTTTACTATCCGTAACCTCTCCCCATCTGGAGTTTAGGGTTCAGTAAATCTTGCACCGTATGAAGCACACACAAGTTAGCAGGATTGGGCCTAAGCATTGAACATCAGTGGACCACAGCAAGCTGTTTAAGGAAACTGATGCCACTTGTCATACGCATGAACCAAGGAGCAGCATGGTTTCATTTAGAAAGGCAAAAGCTGAAGTTTGAGAAACACTCTAAGACACTCATTATCTATAAGAATGTCAGGAAGAATATTTTTTTAATTAACTAAACCTGAGAACCCTAAACAGCCACTAAAATATAATTAAAATGAACTATCAAAGGTCACCATGGACCATTTGTTCATTTGGATAACAAAAGAGGCAGATACCAGCCGTTGATAACTCCCATTTATTGAATTTATTAACAAGCTGCAGGAATGTGCTTGTTGCATTACATGACTATGCATATTGAGCAATTGTTTTATTTCAACTTAACTTTCTTCCATTTTACATAGTTCACAACCCTTTATGCTATGCAAACACAAGACTTTATTTTTAGATCCTGTTATGTCACACATGACATTTATCAACATGTCAATTAGTTACAGAAAACTGAAGAGTATGGAAATGCAGTCTCCTTAAGGGCTAAAGAGACCAGATAAATCATGACTTTACAACAACTACTTGTAGCATGTAGTTCTGACAGCACATCAAAACTCTGATTTTTTTCACACCAAATATGTAAATCTGTTATTTAACAGTTGCTAACAAAGTAGGAACTTTCAAAGTGGAGATTAAAAGGAACAGAATAGTAAAGTCTGTCTCAGTTCCATTAACAAAAACACGATGCTTCCATATACAGCTAGAGTACCAAGGGATGTGAGCAGCCAAAACCACATCAGCTTTAATGGAAAAAGACAGAAATACGTATTTCTGAAGCAGAAATGGAAAAATGCTTTTGATCTAGCTCATGAAGGATAACAAACCCTGACAATACACATTTGGGATGCTGCTCTCAGGTTCCATTATAGTATTATAGTGCAATGTTTCTAATTCGTTTGTGTAGATATATTTCTAATTTGTAACTGCAAATACAAAGTCCTTTGAATTAAAAAAGAATTCAAGCAAGTCAGATAGTTCACACTGAAATAAAAGGAAATATTTTTGTTTCTGATTTACAGGGAAGTAACAGCTGGCACTTATTATGTCTATGTACTACATCAATCACCAAAAACACAAACTCCAATAAATCTACCTTATGTCCTTATAAATATAAAGCTGTTTTTCCCTTCTAGACCAGATTGCTAGCTTATGAAAAATGGTACAGCTCTAAATCCAGCACTCTATCTTCTAATCAGTTCAAATTATGTACCAGACACAAATTTATCTAGTTTAGCTTTTACAGATGGGGGTGGATTTTGGTCTTGTTGTTGTTGTTTTATGGGGGTTTTGTTTGTTTCTTTTCTTTTTTTTACCAAGTGACTTCCACAGAGAGCATGAGACATGGTACCAGTAAATCAGAGTACCAGCAAGTACTGCTTTTTTTTTTCAAAGCTCGATCTGCAATAGATGCCAATTTGTGCATCATTCTCTCTACTACAGCACGTGTTGTTTTTAAACAGACAATCCACTGCAACTGGATAGTGACAAGAATAAAAAGAATAAAGGCAGCGGAAAGAACGTTAACCACAGAAAGATGAGTAGGACTTGGCCTCTCACGCTCCGACCACCCAATGAATGGGACATTAGTGCTGAGAAACAAACGTGCTTTAACTCTCCCATCTGACAAAGAAAGAATGAAGCAGAACAGATTGTCCAGCAAGCTTCTGTTAAGAGCTTATCACAATTTTCAGTACTGGGGCTAGAGCAAACCACTAGAGAGCAAATATTTCTGAAGTCTAGTCAAACTACATGGGAGGATTTAATCCAGACTGTGAAGAAGGAAATACTTTTCCATTAAATAGAGCATTAACCTTCAAAGGAAAGTTGATCTTCTACCTAATCAGCAGAGGAGCAACTTATGGACAGATGGTGATGAGAAGACATATTTATGTCTTTCAGTCTTTACATTCAGGTTTAAAAAAGGTCAGTGGTAACCAGGCAGCTGACATGGGTAACAAAGTAACAAAGGGCTTCAGCTAAAATGGGGAAAGCATTCTCTTACGTGTTAATCTGGACGCTAAAATACTTTCAAATTTGTCAGAAGGGACAACAGAGCTATTACTTGCCATCTTTGAGAACAATCAGTCTGGAGGACTGCTGGTTTCCAAAGACTATGAAATAAAACCAGAGTTCCTACCCCAGGCTCAAATCCAATTGCACAAACATTAGAGCAAACGATAAACAAACAAGTTATTTGCATTTTCTTAGGGAAGAAAATGAAAAACCATCCTTATCCTTTATGCTCCAAAAGATTGTAAACATCTGTTACAACTGTGTGTAATACACTAATCACATCAAATTAATGCCATTATCTTTTCCTGTCATGGCAGGGAAAGGTTTCCTGATAAGGACAGATCAACATGGATTAGATGAATTAGGATAAATCTTCTACATGGTAATAAGCAGCACTGTTGCACTGTCACATGGGGAAGAGCCAAACTTTCCCTCTGCCTCTTGGCTGAAACCCACCCTCACTGCTCCCAAGACCCTTCTCCCAGCCTTGCACCATCTCTGCATGCATATGTGGCCACAAGTCAGATCCAGATGCCTCTCCAGCAACCTCTGCTGCAAAAGAGATCACACATACTTTTAAACTCACTATTTCTGCAGCCTAAATAAAGTCAGAAACCAAGCCCTGACAGGGCTGCACATGATATCTGCATAACAGCTTCCCCAGCCCCTGTCCCATGATCCTGCTCCATGATCCACTAAAAGATACTGACTAGCAACCTTGCCCTTTATCCAAGGTGTTGCACTGGCTAAGGACTACAGAAATACAAACAGTTGTCATGGAGCTGCACTTCCTCTTACAATTATTCTCAAGAAAAAAAAACTGTGTAATTTTTTCTGCCAGCTCAGTTTTCTTGGAAAGCTTGTGACCTCAGTGTGAATTAAAAGCATCATCTTGTCCACTCTGTAATTTATTTTGACTTTAGTAAGGCTTTTTCCTTGATATTCTAAGACACAGGAAATGTGGTCTAGAGGAAGTTACTACAAAGAGGGAAGCAAAACTGCTGGAAAACTGTACCCTACGTTGTTTGTCAATGTTTCACTGTCAAAGTTAACACAGCTGTGCTCACTGTCAAAGTTAACACGCTTGTTGCTGTGCTGTTGAACATACTCATTCTGGATTTGGGTAGCTGAAGAGAGAGATGCTTACCAAAATATGCTTCTGACTGCTTAGTGGTAGGCTGTAAAAAGTTTGGATGACAGGATCAGATTTCAAAAGAAACTCTGTCAATATAAGAAATACAGGGGGAAAAAGGTTATGAGATTTTGTTAGGACACTTTTACCCTTCAGAATCTTCTAAGTTCAGTCCTTCAGGCAGGAATACTCAACTGGACAAATACAACTGAAGAAGTGACCAACTGCTGCTGACTTTGCAGCAGCTCTCCAGTAAAGCCATCTATGAGTCACAACCTGAACATGAATTGAAAACTAAAAAGAGCACACTCAAGAGACCAGTGTTTAGTCTAAAGAAGAGGAGTTTGAGGGAAGTTAAGAGCTAAAGACAAGGAAAGAGGAAATAAGTAATGTTCCATATACACATTATTTCGGACAAAGAGTAACAGATTTATACTTGCAGCACACGCTATTTACACTGGATATTAGGAAAAAGAAGTCTGGTGAATCAACTTCTTTCCTAGAGATCTGTATGGGAAGTTATATTAACCAAATTCCCCTTCTGTCTCTTAATAGTCTCCCTTTGCTGTGCCACACAGACTTTTTTTGAGGCTTTTTTGTTTGCTTTGAATCTAGCCAGCATCTTGCTTTCTGCCAGTCTTGTTGTAAAACAGAACTGCTGCAGCTGAAGTCAGGAAAGCAGTCAAGACAAACTTCTCTGATGGAACAACATCAGCATATCTCATGAGCAATTGTTGTAAACAGTCCAAGTATTTGAAACAAAATAAGGACATGTTGATTCAAAATTTCTTTTACCGTGAAGCTTCAACTAGATCCAGTGCACCAAGTCCTTCAATATTCATGTGGACAGCCCTACATGTGAATGTGATTCCAAGAAAAAGTGTCTTTTAGTGTAATTATATATTAGAAGGAAAAGACAGTTGGCTAAAAATGCCCAAGAAATAATCCAACAGAGTGATTTTTTCCTTAAATGTGTTGGATATAACCAGCCAACAAAATCTCTTTGTGAAAATACAGAAAGTACTTCTAGACTATTACTTTGTGTTGCAGTTACAAAACAGCCTAACAAATGTTGTTTGGACACTTGCTCCAAAATCAGGATTCTACCATATTGCCATCCAGTAGTTTAAGAGGATGGGGAAGAGGAAGGGAGTAAAAGGGAAACAGATATTTTTCTCACTAATAGATTGATTCACAAAACTTTGAAATGCAGGAGGCTCTTTCTTTTTTCTTTTGTTTTCTCAGTAGTTGTGCAAAATTTGCAATGACTGTCAGAAAAAAATACACTTCAATCTTGTAAGGCCACATATATAAGTGTATATAAAGCAAACATGGAAAAAAGGCAGAAATCTAATTAGGCTTTAAAAAGACAAAACACAAGGGGAGCCACAACAGTGAAATGTAATTTTTCAGTGAGCTGAACACACTCACATTGCTGACTACCTTTCCCATTCATCAATTCAGATGCCTGAATCCATCCCTGCACTGAGTGTATATAACAATGGATCTGTGGCTTAGCTGCAACCTCCTGTGTAGGTTGTTTCATGCAGATGTTCACCAGAAGCCAATTCTTTGTGTAAGAGACACTTGATTTACTTTACATGGTTGATTTTAAACCATAATGTCTAATTAGACAAACTGTTTTGAAGTTCTAAAAATTAAAAGTATGAATTAATCTCATCAAAACCCACTCAGTACCATATTATGGTTTCAATCTAAAGGAGGTCTATAGAAATCAAATCATCACCTTTTTTGAATTACATCACAATTGACAGTAAGAATCTTTTATAATCATGAAGCCATAAAAAACTGCAACATTTGGCTTTCAGAAAGAACTTCCCCCTATAATAAAGACATTAGCACTGAAGCTTTGATTGAGGTTACATTCATGTAACTGAACTCAAATATGTTTCTGTTTTAAACTACTTAGTTTTAGGGAGAATAAAAAAGAAAATTACTATTGGTCCCACTTTAAATACAATTCAATTTTAATTTAAAGCAATTGCTGAGAATTTTTAACCCTCCTCAACTCTTAAAGACACAATTTAAATTATCTCTGGAACAGCTCCATATTGAATCTCATTTAATTTAGCTAATTTCTCAATAAATTAAAGCATGAAGTTCCAAAGACTAATCTCATTTTCTGCACGTGAAAAATTTCACTGCAAAAAGTTTCAAACTCTTATTCTTTCAAGGTGCATACTCCAATAGCTGAGCAACACCTATTTTCCTTTCTATTAATTCTACTCATAAAAACCTACTAGGTTTTAAATAAGCAGAAAAAAAAGCTTTGTTGGAAAGAAAAGAAAGTCAATTAAAATGTGTGATGTATATCAGTTATTTGTGGACATCTCCTTGGCATACATACTAATTTTAAACTAATTCTTGATATCATTGTTTTGACTTTGAAGAAGCTGAAATTTCTTATATAACCCACAATATGGTATGCCTGAGATTGTAGGGGCAATGAGCTCTCAGAAGGTTTAAGCTTATGAAGATTTTTTTCCAAACAAAAGTAGGGATATGAGAATATTAAAGAGCATAAAATGCAGTTGGATCAGCTAGTTATCTAAAAGAAAATTCAAAAGAATAGTGATTAGAATCTCAGAAACAAGTATCTGGACAAAAATCTGATGAAATGCATTAACTAAAGGTGGTTTCATGAAACACTAATGTTAAATGAAAGGCTGCATTCAATATAGCACAATGAGTCCATACTGCAGGCTGGTTTACCCACTTCTCAGGATGTCATCATGGAACAGAGAAGGAACATAGCTTCATAGCAGAATAGTATTTTTGACTATTAATATTAATATTTACAGCTCGACCTGAGGAAGAAAGAACTTCCAATTCAGCAACCGCCTGGAAGCACAGAAATCCTGGCTGCCCTCTAAAGCTTAAGTAGTGGGGAAGAACTGAAGCAGAAAAGAACATGGTGAGGACTCTCCAGTAGTGACTTAGCTTTTGGAGTTTGTTTGGAATCCAAAGTTCTCAGAAACTTCTGTAAAGCCCTAAGCTGTTCATTGACTCATCTATCCCAGCTGAAGAGAAGAAACGCCTGTGAAAGCAGAAGTTTAAGCTACTGGATGTCCACAGTGTCTGAAAATCCTGTTATCTCTCGCCTTGATACACCTCTCATCTCTTAAAGTGGTTCTTCAACCTTGATAAACAGAAACCTATTCAGACTCATACTAGTGAGATCCAGGTACCCATGAGCAGGGGATTCTTAAACAAAAAAATAATGATAAAACCTCCACACATCTGCAAATCCAAACAAATAAAAATTGGATCCTAAAAGGTCAATATTTTTAAACCTGCCTCAATAGAAGCAATGCAGGAAGTAAACTTGACCTTTATTATCAAAAAAGAGAACATTTTGTAAAAAGTTAAAAAAAAAAAAATCCAACATATACGTTACATTCCACTTCAAGCTCTAGATCTCTCAAGTTTCCCAATGCCTTAGTCCATGCAGAGAGAACTTCCAGGGGCTAATTTAGAATTTGCATGAGTTTATCCTTTGAAGCTGTTCCCTCTCCCTGATCTCTCACAACAGCTCTGGGTGACCAAGTTTCTAAGACAGCACATGGCTAAATGCCCACAGACACTTGACTGTGTTCAAAATGCAATTCAGTTAACAAGCACACTAAAGTCCTCCAGTGGTAATAACTACTCCTTTGCTCACAAACTTGCAAATCCTTTATTTGCCAAAGATTACTGAGGCTTTTTAGACTGTGGAAAAAAGTTGACACTACTCACTAGAAATTACTCTATACGGCCTTTTAAAGAAAGGACACTAAAAAGAAAACAAGTAGCTTAACATATTTTTATATATCTCCACATAGCTGTCTAATAACATAAACGTACTTCAATCTTTAACTGAGTCTTGTAAGTAATGGCAAAAGAACTTCTTGGCAGTAATTTTTAATTTTTATAAAACCTTGAAGTACACAATTTATTCCCACTAAAATAACTATTTATGTGCACTTGGACTAAATCACAGCCTATTAAATCCATTGTCTTTTGCCAACTTCAGAAACTGAATCAAATCCTGAACCTCATAACTATCAGAGAACTCTGAATCTTCATATACAGAGACATCAGTTCAAAAATATTCAACACAGAAATGTAGCTGGTAAACTCAAAGTGGGGATATCAAAATTACAACTCCTAGCAGAAAAAACCTGACATTGTCAATTTGCAGTTTGCATAGCCAATGCTACATACACAGAGATAAGAAGTACACTTCCCCTTTTTTTTTTTTTTTTTTTTGGGAACTAGAATTCCAAGCATATACCACAGCTGTTATTCAACACCTGAATATCCAAAGCAGGTCTTCAAACCAATAGTGACAAGCCTGTATAAAGAGCTTGTCACCATCTTGATGGTACCTATCATACATTCAGTCACAGCACTTACGTCAAGTTCAAACAAAAATGAAGATAGTTTGTGACAATGTGCAGCAAATTAGTTACCTAGTGAAGGCACTAACAGGTGAAGCACTAACAGTAAAGTGGCTGGTGCAACACAGAACTAAGCATGGACAAAATTCTTCCAAGAAACGCTTTGCAGAGTCTCCCAGAGATGCACCCTGCCCCAGCTATGCCTAGAAATACCCCATTACTATATATATATATATGTATATATATATGTATATATATGAGACACATAATATATATTTTATAATATATAATATATATATATTATATATATTATAATATATGTTATCCCCCAGTTATCTTAAACTGTGGTTCAATAACAAGTTTCCTCTCAAATTCAAGATACTGCTTTCTAAACCTCCCTTTCCACTATAATCCTTAACTAAAAGGTTGTTGGAAATTGCAGAAACAAAACAAAAGGAGCTTCTTTGGGTCTCCACTTTCTGTAACAATTATTATGGCTTTATATATACACATTGAGCAATGCAGCAGTTTTGGGGTTTGTGGTTTTTTGTTTGTTTTCCATAAATAAGAAGAGAATTACACCAACTCTCACTACCATGTCCATGACTTCTCCAAAACGAGCTTCTTTCATATTTCAAGTCTCTGGCTGGTGCCCGTGCTTCCCAAAGAGGGAATTAGTCTGACCTGGTCTGCCCTCTGTACATGACACTGCAGCTGCATTCGCAGGCTGGGAAGGGTACTCAATGGCTCTAAGGAGCATTTTTTTGAGCAGAAGTGTTTCATATGAAGTGCTGCAGGTTTTTCTAAGCCTCTTAGTGAGGGAATGAAAGAAGGAGGACAAATGCCCACAGAAGAACTTCCATACCACCGTTACGGTGGCCTGAAATTTTGAAGCAGCTCTAATTCGCTCAGCAAGCTGCTGCACAGCCTGGTAATGTCAATTAGAGGTAGAGGACCTTAAAAGAGCTTAGAATTAGAGGTAGAGAACCTGACCATTACCCTACACCCACCTGTACTTCTCTGAAGGTGAAAACTAAAATCCTTAGTTTTCTTCTAGCCTATGATAGAAAATTACATACACCAAAGATGCACCTAACACACTTCTATCACATGCAGACAAAATAGCATTCCATCTGGCTGTATTTGCAGGGACAACAAAATTAACTGAAGCTGCAAGTGCTTTCTAACCATGCTCAATACCCAAAGGTGTTTCACCACACTTACCCAGGCCTGCTTACCAGTTTAAAACAACAGCATGTCCAAGCACCATTTGCGCACATGAAGTTATTTGGGATTGACAAAGGAGGGTCACCCAAGGAGAATCTTTCCAGGAAGCTGATCACTTTGGCACCCTCTGAAAGCTTGAGTTTTGTGCAAAGTGCAACAGGTGCTTACATCTAAAAATTGCACTTAGAAGAAGGGGTCAGTGACCACTCTTTATGTGCGGTCTGATACTTTGAATGCTTTCCCTGGAAATGGGTATCTGTTATCCCAGTAAAGTTTCTATCAGAAGTTTAAAACCATCCAGCAAGTGATGCCCATCCATCAGAGGGCCTTGCTTCACACTGGGAAGCTCCCCAGCATCCCAGTGCCAACAGCCCAGCCATGGATACCCTAAGTGCAGTCACACTGGATCACAGAATCTGGCCCTCAGCAGCTGGTTGCCCCTTTTCCCCACTTTGTCGCCACAAAGATCAGACCCTTGATCTTTCACCTAAAAGTATAGCTAAGAGTAAAGACTTGAGATTTCTACTGAGGATGTTGGCTCCATATTTTGTTTCTTTCTACGTGTGGGTCTGACATAAGTCTGCTGACTGGGACAAAAACATGGGATTGCATTCTGTTTTCACATAAGTGCAAGCCCAGAGTAACTACTGACCTAATACACTTATTTGGGATATAAAACTGAGTAAATAAGAGAACTCAAGCCAAAACAACTCTTAGATTTAAAGATTTCACTTCTTTAGTTTATGACCTTTATACTCCTTAACAGATCAGAACAGCCCCATATTTTTAATATGCAAAACATATTTCAGGTCTAGCATGCTCAGTTGAGGAAAAGTGCACTTATATTTAATTACGAAAAAATTATATTTGTTCTCTAAATACAGTGCTTGAAAGCTTTTGTTTTCCTGTTAGCAATATTGCCAAATCTTATTTCCATCTTCAAACAGAACTGTTACTGTTTTATTTAAACTCTTGGAGGCACAATTCAAACTTCCACATATGTTTCCATACAAAGCCCAGCAATGACAAAAAGCTCAAAAAAATTAAATATTTCTTCCAAAGCCAGGAAGGTCATTTGGACTGAGATGCCCAAAATTATTGACTGGATTTGGCTCACTAGAATAATTCCTTCTGCACGTAGCTACAGCTTCCTCCAGTGCTCTTTTTCAGATATTTCAAGATGTAAATAAGGGCAAGCTGGGGCTGCACAAATTACTCACACAGCTTGCTCCCTGTCATAACATTTATGGAAAGATCACAGCTCTTCTCTCTTCACTTAACTAGAAACAGACAAGCCATGAAGATACCTACTCTGGTTTGCTGATCTATGATGGATGAATATACACTCATATAAAAGCAGCATGTGTGCTGGTAAGAGGACAATTAGGGACAAGAAGAACATTACCTCAAATCATGTGATGAATTATATATAATCACTACAATGAAGAGAGACACCCATGTCACTCCCTGATCAGCATAATAAGGCTGCAATGATGTTTGGATTCATCACTTGAATCTGTAGACATTGAAACTGCCTTACTAATGCCACATGCAGAGGAGGGAAGGGGGGTACAATTCACGCTTGTTTCCTTTTATATGTGTGAGATTCTCATAATGCTGTCCACTGACAACACTGGAATGCAGACATTACTTACTGTGGTTTTAAAATCAATCTTCCAGTACTATTTCACATTTAGTCTTCTACGCAACAAGTATATATTATGTTAAATATTAAATGGTAAATCACAGTTTTATTTTAACTATCATGAGATTATATTTTCATTATTTTGCTTTGCTGGAATCACAGTTTTTCACATTTGGGAGTGCTGGCATTTTACTGCAGCAGGTAAAAAAGGGTTTTCTATGTGACCCATCAGATAACAATGACATAGGAAGCACTTCTGCAGCAATAATGTAGATTTGTTTATTGCTCTCCCTATCTTTATAGGTTGTTGTTCTACAGACCATATAAAACACTTGCAATTTATTAGTAAGGCAATTTAAACTAGCATGGTAGGACAGCTGAACTGTTCTTCCAATTACAGTTTGCAGGCATTCAAGAATACATTTTCTCCTATGCTTTGTTTCTGTCAATGCACATTAGCAATCATAAATATGAGACTGACAGGGTCAGGATTATCAAGTTTAAAAAAATCAAGGTACTGCACTGGATTTGAGGTAAGAGTTTTAATTCACTTTAATTTCCACTTTCCTTTCTAATGAAATTAAGCAGCCTTTTGCCGTAAAAACACGAATGGGAAATATCGTAGACTGCATTCAGTGTTCCTCATTTGCCATATTTTCTATGAAACTATCACTTGGAGTACTGAGGCAAGAACTGCACTTCACCTACAAGTCACCTGGGTCTTATTGTAATTGCAATCTACTCAAAACAACTTTTTCTGTTTTAAGCAGAAAGATGAATTCTACTGCACTTCACAGTTCGGGGAAAATATGACAAAAAAATGAGGTAACTATAAAACACTTTTGACTCAGATGAAATGAGTGCAAGAGAGGTGACTTGGGTCTCACTTCTCCACTCAGAATAAAACTATTAAAGAAAGATGAATCAAGAAGGCAGGAGGAGGAGTGAAAGAGACCCCGCCTTTGGCATCTGAGAGCGCAGGCAGCTATTTCATTGGCACTGCCACAGGGGCTTCTGAGCTTATCTAAAGGCACATGTGTGGACAGTCACATTTAGATATGAAACAAGTTATAGTCATGCATGTATTTAATGCAGATTAGGGAATAAAGACCTGTAAAACTACTTAAAAGTATCTCATTAATAAAAGGAAAGTTTCTTACTCAGTGGCTTCTATCTTGTGCACATCTTGATCGCCTTTCATAATATGAAAAGATACAGAACACAATACAATACTTCAAGTGAAAGCAGTCAGCCTTCTACTCACCCACATCAGAGAGCATGCACACTGTGATTTGACTGTATGATGAGTCAGGCAGCTAACAATTACAAAATCTTTTCTAAATTAAGTCATGATTTTGGCATGAAAATATGTTTCACCCTAAATATGAACAGTTGTCTTGATAATGAAGATTTGCTGCATTCTACTACCCTGAGATTCCAACTGTCAATGAGTATACAGACTTGAAATCTTATGGCAATATAGTATTAACAAGCATAAGAAGTAAGTATCCTGGAGTCTTAACATACACCTAGGTAAGATACACCAAGACTGCAACAAGTATAAGAACGAGGTCCTGAAAAACAGCTTATTGATCTCCAATTTGAGTCTCTCCTCACCATTTAACAGAGTCAGCATCCTACTTTCAGTTGGGACAGAGCTCATTTCTTCTTAGTAGCTGGTACAGGGCTGTGTTTTGGATTTGGTATGAGATTGACACTGAAAACACACTGTGTTGCTGGGTAGCGCTTAGCCTAAGCCAAGGACTTTCCAGCTTCCCTTGCTCTGCCAGCAAACAGGTGCACAAGAGGCTGGGAGGGAGCACAGCCACAACAGCTGCCCTGAAGTGGCCAAAGGGATATTCCATACCAGAAAACATCACGAACAGTATGGAAACTCAAAGGAGCCCATCACTGCTCGAGGATGGGCTGGGCATCAGGTGGGAAGCAACTGTGTTGTGCATCACTTGTCTCTCTTTGGTTTGAATCCTCTCTTTCTTTGTTCTTTCCAATATTATTATTATTATTATTATTATTATTATTATTATTATTATTATTATTATTCAACAATTCAATTATTAAACTGTTCTTATCTCAACCCATGAGTTTTACCTTTCTTTTTCCAGATACTCCTCCCCATCCCACTAGGAGTTGGGGGCAGTGGTATTTAGCTGTGTGGCATTTGGCAGCTGGGGTTAAACCATGACAGTCAGTATAAAAGTTTTAGGCATTGTAAAGACAGGCAGTTAAAAAAATCTAAAATTTGGCAGTAAATACCTGTTTTCCAGACTATTTTAACTTTAAATTTGTTTTTGGATTTTGTGTTTTCTAAACTGAAACTGACCTACTGGAAACAAAACCATAAAACTAGCAGAGATTAATTTATGGAAAAAAATTGAGTAATTTTACTTCAGCTATAGCAGAATTGTAATGTGACAGTTTTAAACACACATTTGTATTTCTATTTTCAAGTTATCTAAAGAATCTATGTGTAAATATAGATACAGACACATATTGTGAATGTGCATGTGTATTTGTGTGTCTATACATAAACGGGTGGGAGCAGCATGATTATATTCTATAGCTAGATCTAAACTAAGCAACAGCATCCGGATACAGAACAATACCTTAAAATAAAACTATATGATCTCAGGAAATTCCATACTAAAATTATCTCCCCTTCAATTCCACTGTATTAGCACTGAATGGGAATCAAGACAACAGCTGGTGTTAGCAGCCAGAAGCTTGATCTATATACAGTTTTTTTCTTTAAAAAATAATCAAATGTGCTTTAGACTCTCTCAGCATAGAGTATGCTATGTAGTGCTCCTACTAACCTTCGTTTCTGCATACATATTACTGGAGCAGTAGGAATAAACCGGATAGCAGTTCCAATCTCCTCATTGCTGCTTTGTTTTATCCCTTTCACCTTCTCCTTCAGCTACTTGCTATGTGCAACTCAGCACCAACCAACGGGATTCAAACACCAAGCAGATGTTCAATACTGCAGAAACCTGAGCCTGATCTGAGGATGAAAGTTTCATATGCTTTAGAAAAATCCCTCAGCAATTTCACCAAAGAGGCTACAGAAAACAGGAAATGCAACTGAAAAGTGTTGCTATTGTTACACAGGATAAATGTGCAAGCGCACACTTATTTAAACCTCCCTCAATCAGCCTGCCCATTTAAATGAGGTAACTTTTGAAAACTGAAATTTGTGAATATACCTTGTAAGTGTGGTTACTGAGGCCATACCATGTATTCCTCATGGCTGCCAGTCTCTGTCTTGTAGCTACAACACAAGACCAGACAGCATGACTCAGCTGCTTAAACTTTGAGCAGTTATGGCACAATAATCACAGATGTTTTTCAAAGAACAACTACCTCCTTCAAGGCATTTTCTGCTCTAGGGCTATTTTTTCATAGGACATTGCAAAGTGAAAAGCAAACAGGCCCTCACAGCTGGGTTAACAGTACCACTGTGATCTAAGTCATTGATCAACAAATGTCCTAGACTATCCCAAAAAAACCCCACACCCACTCTTTCTATTCCCAACTGCTTATTCATGCCCTCCCACAAATTCGTATCTCCTGGGTAGATACAGGCACATGTGAAGCCAAGAACTAAACCAGACTAAAACAAAACCAAAACAGTCCAACCAAGTACTCCTTAACCCTCACACCTCTGCCCAGGCAAGCTGCCACCAGGATCATGTTCCCAATCCAGTTCCCCACATCTCCCACTGGCACTCAGGAAGGGACAGTGCAGGTGACAAACAAGCAAATGGGCAATGGGAATAAATACCATTTGGGCTGGCAGCACAAACCATGCAAGTTCTGGCAGTTAACTGGAACTTCTCCAGTTTGCCCACTTGTAAGACCTTGTTTCTAGCTGTTTACTCAAAGGTTTTCACAGACTTTAACCTAAAGTTTGATTTTCCACTGAGGAACTGTCCTAATGTCTGTTTCTTGTCCACATTAATATAGTGCAGCCTCCTCAGAGAAGATTTGCAGCACCTTAAAGTGACAGGGAGGTATGATATGGAGTGATGAGAGGACAAAGAAAAAATGGAGGGTGCCTCAGGGGCATACTTTTAAAATCTCCAGTAAAATTTAGCCAACAAATAAGCCTCACAGCTTATGAATTTCTGGTAGACTCTAGCAAATTGCTCTGCTAAAACACAGAAAGTTTTAAGGAGCAATCAGAGTATATTCCCTGCAGCTGCTAAACAAGACCTGCTGTGCAGGTACAGCTTTGGTCTGCAGTGGGTCATGAAGCAACAGCAGTGAGAAGAATAAACTTTAGTGTAAAGAAACACAAAACAGGAAAAGGCTCATTTTGCCCTAAGAATAAAATGAGAAAAAGAAAGGACACAGGGAGGGAAGAGAGTGGAGTCTGCAGCTGAAACCTGGATCTCAGAGCAGAGAGTGAGAGAAAGAGGAAAAGAAAGCTGTGATCTGGAGCTGGTGAGGGACATGGGGAGAGACACACACTCCAATGAGGAATATACATTGGCACTAATTTGCTAAAGAAAAAGTGGAAAAGGAATCAAAGAGCCATAACATCCTGGTGTGACCTCGTTCACATGAGAAAGGGCAATTAAAAATTATGAATACAGGTACTAAGATGGGAAGGGAGAGATCAGATTATTTTACAGTTTGATGAAGAAGAGAAGCAAGGTGTAGACAAAACACAGTGAGAAATTAGAGACAGATTTAAAACATAGGAACTGCTCAAGAAGCCTAAAGGACACAAGCCTGCTGCCCCCTCAGCTATTTTACTACTTACACAAAGCAGCCCTAAATAAGCAAAAAACACTCAAAGGTGTTAAGACACACAGCCTTCTCTCTCTTCAGCTGTATCAGTTTATGCACCAATTCACAGTCCCCAAATTAGGTTCAGCATGTAATTCACAGGCTGCAGTGAGAGAGTTAAGTGGAAGCACTTAGGCTGGTGATGCTCCCCAGTTGCCCATAGCCAGCCCCATTCTGCAGAGGACTGGAGGCTGCCCTCTAGATTTGGACAATACAGCTGCAGGCATTTTTGTTTATCTTTTCAAAGTCCCTAAACATCAGGTAACTCCAAAGAGTATCAGAAGTACATCAGAAAAAATGCAAGTTTTTAACACTAGCATTATCCAACTTCTAAACACTATTTTTACTGAAGTAGCAAGCTGTAGTGTATTCATACACTTCATACATTTGTGGTTTCCATGCTTGTCAGCACTACCAGATTTATCTTGGCTCTAGTGAAACATATTATTTATGTGGAATGACAGCAAGACATTGATAATAAATCTTCATATCACAGCAAGAGAAAGATTCCCAGACTCCAAACTTGTGTCACTGAAAGTCCAAGTACAAAGCAGAAGACAAATAATATTTATATGTCCTTCTGGTAGTTTAGTTATTTCTACAGAAATAATTTTGGACAACCACCTTCACTCAATATAAATAACCAATGGACAGTCTTGTAAATTGCCAGTGCAAGTTCAGCTGTTCACGAACTACATGGAATTTGTTGCAAAAATTAACCTGTTTACAATTACATCATTAACCAAATCACTTTACACAGAACACAAGCACAGTACTATGTAATCACAGGGAAACCTGAGTTGGAGCTTCATAGCTGCTCTTGAGCCATGCTCTGCAGGAAGCACAGCTGACTAGTTAAATTAGCAATCAGTCCAGTAGTACCAGCCTTCCACTTCAATATTGCTTATTCTTATCCTATATGTACGTAAGGAGAAAAAAAGATCAGCAAAATTAGTTTGGCTAATAAGAACCTTATTACCTACAAAGATTAAATGAGAAAGAATTTTATTAGAATAATCTGTTCCCATTGGTAGCCACGGGTCATGAGGAGGTGTTTTGTGAAACACTGCATCCAGGTACACAACAGCTCTTGATTTTGCTACGCAGTAAAGCAAGATCAGCCACTAGGAGTTATTTGCCTGAAGTACTCATAAGTAAACTGTTGCACAGTTACTGTAAATCCAGCAGAAATCCATGCTGCTACCAAAAGGAGTACTTCCCTCCCCAGCTTCCCAACAAATGTAGAGGAAGAAGAAAGAACCAGGAGGACAGAGACAGGCTTCTGGCTGGAGCTCTCTTCTGTCAAATGAAGTACAGCCTTATTTACCATAACTCATAAGGAACACAACTCCTTGTCACAGACACTATCTTCTTCAGCTACCAGGGCAGGACCCAGACAGGCAGGATCAATTACACCTTTCTATCAGTTTTGCTTACAGAGCATAATTATACTAGAAAATTAGTGTATTTCAGACAACTCTAGTAAAACCACTGCAAACTCAGTAAGGAAAAATAATCAAATAATACAATTTGTCCTCGCAAGGTACAGCTCCAGCAGAGCTTGGCATTAAATACAGTGACCTTAAAGAGGGTGGTAGAAACTTCTCAAACTGTGGTGATCTTCACTGACTAGAGTCAGAGAGGTTGTGGGGTTTCCTACTTTGTTTTATTTCAATCTCCTAGCAGACTTTGAAGCCATTGCTGCAGCACAGCTAAAGCACTTACATATCAGAGTATCAGGATGCTGGCTGCAAACTAATTCTGATTTTATGGAAGCAGATGGGAAAATTGGTAAGTAGTGGATTAGAGTAGTTCTGCATGAAATTCTGTTACTTTAATGATTAGCAAAATCATTAATTCCATTTTTCTTTCATTTATTAATTGCATTTTTCTTTTAGGATTGCTACTCAGGTATCAGTGCAAGTTTTGTAAGAAAAGCAATTAATTTCATATCTTACTAAGACTTTGCATTTACTTTAAATTCTTCAGTACCGCACTAACTCAAAGTGAAAAGGAAATTCCAATTCTGATTAAACTAATTAGCTAATGAACACAACCCACTCTGGCTCAGAAAAAGCTTTTTTAATAGCTTCCTCATTAGGCAGTTTGAAGGTAAAAAAAATGTATGTATAGTGATGACAAAAATTTAAGTCTTTAAAGAATACATGTGAAATAGTCTAAGTTGGGGCTTTATGATAATGCACATACCAGGGTTTTTAAGGAAGGAAAGAACAAAATCAAAGCTAAATACAATTGTAATTGTTTTCACAATTGTAATAAATATGTGCAGAACAATGACAGAAATCAATAGATTGGCACAAATATGAAAAAATATTTATAATTCAAAAATGTTATCACGATCTAGAAGAACTTCATTTTTATTCAATATATGACTTGTTAGATAATATCTCTATTATAAAAAAAATTATTTAAACAAATATGCCTCAATGGAACCTTTGGCAAGATGCATAAATTCCTCAAATACAGCAGAACATGGCACTTTTCTAGTGAGCAGAAGAAAAAATGTCCCAATACCACAAAGCAGAAGGAAAAACAATGCAAGGACAAATTTAAAAAAAAATCCTAACCCTAGATGACTTCATCTTCTTCAGAAGATTACAGACATTTCTGAGGGGGTAACACTCAATGTCTGCTAAAGCTCACATTGTATAATCTTTATCTGAAGGGCTTCTCTTAATTCCCTTATCTTCTCCCTCCTCCTAGAAGATGAGAATAGGGAATTAAGGGAAATTTGTGACTCAGCTCCACCTCCTTCCTCTAAATACCCTTGCAACTGTTCCTGTACTTTGCTATGGAGCAGAGCATCAAGAGAAGGAAAGGATCTCATGCATTGCCCGTGTATGCAGCATTGCACTACTGTTCATCAAATGGCACTTGGAAGATGGAATTTCCTACAAATGAATCCATAATAGGGGTTTTCAGGCACCATAAACACCTCAAAACAGCTACAGATTTTAATTCTGACCTGGAGGGAAAATATTTCCCCAAGCTGGCAAAGCCACAGGCAGACGGCAACTAAAGAGGCACCTCAGATATAATAAAGGTCTAAAGATGAAAATAAAATCAGTCTCTTAACCAAGAGGGTGAGAGAAATCTGACAATGCACCCACTGACTCTGACTGGCCAAAATATATGAGCTAATGAAATTTGTATTTGACTGAAATAAAGAATAAAATAATTAAATGACACATTTATGTTTCTTCTTTAGTTTGGTCTTCAAAATTTAAGGACATATATCCCAGATCCTCAAATTAAATGCCCTTTCTTCCTCCCAAGTGCTGAAAAGAACTTATGTGCCTGTGTGACACAAGGTTCAAATAATAAATCTTAATAATATTAATAAAAATTATCTATAGAACATTCTTTACATAGACTGCAAGTCTACAAAACCAAAGAAACTCCACTGCCCCCAAAGCAGCATCATCGTGGTATGAAGTAGGTCAGAATCTATCAACTGCTAATAGAATCTTCAGTATGAAAACAGACCAAGCCATGGACAAGACATCCCTAAAGAGATACTGAAGAAGCAGAGGGATGTCTTCTAATATCCTCAATCCAACAACTGAGCATGTTAGGTGAGTAGGAGGGGAGGGCTCTGGAGAATCTGATAATGTCCAAATATTCTCCTTAAACAGAACAGCACACGCCACTGACACGACAAAGGCCACTTGCAAACCATTAGCTTGCCCCAGTGGGGTATTTCCTATATTCTTATGCTTTAGGCTAGGCTTGACATGTATCTAAAAATTTGCAAGCATGGGCAGGTTTTAAAATTTGCTTGGTCATATGCACCTAATTAGTGCACATAACCAAGCCCTCACAAATCCTGCCTGACAGTGACATCTCATTGTTAGGAGGCATAAACAGTCTTTGCAGGACTGCTGACATATTTCACAGATCACACTGAGACCACATCTCATTTTTAAAGAAAAATCATTAAGGACATTAAATATACAGCTCATGGTTTATAACTCAAAAGATAGCTAGTTCCATTAAATCTCTTACTGTGCACATGTGGCAGGCAGAAAAACACATTAAAAGCATAATGAACACAAAAGTCTAAATAATCATACATCATCTTGAAACAGGCCCCTAAGAGCAACTTTTATGTGAATTCTGAGGAAGTAGTAATAACTATGAAATGCCTTCCCCCATCCTGTTCTTCAATATAAATATGGGTAGTTCTTTAAAGGAGGCACTTTAATCATACTCATGTCTGACATGTTACAAAATACTGGCATATCAAGACACTTTTAAAACAAATACACAAGTAGAATTATTAGGAAAGAGAACAAAACATCATTGTGTCCCTACACACATCTGTTGTGTCCCACATATGGAATCTTGTGTGCACTCCTGGCTACCCCCTCTCCTTGTTGTGCAGTCTTAGAGAGAATTAAAAAGGCATGAATTCAGGTGATCAAAGGTAAAGAACAGTTTCATTTCAAAAAACGGGTTACATAAGTGAAAGATCTTTAGCCTGAAAAAGAACAGTGGAGAAGGGAACTCAATAAAACCACAAGAACAGAATTGCCCCCTGCCTTGTCCAGAGGAGGGACTCTGGAAGTTTCATATTTAATCAGCAGGTGTCAGAACCAACCCTTTAGTTTGTCTTGAGCCTTTGTTAGGTTGTTTTTTAATTTACCATTATGTATAGTAAACAGAACATCCACTTAAAGGCATACTTGTTGATACAGAGAAGCATTGATGTGAAAAGCTTCTGTGGGCTCAATGAACACCTGGAGAAAAGTCCACTGAAAGCTATTAAAGAAAATGAAATAACACACACACCCCATCATTTAAGGCAAGGAAGTTCACCAGCTGCAGCCAACAGCCTGTCAGCATGCAGGGACACTTTCCATTTCTTTGCTCAGAGGGAGGCTGTCAAGCAGATCCTCACTATTACTAACTTGGCAGGGCTTTGGATGGTAAGGGCATAAATAAAAAGAAAAGAAGGCCAGCCAAAAGAAACTAAGAGGTACTGAAAGACCAGAAGAGTGCCTGCAGCCAGGTGCATGTTGCCATGGCTGCCCTTTCACAAACATGATGAGTCTGGGGATGCTGTGAATGTCTGCTGCTGAGTTTTCCAACTGAAGTCCCCAGCTGGCCAAGGAGCAGCAGGTACATGCTGACACACCAGGTATTTCTCCTAAACCTGGTCTGTGGGATGCAAAGGTGGAAGAAAAAAGTGGAATAGAAATTTCCCAAGCCATTTCCATGTGGTGGTTTGAGGACAAATCAGCTGGATGTTGTGCATCAAGCTCCCCACAGGTGAATCAATCAGGGCAGCTCACATGCTCAAGGATAAAAGAAACTTTTGGGGGCAGGACTCACTGGGTACTGTCTTCTTGCAGGAACAGCCATGGCCATGGATAAAAGGCAGCCTTCACCTGTAAGGAACTGGGGAGAAGGGTGGGCTGGGGGGAGGATGTGACAGATCATCTCTCATCACGTACTGTGTGTGAGGATTCCAACACCACTCTCCAATCATCCCCTGCCACATCAGTGGGGCACAGGGTGCAAGGTCAGTGGCTATAGAGGATGGGCTCCCCAGTCAGATTGCTGAGAATGGCACATAGGGCTAATCAGGCATTTTGTCTGACCAGCTACAGATAGTCTTCTCTTATGTGACTTCAATACTCCATATATACAGCACAAGCCAACTAATCATGGAGTAAAGCAGCAACTTACAAGCTCAAAGTAAAAACAGATCATCCATCTGTCACATGAGATGAGGATTTGAAAATTTCATTAATTTTCTGAAACTGCTAGCTAAGATATCCAAAGAGTTTCATTACTACAAAGAGCCTTTTTATGCTGTTAATCCAGATTAGTAGTGACTGTTCAATTTAGAGTTTGCCTAAATCTTTAGTTCTACCTGATGCAAGAGAACAGGCTAATTCTTCCTTCCTTTGAAGCATGGCCCTGCCCTCTGAAAATTCTTCTCTGCTCCTTTCCCTACTTCCTGTTCCAAATTCATGGTTCATTGTGCTTTTACTGCTTTACAGCCCATCCACAGATATTCGAAAAAGGAAAGTACTTCAGAGCTCCTCTACAGATTTTTACTTTATTTGTTTTTAGTGATTTGATCACCTGCTGGCCCAGCCACATGGAGAAATAAAAATCATTAATCTTAAAAATCTTCATAACTTTCATAACTGATACTCAGAGAGAAATCGGCAGCTCTTCTTGGATAAGAAAAATAAAAGTGCTTTATCACAAAACACTTAACAACTCTCAGTTGTACAGACTGCCTTTCATCGGACTTGAACACCGCAATCTTGGAGAGAACCACAACTGTAGGCAGCCCTTCATCAACCAGTTTGCCACTCTGAGGTGGTCTGATCTCAGTATGAGTCCAGCTGTTAATTTGCACTACCTCCCTCAGCACACAAACACTGAACCCCTCCCAAGAGGAGACATTCTCACGTGTGCAGTGCTATTGACAAGGCATTCCTGGCAGCTGGAACAAATTGCACGGAGGTACCAGGAGCTGCCCACCTGCTGGCGGCCCACAAAGGCGGCCCACACCACTCCAAACCGTGCGCTCAGAACAGTTCCCACAGCTCAGAGTGGGCCTGGGAACACAGGGCAGAAAGCACACACTCAGCACCACTGACACTCCAGCAAGCAGGGAAAGCCTCAGAGAATTTGATTTGGAGCCTCTTGCTTCTGTTGTTTGGCAGTTTAGATGAAATTAAACTTTACAAAGGAGACAGACCAATACCCACCATGTTGGGCATTGCATCTGTGGGATTTTTGCAGCTATTAATGCTCTCCTGAGTGAACTGCTCAACAAGATTCTTGGTATTTTTAAATGAACCAACATTTTGCCCTTCTCTAACCAGCCAGAAAAACATTTGACTGGAAAGTCAAAGTAATCATCCTTCCTTGAAAAACAAATTCTCCATATTTAGTGATTGTACTGTGCAAGCCTGCCTATTAACATGATCATCTCATTTCCTTCAAATCACAGAATATTTCAGTACTAATGAACTAAAGGAGGTAAAAATAGAAAATGTCCTTGTGGCAAAGAGATATTGGATGTTTAATATGAAAAATTTGACATTCTTAAGTCAAATGAAACAAAGTAAATTGTTGTATTTGTACTGCAGCAGTGCCCTGTCCATTATGCAAGATGTGCTGGAGAGTGGGTGGGGTGAAGAGAAGTCCTAGGCTCTGTTTTACTTTGGAAACATCTGTCCCTAGGGAAGGGACAAATGTCAATAAGGCATCAGCTCACAAGTTCATTTTGTATTTTCCTTCCACATTTAATTGCCCTGCTGATCTAACCATAATAGTATAATTTTTATAGAATTGCTACTTACCTCCACCAAGACTCTTGATTATTATTACTTTTAGAGGCAAATTACGTTTCTGTCAAGTTTATCTGTGGGTAGTTACAAACAGGTAGAACTGGGCTGATTGAAGTTCCCTATTTCTAAGATGAAATAGGAGTGGTGTATTCTAAGTAACAGTGAGTGTGCAATTAATCAGAGATTCTCTCCTCAGCAGCACACCAAATAAAGAATTATCCTTTTAGGGATACAAAATACAAGCACTGTCAGTGACTTTCAGTGAAAGCTTCTATTATGGTATCCTCATAGTCTCCACCTCAGAGCAGTCACAAAGCTGTCACACAGTGTGCAGCACCTCACAGTTGTTAGTCAAGAAGAATGACAGGTCAGGACTGGTAAATTCACAGGGCTCCAAAGGCAGCATTTAAAACAAAAATAGATTATTTTAAAAAAACAACAAAACAAACAAGAACACGAAAAAACCCCACCAAACCCTCTCAGAATTACTTCCAGCGCTTGAGGTAAGAATTGCTTTCCCTTCTTTTTTTTTCTTAGGGAACAAAGAAAACCAAAGAGACTTCTCCTTAAGCAGACTGGAGAGTTTACCCACCAGCTGTAACTTTCCCTCTCTCCCTCTGAAACAAATACACCCATTAAACAAACTAACTAGCCCTCCAAACATTTGATTGTCCACACAAACATGAGTAAGTCAAGAGCAGATAAGGTGTAAAGCTTCACTTGGCCAGTTTTTCTCTTGGCTCTGAATATTGTAACTGATGCCACAAGTACATTCTGGACAGCTGGAGCAGTTCACCACAAATGCATTTGGCCAGCTGAATTTGGCAGTTGAATTAACTTGAAGGACAACAACAGTAGTTTTGCTTCTTTTAAACAATTTCAAATAGAAAATAATATTGCAGTTGGAAAACACCTACACCAATCACCAAGTCCAGCTGCCTGACCACTTCAGGGCTGACCAAAAGCTAGAGCATGTTGTACAGGAATTGTCCAAATGTCTCCAAAACACTGACAGGCTCAGGGCATCAACCACCTCTCCAAGAATATTGCTGCAGTGTTTGATCATCCTCTCAGTAAAGAAATGCTTCCTAATGTCCAGTCTAAACCTCCACTGGTGCAGTTAACTACTCCCACACATCCAACCACTGCACCTGAGGGACAAGAGAGCAGCATCCCTCTCTCAACCTCCTCTCCCCAGAAAGCTGAGACAGCAGGGAGGTCACTCCTCAGACTCCTCCTCTCTGAGCTAGATGGACAGAGTCCTCAGCTGCTCCTCACAGGACATTCATTCCAGCCTTGTCACCAGCTTTGTTGCCCTCCTACAACTACATCAAAGGACCTTCACATCCTTGAATTCTGGGGCTCAGAACTGCACACAGAACTCAGGGTGAGGCCACAACAATACAGGAGAGCAGGGTATCTACTGTTTCTAAAAATCTTTAGAAATATTAGAAGTTTCCACACATGCTTGTGGGGTGTTGGGGGACTTAATATGGATCATCTTCAGGGAAAAATATTAGGAAATAGCCAATTGTTGCATCTGTTCTCGGAAGCTATTCCTTCTGCTTAATTCCTCTCTTCTCTCTTTCTCAACAGAGCATAACTATTGAGAAAGCAGAGTGAAAGAATTAAACCATATAATTGTGTAAAGGATTTTGTTCTTCACAATTCCTGAAATAACTTAGTGCATTCTCAGTGCTGCCACAAGAAGATAGCAGAAGTAACACAGGTCATGTCACACTTGACACCAGACAGAAATACATGTATCATTTGCTCCCCAGCAGCCTTCTGGCATCTTCTTCCAAGAACTGTCAAATTCTTTGCCAGAATTTTGCCTTGTCCAGTATAAAAAGTCCTGCTCAATTCAGTAAGGAGCAAGATACAAAATGTCTTCAACAGTTTTTAAACTGCATTCCGAAGGTCAAACTATCAGAAAACTGTGAGTGAGTAGGTAAAGTCATTATCTGAACACTATGGAGTAATACAGAGTTAGGGTGACAGCAGTGTCAGGTAACTGATGTCATTAACTTCCCCAAGCAATCATTCTTCATTGAAGTTAACCATAAACAAGATCCCAAAAGTTAGCTGCAGATGACATAGGGCCTTAGTAACTACATGAAGAATGATTACACACTCATCTACACTCAGTAAACACTACAATACCATCAAAATACAACAACTGCTATAATTTTTTTCCTTTCCAGAAGTTTTCCCCCATGTTTTCTCCTCCTTCCCCAAAGAACACCATTTCTCTTGGTTACTTTGCTAAAAAGGAGCTTCTTTCTATAATATCTACTCCTTCCGCTGACAACTGCAGTCTTTAAATACTTGCAAGGAGTTGTAGCTATCTTAGACGAGCCAGAAAATGTCCAAAGAAACTACTGTCCATCAAACTACTTCCGAGTTAAAGGGATTGATTTATGAAGATTACGATGGAAGAACAGAAGAATAAATGACTTACAGCATAGCTATTTCCCAACTAAATTCTGAAATGCAACAAAGAGGGAGAACAACACAAAATATTATCACCAAAATAACTTCTGAAGCAGATAAACACAAAACAAGACAAACAAGTTGACAAAGTCAACAAATAATCCATGCTCCTGTAAGTTATCAAAGTTTTAAATTAAAACTCTGGTGCAATTTATGCAGCCATTACTTTCTTTGAAGTAGGTAACACACTTACATGGAGGGGAAATTGGTACTACATTATCACTCTGAATAGAACCAAAGTGAAATTTAAAAAGTAATAAACATTTATAATAGCTAGGGAAAACAATCATACCTATCCTACTTACCAAGCAAAATTTAGTACTGTACCAAACAAAACTCCTAAGAAGCAACTTAGTCTTTAAAAGAACTTTCAGGGACAATCTTGCTTGGAATTTCTTATAACTCATTCTACAAACAGCTGTAACACATTTTTTTTACATTAAACAGGATATTACATTTGATAGGAAAGCAGTGTGACTTTAGTTGGATTCCCTTTTTTTCCAAAGATTTTTTTTTTTTCATGAATCACTGACCACATTTAAAAAAGCAGCAGCAGAAGGTTCTCAACAGATTTCTGTCCTGGATGCAGGGTATCAGTGGGAGATAATTTTTACCATCACCCTCAGCTACAACAGTCTGAAGTCTAAGTCCTGGTTTATTTTTACTAAAATAAGTGGATACACACCATTAAAAAACAGGCAAGACTTTGAATACACACAACGTAAGTGAGCATAAAAATAATACTTTTGATGAGATGCTTCTGTGTGCCATTTAAACTGCAGTTAAAATGACCTCCACAGCTTCATAACCTTCATAAATGCATGGGATTGCTGCTGACAAACAGCTGAAGTCCCTCCCAGGCACACTAGCATGCTTACACTAGACAGGAATGCTCTCCAAGAACTAGAAAGTGCAGTGAGCTCCTTGAGCTCAGTACTGTACTTTAGTCACACAAAAGGCCAGACCAAAGTTTAATATCTATGTTTGCAAAAGCATTGCTTACTCTTTAAAATAATTACTGCTACCAATGTTCATCCTGTTGTATCTGCTACAAATAACGGTTCTAAAAAAAACCCAGCATCATCTAAAAAGAGAGTGGCTACACACATACGCACAAGAAAATTAGCAGCAGCAGGAAAAAATCTTCTCCCTACATGCTCTACTTAGCGCTGCTTAAGTACAGGGAGTGAGGTGTGTGCCTGTTTTCAGAACGGACCAGCAGCCTCATCTCTCACCTGTGCACAGAACACTGAGCAAAGCACTTGGTGAACTAACGGGCGACCATGAAACTGATGGGTCTGAGATTGTACCGTGGAGATACAGTGACAGCAGGAAAGCCAGGAAACTGACACGCTGCTTTCCCTCACACTCCCACTCACTAACAGTACTTAAACTCTGTTAGCTGCCAATGAGCAGCACTGTATGATTAAGTCAGATTTGAAATAATTTTATAATAATCAAATTTAAAAGGTATATTTCAGGCAACATCCAAGAAAATTGTACCTCAAGTAAGCTCATGCATTTACATTGCACTAAATCACAGAATCACAGCTCAAACTGCTCTGTGCTTTACTGCTGTCTGTGTACAGAGGCCCCAGTGAAATTTTCATGGATGTGCTTTACAACAGGTAAATACATTTTCATTTGCTATTCCCATTCTAATACAAAACTAAAAAATTTCACCTAAATATAGTTTAAACCTTTTCAAACTACACGGGATAATTGACCAATATTGCATTTGCACAGTCACATAATTCTCAAGGCTATGCAACAAAATGATGGTGCAGCTATGGCAAACCCTGCCAGCTGTGTAGTTTCATTCCAGGTATTGTTACCATAATAACCTATTCCTGCTATTGTTACCTCATTGCCATTAATGAAGTCTAGGTACATGCTACTGCCACACCTTTATTTCAATGACCTAAGAAGCTTAATTCCTGCACAGAATACCCACGTGGTTCCTTCAGTTCATTTTTAAACTTTCAGCAAACGAACAAGAAGGCATTATTTATTTCTTTAAAATAATACTCTCCCAGGTAGATAGTTTATACTCACCCCACATTCCTTATACAAAATTACCTAAAGAACACAAGCCAGGGACTAAACACATTATAAAAACACTCAAAGCCAGTACAAGGAGCTAAAGTTGCAAAGAGCTCACCCTCCCCTTGCTGCAGCTGCTCCGAGCATCCCTGCGGGGCGGCGGGTCCGTGCCAAGCCCGTGAAATCCGGGGCAGCAGGGCTGATTCGCCCGGGCCCGCCTAGAGCAGAGCGCTGACTGCAGGACCAGGCTGCCCCGCACACCAAGCCCCCCAGGCGGAGAGAGGGGCGGGTGTGGCTGCCAGGGGGTCACAGCTCCTCGGGACAGCCCCCTGTACTGCAGGAAATCCGCAAGAGGTGATTTACGGGCAGGGCTCATTCCCATCCCACTGAGCTGACAGTTCAGCTGAAGAGTATTAATCTGGGCACTGAAAGCTTGTTAAATAAGGAATCATACCCTTAGGCAGAAAAAAAAGTAAAATAGTAGGGGTGGGGGGTAGAAGAGAGAGCGATGAGGTAGTGTTGCACAAGCTTATCAGTGCCCACTTGCTGCAGAACATGCCCTTGCAAGAGCTGTGTATGAAGAACTACTACTGTTTATATCTGTAACACTTCCAAGTTGCTGCAAATCTCTAGACAAGTTTAATACGTGAAAATTACCTGCTTAAAAATACAATACCCCTATTTTCTGGCCAGCTTTTCCTCCTATGTTGGAGGAGCCTCAACTTCATTCACACTTTTTAAAGTGCTTTCTAAATCTAAAGCCCTTAAAATAGGAGTGAAGAGAAATACATATATTGAATGAAGAGCTGACCCAATGGCCTGTATGACCTGCACTTAGGCATCAGTTTAACATGTAACAGCATGGCATCTTGATGGGAAGTGAAAACATAACATCTGTGAACTTCCTTGAAGTTAACAAAGTTCAAGCAGTTGGCTTTATACTGACAATACAATCATATTTTCCTTGAAACAATTATTTGCAGTTTACTTATTTAATCCTTTCATAATTACCTAAAATACTCATCTCAACATTCACAGAAACAAATATGTGCAGTACTCACTCAAACAGTTCCAGCAAAAGCAACAAACTCATAACTAAAGGCTTCCAACATGACTAAGTCTGCCTGGATCCAGAATCATTCTCTACTTACTACTCAGCAGTAGTCAGGCACAAAAATGTTTTCCTATTAACGTAATCGCTTTACACATGCTATCCCACTCTCCTTGGTCTCTTGACCTTTCCTTCCTTTGCTTTGCTGACAGTTCCTCTTTTTCCAGGGAGCACTTGCACTTATGCACAATGCACTGCAGCGGCAGCTCCCAAAGACTTCGAGGTTTCTTCAAGAAACAGAGTAACTTTCCACAGCATATGCTGCGAGCACAAAAGCATCACTGAGGAGAGTACCTTCACTATCAGCTGTTCTACCTCAGCAGTCTAAGTACACAAAGTATGTGCTATGCTCCAGCTTGGAGTCTCTCTGCCTTTTCAGCATAAGCTATTCCAAGGCTTTACAACTCAAATGCCAGTTTCACCCAGTAAATAACTGACTTACAGGCATGGGTTGGAAGGAGTTGAGGTATTTTTACCCTCCACTAAGTTTTGACATTCTTTTTTTTTCTTTTTAATTTTTATAAATAGTCTAACTGGTAAGAGTGGCTAACTGAATTGATTTTGTGTTCCTACTTTAAAATACTGAGGTGTGAAAAACACTTTATACACTTTTAAGCAAGATGATCACTGATAGCGTTATTAGCACTCAGAATATTGCAATGTAAGCATTCAGCTGTAGTTTAAATATTTTAAGAGAGACTACAGTATAATCAGTAAGCTTTTCCATGCAGATTTGAAAAGTATGAAAGTATGACTTCTGTGTACAACATATGGTGTACAACAGTTTGCATACCTGAAGTGCAGCTAATGTATACTATCAAAACTTGATTTCCTAGGTAGTTACAGTAAAATTTCCCAAACTTTCTAATCAGTAAAGCAAACAGCATAGGAAGAGAAAAAAAATCAGAATATTAGTTTAAATTTTAATCCACCCAACTCCCTTCCTGCCCCATACTGAAATGAATAATGAATGAGCTAGGTCATGATTGCTTTCAATAAGTATGTCAGAACTCTTCAAAACAATGAGATGAGGGTAAGACAGACATCAAAGGTCTCCCTAACAATGCCACATACTTATACAACCACATACTATGCATCTTTTTTATGCATCAGCATACCAGGAACTGCATAACCACAAGTACCAAAGGTACTTGAGTTTTATGTTACGAAACTTAATATGCAAACAAAAATTAACCGAGAATTTTAAGTATTTGTGTCTGGAATCCGAGAATTCAACCCCAACCTTCACCATGCGTCTGGGCAGAGCTAAGGTTTTCAGACGGGAGTGTCACCTTACACCTCCCGTCAACTCTGTCACACAGCAGCAGCAGCAGCTCACCCAAAGCGTCAGTAACTCCAAGTTACAACTCCAACTCTCAACAAATGGAAGGTCTGGGGTTTTGCTGTCATGGTCCTCCCACGCCTCCCGGGCCGCTCCGTTACGGTGCCCAGCTGCTCCCCGGAGCGCTCCTCAGCCCGCCCTCCGTCCCTCCGTGCCCCCGCGCTGCCCAGCGCAGGACCCGCTCGGAGGCGCCTGCGGAGCGCGCCCCAGCTCCAGGCCGGCATCAGCCGCAGCCCAAGGGCCGCTGCCCGGCCGGGTTCGGGATCGGGATCGAGCAGTCCCCGCTGCACGGCAGGAGCGCAGCCCGCGGGCTGCCTCCGCTCATCAGGTGTTGCGCGTCCCTCTGTAAACGCAGCTGTTCCCCGCACAGCCCGCCCTCCAGCATCCCCGAAAATTCAGACACTTCTAAAAAAATGCCTTCCCCCACTTTTAAGGAACCCCCCACACACACTTCAGAAAGCTTCTCCCGCATCTTTTCTTTGGTGGAATTCCCAAACCGTCCGTTCAAAGGGACTAGCAGCCCCATGCCCAGAGGAGCTGGCATCTGCAGCGGGGGCACGGGCTTACCTTTGCCTCCCCCGCGTCGGGCTCCTCCTCGTAGTAGCCCTGGCCGGACTCGTAGGCGGCGGCGGCGGCCGGCTCTCGGGGTCCCAGGAGCACGGCGCCCGCGGCCAGGCAGCAGCTCAGGGACAGCACCTCCAGCAAGTGCATGGCGCAGCGACGGCAGCGCGGGCGCGGAGCGGGGCAGTCGCAGGAATGCAGCCGAAATTAGGAGGCTCCTTCTTTTCCTCTCCCCCCTCCCTCCCCTCGCAATATCCAAGGCAGTAAAATCCGTGGGATGGAGAAGATGCGGTAGCAGCAGCTCCTATGCGCCTGCAGGGGAGTTCCCAACTTTCCCAGCCGCTTTGCAAATTCTCATCAAAGTTATCCAGAGTTTGCCAGGTAAAAAACCCACCAGGAAACCGGACATCCGAGGCTGCGCTCACTCAGGAGCAGGGGAGGTGGAAAGCGCAGAGAGGAGGAGGAAAGGGAAGGGAAGGGAAGGGAAGGGAAGGAGGGAGAAAGAGAGCGCGCCAGGGAGCAGCAGAGCGGGACCGAGCGGCCGGTCGCAGCCGGGGAGATGCCTTCCTTCGGGCGGGCCGGGCCGGGGGCTCGCTGCCGAGGGGCCCCGCCGGGCTGTGCCGTGCTGTGCCGTGCGGGCGGCTGTCAGCGCGGCCGAGGGTGCGCGGCGCCCGGGGCTGCGCATGGCGAAAGCGCCCTCTGCCTGCGCCTCTGCGCGCCGAGAGGGGCCGGCGGCCGCCTTCCTCCTCCTCCTCCGCCGCCGCCTCCCGCCGGCGCCCCGGGGAGCGATGGCCCCCAGCTCTGCCGGGAAGGGGCGGCCAGCGCGGCCGGTCCCGTCCCGCATAGAGGGGCTCGTCCAGCCACGGCTCCGGCTCCGCAAGATAAACCCCGCGGCACGTCCCAGCCCCGAGGAAAAAGCGACGTGCCCTGCTCGTTTCATTAGGCTCGGAAGCCAAGGGGTGAAGTTCGGTAAAACTCACACAGAGAAATCATCCAAGAAAATTTTTGTGAATCTTAATCAGTTACTTGTTGAGCAGTGTTGGCAGCTTCATTTAAGACAGTATGCAGCTAGTTTTGGCAGCAGCATAAAGGATTTTGCCGTGTTAGAAACAGTAATCCAAATAGCACCATAATTATTTGTAGCCTTCCTATCAATGACATTTTGAAGATGTCTTCGAAGAGAAGTAACACCCCATTCAGAGCCCTAAATAAAGCTGAGCATAGATCCTGTGTTCCGGTTACACTGTGATTAAAAGTTTAAAAAGAAAGCATATTGCTATCAAAGTAACACTCTACTGCCTGCTCAAATCTCAGCTACGCAAAGGAAAATGTTAAATTCCTTATACTCTTATTTTTTGCTTGATTATTGACCCTTGTGTAAATCTTTAAAAAGCTTTTAGTTTGTTTTCTGCATTACTTGTGTACATCTTTTGGTAATTAGACTGTATGGGAACCAACTGTGTTGGCAGATCCCTGACTGCCTTGAGTAGATGCTGGCAGTCTGCTCATGTTACACTGCTGTTATTCTTTGGGAATCCCACTATGTTATTATTTTGGGAGTTATGTATAAAGGTGTCTCTGAGAGGCTCTCAGGTACCTCCTGGTTTTTTTTATTTATTTGTTATCATTTCCAAGATGGTATTTCAACATGCTGCTACACAAATATTTTGATGCTAGAAAGTAATCACTTCATTGCACTTCATGCAATCAGAATGAAATCTAAAGTTTAAATAGGGCTATATTTTAAGAGGTTATATAGTCATTAGAAAATTTTTGAAGCACTAATGTTTTTCTAAATACTTTCAAGATAGAGTAAAACAATGAAATAAAAACAATGAAATAAATACAGAAGTTAAGCAGAACAGCTATGAAGATACAAAATAGCATACATAAATTAAAAAGACCATTGTTCTTCACTGGACCCTTGCAGCGCTTCAGATCAAAGCACAGGATTAAAGCCCAAAGAGAGCATAGTCCTGGATGTAAAATCCATCTAAATAGAAATACAGCATTACTGATTTGAGTGTAAATATATTAAAAATCTCTCAAAAGTACTACAGACTGATATAGAGAAGGTCATGTGCAGCACTTTAATAAAACCTGCCTGACAAATCAAGCACAGATAATATTATATCAATAAATGAGTGCTGTGCAAGGAGAAGCCGCGGAACTAAATCACAAAACAGAATGAAACATACCACTCCTGCTGTGCCATCATAATATCAGCTGGCTTCATTATTTATTTCCCCAGTTCTCCAGTACTTTCATTCTTCCCCCCACAATTCATAGAACATCCATCATGGGATCAAAGGCTTTTATGTAATAGAGCATTTCCACTAACTGCCCTGTATAGCAAGTATCAAGTGTCATAATTGAAAGCTAGTAACCATAGTCATGGGGGCTCAAGTGTCAGTCTAATCAAGGGTTTAACAAGAAAGGGGTTGAAATCTAAGATAGATTATATGCTCTGTGCACAAACATATAAATACTCCATTGGTTCTGGGACACTTAAGGTTTTCCTTAATCTAGACTCTATTTTTCTCCATCCCTTGAAAGATGGGTAATTTGAAGGTTTACAAATTAAAATATATTTCATACTTTCTCCACCACCTAATAGTTAATATTTCTCCTCTTGTTTTCAAATTAAGTAGAAATCAGCCTACAGGACAATCAATTTAAAATTCTAAGTGACACTGTGTACACTAACAGTGAGCTGACCTTATAAACATAGGTGACTAAAGAGATATCCTAAAAATGTAGAGACACAGCTCTGGATCTGACTGTCCTTTATGCTTCAATGGCAACAATAGCTACTGTTGAAAAATAAAACAACAATTTTTATGTCAGAAGTAAGAGTCTTTCAAATGAATTCTTTTAATATTGTTTTAAGAAGGAGTTTTGAAAATCCAGGCCCCAATCCCTTGTTCAAATTGGTGTAATATATGTCTGCCAAGAACACACCTCTCCTGTGTCTAGAAATACCTGATGTGCTCCTTTCAGAGACATTCTGCTTCTGAAACATGGATGCATTTCAATGCCTGTTTCCTGTCCATTTGTTAGCAGTGTGAAAACTCACTGCAAGAAACGTGAGCAGAAAGTGGGAAATACATGAGAGTTAAGAGCAAGAAAAAACAGTAGCATGCTTTCATAATGAGGTTTACTTGCTTAATGTAGAAATAAATGCTAACAAATGTTTTCTTTTTACAGAATGTGATTTTCATTAACTTTAAATTATTGTGTTTGGTTTAAAGCAATCTCCTTTTCATTCTCCTATTAAACAGACAGAGGCATACTCAAGAGTTAAAATCAGATACCATGGCTTGGTTTTTTTTAATACATATCAGTCTTACTGGTAAGTTTCCATGGCATTTATGTTTATTGTAAATCTCAAAGGTAAAAAACATTGCTCCCTGTGTGCACCAACTCAAAAGACTGTGGAAGTGCTATTCTGGAGTCATCCCAAAAGATGAAGGCATTAAGTAAGCTTCCTTAGTTCCTTTACAGATGGGACTCCACCATGCTTCCTCTCATGATTAAAAAAATCGGGTATTGATCAGTGTCTAAAATATCAATGTCTGGTGTAGATACCATAAATTAGGGGAAATGTAAATAACTGTAAATTTTTAGGGGGGAAAAAAAAGAAAAGGTAATTCTGATTCAGTGCCAAACTGGACAAATGAACTGTTCACTGATACATTTTCTACCATTGAATCATGCAACACAAAGTTTAATTACACATTTCTTTTCATATTGCTTATCTACTCAGACTAACCAGTTTTACAGAAGACTTAGCTACTGAAAAAGGGGGGTACTGTGGATTTGAGGCTGCAATCTGCTACTCTACATTTCTTATTTGCATACAATATAATTTAATAGAAATATTTAGGAGTACTGCCAGTTTTACTGATTTTGAGAGCAATGTCCTTCCTCACTCATCAAAAGCAGATTTAAAGCCCTCTCTTTCTCTTGGTATGGGCCCTCATTCAGTACTTCCTTATATAATCCTAGAAAAGGATCTAAGCATGGTGGCTTGGAGATCATCAATAGCTACTGAAATATTTTCTTTGGCTTTGATCAGACATCCTCTCTTGTAAAACCCCATGGGAAACTGTTTTACACCAAACTTCCAGCTAGGACTCCTGAAATGTCATTTTATCCATTCATTCGCATTATTGCCAGGACAAATAACTTCAGTTCAACGAGAAAGACATCGTTGCTGCAAGATCATTTTCTGCAATGCTTGACCTAGAAGCCTGCACTTTGTTATCGAGAAATTTGTCTTTTGTTTAGTATAAAAATTGGTCCCTTTTGAAAATTAATTAACAAGACAAGAATCCTTAGAATTCAGCTTTTTGACACCGGTTGATATACAAGGATTACAGGATTATTGGGATTTCTTTGTTCTCAGGGATTCCCTTTTTAAACTGTTAAAATCAAAACCATTGGCATCTAACATTAGAATTTCTCTGTGTTACAGACTAAATGACTGCAATAGTGTAAAACCCTTCCAACCCTTGCTGTAAAGGGGTAGTTTGATGCAAAAATGGACAGCACCAGGCTGCACCTCAAGAAAAGTGTTTGAATTAACCAAAGCAAATTACATATCTCTAGAGCTTAGGATGGAGAAAGCCCTAGCACACATTTTATTCAGCTGACTTACATTATGATTTTTCTCTTTATCATAGTTTTTCTTCCCTCTTGTGATGTAAGGTCTCACACAACATCAAGTATCCACAGAACATTAATTTAACATCCTGTAGACTGATGATGTTCATTGTTATAACCTCTGACTACAAACAATAAAATGACTGATTGCAAATTTATGCTGCCTCTTAACTGAAAGCTGTGCACAATCTAAACTGTGTATAGTTGAAGCCATGTCACTAAATAAACAATCTTAGATTCAACAAAAATATTAGGAGCTAACAGCACATGACCACTAAACATACAAACACTTAGCATGATACACACCTTCCTGCAGTAGTTTTCTAAGTGATAAGCTATGAGATAGCTTTTTCAAAATTTTTTTCTTCCCAGTTATACTTACAAAATTTGGTAATATAGCAGGGCAAGATGGTACCAAATCAATTCCACAGAAATAATTGTCTCTTTAAAGAGATGCATTTTCCCCTGATTTTGCTCCTGTATACTTCTCTTTGCTCCTGCATTCCTTTTCTTTTTCTTCAGTGCTTCTGACATTCTGTTCAATATTTTGCCTATCCTAGAAATTAGGAATATGCTAAACCCTACAAATGTAAAATGCTGAATTATTAAAACCTGAAAGATATTGTCAAACATTATTGAGAGTTCACTTCCAAACCCAGAGTAGTATAAATGCATCATTTTAATGATCCTCATTTCTTCTTAATAGGTTTTATTTATAAAAGTCAATTATTTTCTCCTATTAAAAATAGCCTTTTACAGATTTGAACACTTAGCCTTCCTTAACTAATCTTCTAGTTTTAAGCTAAATAAGATCAGTATTTTCAAAGTCCTGATAAATTTTTATTTTCTGAAGTCACACTTATAACTGTTATTTGGATAACATTTATCCAGGGGTTCATTGAAACTGATGCTCAACACTGAAAGAAGGTACTTCAAAACTGACTGTTTTGGGCAGAACAAAACACCCCAACCCATTCTTCTGTACCCATGAACATTCTCATGTGGTATTTGCTTTCTAGGCAGATTCATTTTAAGCTTGCAATAGGATGTAATTCTTGTATGTATTTTTGAGGATTTTCTATCCAGCCAGATGTTCCCTTTCCTGCAGTTGTAGATCTGACTCTTCCAACATTGGAACACTCATTTCTCAATAGAAAGGGAACTACCTCCTATTTTTTTCTAATAATTTTTATACTTCATGATAATTACTTCCAATTTTAAGTCTATCTGTCTTTGCTGTCCTTCCTCCCTAGGTCCCCATATATATTTACATATAACCAAGTAGAGGTGTATTTCCCCTGTGCTGCCATTGGTTCCTTGTGGTCAGAAAAAGTGTTGTTATTGACCTATTGCAAAGTATAAAGGTTGAAACTCCCTCCTGACTTCCTGATCCACGCTGCAGGGTTTGCTTCAGCCCATCATACTGACTCAGAAACCATAAATACCAAAATGTGGGGACATTAAAGACCAAGGTTCTTTCTTAGGTCCAACTTCATTTTTCACACAGCTGAAAATAGTTGGAGATAAACTTAAAAATTATGAAAGAGAGATTTGTGGTTTGGGTTGGATGCTGGTTTGGGTTTGTTGGGTTTTTCTTTTGTTTTCCTTGACATGCCAGGTAGCGAACCTCTGGAATTTGTTGTTACGAGAGGTTTAAACTGTGAGGTTTAAAAATGCATCAGACATAGTTCTGGACATCAGGACCATAAAATGATTTTTAAGTAAAAGGGAGCTGGAGGGATGAGAGGGAGGAGGAGTCCAATGTTGGATGCTTTATTCAATGTATACAGATGCTGGAAAAGCATGAAGGAAACTGACTGCAGTAGCAGACAGTCACTGTGCTCTTCTTAAGTACCATATTCAATTGTAACTGTTGGAGACAAAAAAAAAAAGATAAATGGTCTAGACAGATGGTTTATCTAAGCCCATAGTACATATCTTATATATGAGGGAAACTCAATCCATTTCTCATTGATTCAGGTCCAAACCACAGAGTAAATTTGTTCTTGTCTTACAGTCTCGTGTTCAGACCACTATACTGAGTCATAACAAAAATATTTGTTTTTACACATCATTATTACACCGAAAGTCTGTCCAACAGATAGGGTTGAAAGGAATTACACAGGAAATCAAATCTGTAAAATAGTCTTCATATGTTTCAGTGAAATTAATAAAGAACGCTACTGCCATCCTCATTGAAACTAGATTTAATCATTCAGTCAGAGAGAGAAAAAACCTAAACGAAACTCCATGTACCAGCTTTTTGGATACATCTCACAGAAAAACAGTAAAGCAGCAGTTTCAGATATTTTTCCTCTTTTTTTTTTTTTTTTTTAATAATAACAAGAAAGACAAAGCAAAATGAGAAACCTGCAAACCAACTTTGCAGCAGCAAGTTACCATTACTAAGTTTGAATTTGCAGCATGCTTAGCTTGGTTACTAAGGTTTTGTTCTCTGCTAAAGAATTGCTTAAAAAAAACCATGACATGTTCCTTTCAAAATGTTGTATTTTTTGTGCTGAATCAAGAGCATTGTTGTGGTTATTAGACATCAGGATACATCCTGAGCACAGACCTAGAAAGATGAGGAACCAACGTCTCTAAGATTTCAAAATTCAATCCCTAACCTTTTTACTTTTCAAAAACTGCTGAGAAAAAAAAACCAAAAAAAAGCAATGACAACAAATTAAAGAACAAAGGTACACTGATATGGAGATTGCATCAGAGGCCCCAAATAATTCCCTCTTTCACTGTCTGGCCAGAAAATTTAATTTCCCAGCACACTTAACACTGGGTGGCAGAGGTCCTTGTTCGCTGTGATGTAGTGAAAGCCATGCTAGTTTTCCCTATTATCATTAAAGAATTTATGCAATAAGAGACATGCTTAGAGCAATTATTGACTGCTTCCTACTTTCAGTTCAACCTGTTAATCTGTCTCTGAACAGAGTCTTGATGTTCCACACGTCAGGCTAAACTAGGCAACTGATGCAACTGGTATGAGACCATCACTGGGCAAAGCAGAGCACATCATAGTCCTTCTGCTTGCTTATCTCTTTCTAACTTGAATTCAAGCTGCTACTACTGACCTAAAAAGCAGGTAGCATGCTGGGTCTAATCTATTTTTTGAATTCCTATCCCATCACAAACCTACAGCTATACTCCACAGGGACACTTCAACTAATCTGTCCCAGTATAAAATTCTTAAGTGCAAAGGGTAGATCAACAGACCACTTTCAGGAGCAGATTCCAGCTGTGGAACTCAACCTAATCTTCTCTATTGATAATGAACATAAGCCTGAGTTTATTCAAAACTAAAACTAACCTCAGCTTCTTAGTAAGACTCCCTGCAGTGATGGCATCTTCCCATGGTAACCAACTGATCTGGAGAGAGGAGGAGGAGGCAGAGAGACAAGGATGTCTACTTTTAAAAGCTAGAAATTGAAAGTATTTTATTACAAAAAAAAAAAAAATTACAATTATAGGTTCCAAACTGTGGATTATTACATTAAAATAATTTTCAGAGATGCACAGATGTTACCTGCCTTATAATTCTGAGTGGTCAAAAATTACCTTTTATGTAACTGTATGGCCATTCATAGATGTCTCACTTTAGCAGGACAGAGCAAAGTCTGAGTCATCCTTTCACCATATTCCTCTGCTCCCTTGAGATGTGACCAGTCAGGAGCAGCACCTCTGCCATGGAAGGGCTCTGGGATGAGGGAACAGGCCAGTGTGGTGCTGAGTTCTGAGGCTGGACTGTCAGACCACCTGATGATAACTTACTTTAATCCGTTTTATGGACTAGTATACAGTCAAGGACAGCCTCTCCAAGCCCATGAGCTCGGCTACAGGCAAAGAGGAGAAACAAGATAGAGGTTTTTTTTCTGGGACCTGGCCATATTAGGAATGTTAGCTTCCCCATTTTCTGGGGAAGCTCAGGGAACCCTAACTACATGGTGCTGCTGCTGAGACTACAAAGACAGCTACTAGAGAGATGAAACGAGCTATGTTATAGTTTAAAACACATTTTTATGCTTCTAAGACATGGCAGATTGCTTCACCACACACCTTTTGCTCTTGGGTTACTCCTAGTAAGTGTCTAAGATTTTAGAATGAAAACAAGTGTTTACTAGTGAGTCTATGGAGTTCTTGTATTCTAGTTGATAAAACTACATAAAAATCAAAATAGTCCAAAGAAATATTTGTTTCCACACAATTCTGAAACTGTTCATTTGACAGGCTAATATCTATAGCCCACAGTTTTGCACTAAAATCTTTAAGGCAACTGGAGGGAATTAGGAGCCATAATTAATTGTAATAATATCCTTTTATATTGTAATAGCCTTCTTTCAAATCACATCTTTTTTTCTAAGTCCCTATTCCTTTTCATGCCCTTTTCCTTCTATGTTGATCACCTAAGCCAAAAGGGGTAAGACTCAAATGAGAATGAGATGTATTCATGGAAAAGTATGCACAGCAAGGCTGTTAATACTCATAGAAGATCTTGAAAAGTCATTTGATTTGATTCCCTTTTTTTAAAACAGAACTTCAAAGTCTAGATGTACAGTAGATTCAAAGGATTTTTTTGCACATTGTGTGACCTATTGTTTGGTAAAACTGTGTAACAAATCCCTTGTTAAATTATAATGCTCCATGCCAGTAGGAATAAAACAACTTTTTGAGTTCAATCTACTCTCAGTCAAGGTCAAGAAAAGCCAGGATCAAACTCAGTGAGTTTTCAAAAGCTTACCCTAAATATACAATATCAAAGTTCATAATTAAGCAGACTCATTTCATCAGTCAATTTCATGCTTGCGCAGCAGTGGGAGTAATAATAACACAACTCATTTTTTCAGGTTGGCTTGAACACTTGACCTTATAAGCAAACTCCTTTTTTCACCCTTCCTAAGATGCAAAGCCAAACCATTTGCTTTTAACAAAACAGAGCTGTCAGTTTGACATTTCAAAGCATGTTTAAATGCTTTCTTTCATTAAAAAGATAGTTTATCTTTAAGTAGACATTTACAGGCTATTTCTACTAATTTTTACCATGCAAAGATTTAAAAAAATGTTTCTGCTTTCTTGACATTTTCTTAAGGTCGTCAGTTGAACTGTGTTTGTTCCAGCCTCTAGAATACATAGAAATCCTCAAATCCAAGAAAATGCCAGGATGCCTCAAGGGCATTATTGCCTTGATATTCCTCTTGCATCATGCCAACATTTGCTGACCAAAGAATGTGAAATCCAAATGGAGAACTACAATTGTTTTCAGCAGTAGTCATGTGTGGGCAGATATTCATCAAAACTAACTGAACAACAGAAAGAGTAAAACAAATAGGAGAGGACCTCATCTCCCTCCTGTCATCCCAGAATTAAGGCTCCAGTCTAAAGCCAAGCGTCTGATGGTTCATTACAGCCAATGAAAAACAAAACAGACTTCTTCCAAAGAGGAAGTAGTTTTCCATTTCTTTGGCACTTTAGGACATGTGCTAACATATTTCTCTCTGTTAGGGACAGAAGGAGACTATATGCTAACTTTGAGGTGCCTAAAGTTACAGAAAAGAATCTCATGTTGAGAATCTAAATTAGAATACCTGTTCCTGGGGAGATCCAACGGCATAAGGGGATACAAAATAATTACAGGTGGAAAGAGGGACAGGACAGGAACTTAGTCTCCAGCATGGCCATTTGTTTATCAAAATGGAGCAAACATTATAGTGGCATAATTGATAAAATAAGGGAAGTATTTGATTGTTGACTTATAATGCTTTCATACAAAAATTGCTGTATTGTTCATCTTGTTGGCTCTCTACCGAGCAAAAATTGAAAACTGTGACAAAAGGTGATTGGACATGTCAATGGGTTTTACTGGAGAATTATCAAATGAGTGAAGGAAAAAAAATCACATTGCAATTGATTAAGTCAGACTAAAAATTTGTTAGGTCCTTAATGTTGTCATCTTGTGTATGGAGTGATTTCTATTAAAGCACTTTGATTTCTATCTGAGATGTTTGGACTGTCAAAATCAAGCCACATAGAAATAGGATATTGCTAGAAGATCTGACATTCTGATTGACTTTTGGGATGCAGTCATCTGTTGGGAAATACGCCATTAAAAACGCTGTGTGATCTACAAAGTGTGAAAGTAGACAGATTAAACAAAGGAAATAGCATTTGAGACACAGCAGGTGTGGAAAAAGTTTAAAAAGTAGAAGTGGACCAAAAAACAGATTAAGAAGATTACAGAAAGCAAAGAAAAAATGTATGTTTTCTTTTCCCAAAAAGAAAAAAACCTACATTTCATCTGATGATTATAAAGTCTTTTTAAAATAACCCTAACTAGAGTAATAACTTCACGGAGTCAAAAGCTTCTCATTCAGTACCCCTAGGCCCAGAAAAACCTGACATCTCCCCCCCCCACTACATTTTTTTCCTGCCAATCTTTTAAACTCTGGGAAACTAAAAATCAATTTGTCTCTTTCTAGTTGAAGAACCTCTCTTATGGAAGTCTACATTGTGAGACAAACTTCCTAACAGTTTGGTGATCTGAATAATCTGTTACACATAGGTGGAACTGACTCCTTCATGGCTCCTTTGGTATTTCAGCAGTAATGCATTCAAAGTATTCTGGTTGCCCAAGCAAACAGATATTGCTCAACAAGTAAAGGTTACAATTTTATCAAGTAGAAATAACATTTTGAGGTTCATTGTTTTTTTGCCATTAGAGCATATAATTTTTCTACCCTTTTTTCTTTGCACTGCAAATACAAGTTTTTACAATGTGTATTTTTGATAATCATAACTTTATGAGGATTTTAATGTAATGCAGTGAAGTGCCTTGCTGGACTCTGTATGATTTTGCTTTCATTTTTTTTTTTGTTTTGAATGGTTTTTGGGTTTTTTTGTTGTTGTTGTTTGTTTTAATGAACTAGAAGATATTTCTGTAGAACTGTTATGTTTTTTATGTTAATTCCTGTAATTGCTATTTGTATCACATTATATATACAAAACATACTATCTCTACAATGTAAAAATGTGGGCAGGTGGGTATTTTAAAGGTCCGATTTTATTGTAAATAAAAAAAGCCATTTAACAAAATCTCACACAGAAGATCTCTGATTTTATCATGGATGACTAACATAGCTAATATTAAGCATTAAAATCCAACATCACTTCATTTCCTTTCTCCCAGACTAGATTTAGAATTCCGCTCCCAAGAACATCCCTCAAAAAACCCCAATCCTGCTCAAGGAGGGGAGAAACATGAAGCATTTTACCTACAATTATGAAATCTTCTGAATTAGAAATATAGATACCTGAGACAAAGCGCACACCTATGTCTATCTGATTCAAACCATAGTTCTGATCATAAGAGATCTTCTTCCAGTTATGCAGGACTGATTGTATGTCCAGATCAGGTTTTCAAAGACTGTCATGAAATGGTTTCAATCAGAGTCTCAGATTTTCACAAACCAGTGAAGCCCTCAGAGTTCCCTTACTCTCACATCACTGCAGTGTGTGTGCTGCACTGCACTCTAAATGTATTATGAGATGGCTTTTTTAGCAAACCAGATGTGAAAACTACCCACAAGTTGATCCATTCCTTCTGTGGGAACCATGTTTATGGTTTTAATTTGAACAGCTCTATTTTTCCTTTGCACAGGTCGCAAGAATTAAATGGAAATGAGACAACTGTGTTCCAGGTATTCAGGTATTCTTTCTTTTATGGCTAAATATCAATCATTTCATATAAGTGGTCTGATTTTCACAAGTATCATGTTTTATGGGCTACTAAATTTAGTTTATCTGAGTGTAACATTTGATTTCTCTAATATTTAAAACTCAGAAAATTGTGTCTAATTTCTCTATATGCATTCTCATTGCAAATGGTAAATGCCTACCTGGGAATGAAGAAATTCCAGATTTATTCACTGTAGGCTTTTTGTGCAGTAAATCCAAACTGCTCAACTGAATCAACAGCAGGCTAGAAAGAGAGCGCCAACCAAGGTATGATTTCCACATGAGAAATGTGCAGGAGGCACCGTACTTTTTATCTTGTATATAGAGTGCTGATTGTCTTTTGCAAATTTATGAACAGATAATATTTCCACTGATATTTTTTCTCATGAATCTTGCTGGTCTGCCACATGATTTTTTTTTAAAATGGTACCATGTATGTAGCCTTCAGCATTACATAATTAGGAAAATAAAGTAGCACTTTACTTTCTCTGTTTTATTAACTGTAGAGGTTTCTGCTTGGCTTTTATTAAAACAAGGAAGAGGTGGTTGTATTTACCTTTTTTGCCGCCTATTTGAGGTAACAATTCAAGGAAGTTGCAAAAATTAGAATTACATTATGACATTCATTATGCATTCTTACTTCAAAGAAGAAAAAAAATGGCATGAAGTAACATATCCTATTAATCACAGAGATTTGAATCCATCTAATCTTTTTCTATAATTTTGGCTAGACATCTTTTATAATGTCAAATACTATTAGTGAAGCTTTAGCTACTCAATACGTGCAGCACAAGTTCTTGCATGAGAATTGACACAACAGAGCTATAAGACAATAAAAGGGCAGCAGGGCCTGTGGCCTCTGCTCTCCAATTCTGTAATGTGAAGAAAAAGCGAATTCACTAGGAGCTGTCAACTCTAAAACATCTCAGTTCAACGTGATTTCACCAAAGATCAAATAGAGAAGGCTAATCTTGTTTTCTAGACACTTAAATCCCATTTTCCCAGGCAGATTTACCCCAGGTTCATCCAAATGTGTCTTAAGCAGAATATCTTATTCTGAAGTGTCTTTTTTTTTCCTAATACAACAGGCACAATAGCGCTGAATACATCAGTGTCACAGTTATTGTTTCCAAAGATCAGGCAGAAGGCCACAAGACATCTATGGAAAGTAGAAAGCATGTCACTAACATTCTTACAGTACATTAGTATTTTATTAAAATATTTATTTATACTTCCATATCAGAAATTTTCAGCATGATATCTTTCCACACTTGTAATCATCTTGTATTAGTAGAAAACAACACAATCCTTTTGTAGTTTTTCCTAGGGCCTTTAAGTTCTTTTTGCTTTTGTTTAAATAATAGATTGACAGGAATGCAATTTACTAATACTTGGTGTTTTGTACATGAAAGATATCCTGCTGCTCAGTCAAATGCATGCTACCATAATAGTTAAAATGAGATGAATAAACCATGTAGCCAAAATGTTGCTTAAGATTGGTTACCTACAGAAAAACTGTAAGGATCCTGCAAATACGGGATTTTAAAAATATTTTCCCCTTCTGGCATCCAATATTTAACTCTGACAATTGCTTTGTCCTACTCTAAAGATTTTCCCTCTTCATTTCCATGATTGTTTCCCATTTCTCTTTAGTAAGATTTTATTTTCGATACAAAACCCAAAGTTTTAGAATGAAGTAACACCTATGTTGTATTCAATTAGCAGAAAAATTTACCAAGTATTTACCTGCAAATCTGACTCAAATCCCAGTGTTTATAAGTTACACTTTGGATATAATTTAGAGCCTTGTGGTCACTTTTTGCCTGGGGGATGGGGATGAGAGGGAAGACAATACTCTGATAGTAATTAAATCCAAAATTTACTAAAAATGAATAAAAAAAAAATTCACTATCCTCAGTGAGAAAGCTTCATGCCTAGTGTTTTGCTCTTTAGGCAGAATATGATGAAGAAATCTGGAAATATTTTGCGTTTACAAATGCATTGATCTTGGCAAAACTGATGGCAACATAGCACTGGTGTTCTGTGTTGCAAAACCAATCACTAATTCTCCATCATGTTCAGTCCTGTATTGAAAGCAAGGGAAGTGTTCCTTTTCCAGCTTGGCATACTCAGCAACATATCTTTCTATTTCTTCATTCTATAGGAATGAAAATGTAATTTAAGGACAAGATGAGGCTTACACTAAACTGATTCTGTCATTACAAAAGTGCTTCATTTTCCTTTTAAAAATGAGGGCTTATTTTGAATAGAAGAAAACAAGCCAAGAATCTTGACAGTTTGTACTATTTTAACAAACAGCTCCCACAAGAATACTTCTTTTTAAATTGTGGAATCTTACAGGTGTGTATGTTCAGAACTGGAGGGTGAGGTTTAAGTGTTTGTTTTCCCTTTGTTAAAAAAGGACTTTTTTCTATATTTCCCCCCCCTCTAGTCACAACTGATAAGCAGGGAAAACCTCATATACCACTCTACACCTCTGGAAATATTTATACGTATTCTGAAAGCAAAACAAGAAAACTACCAAAATATTCCTCTTCCCTTAAATAAAACATGTAAAATAATGTTTTGCAACTTTGAAGAAGAGGAATAGTAAAAACAAATGCTATACAATATGGGAAATTTGCTAAAAAAAAAAAAGGATTTTTCTCTTCAGATACCAAGCATCAGATTTTTTTTTTTTTTTGTGGTAAAAGAAATGTAAGAATTCTTTCTTGAACTTATGTGAATAAAAATTTGTAAAGGTGATTTAGCAGGGTTTCCAAAGCCATAAAAGTCCAACAGAAGCAGGGGATTCTTGCCAGACTCTGTAAAACTCCAACAATACAGTTAAAGATGACTACTGGGAACACACAGCAAACCACCATGGAGCATGAGCCAAAAACCAAAACCACATATTACCAAGTTTCTTTTCCTTGGGATCACATAAAATATAATAAGTACAAATTGAGAAAGATGGCAGTCTATTATTTTTGGGGTAATGGACAATGTACTCTCAGCCCATGAACTGAAGGTACCAGAGGTTGTAAGACTGAACATTTAGTTCTAAGGTTGCATATTAAGTAATTTTAATGATGCTGCTTTGACTGGGCAGAGAAAAAATTGTGAAATGTATAATTTAGTGTTGCAAAGAAAATGCAATCCTAGCCAAGAACTTTTATGTGTGACTCTCAAATTGAATTCTTTGAAAGGAATTTGCATTTGGGACAAAATTCCCAAACTTTCTGGCTGCAAAAAATAGGGAAAATGCCAAAAATGCCAACAAACAAACAAACAAACAAACAAACAAAAGCATTTATCAGAATAAAAAGACCTAATGAACTAGTAAATAAATAAAGAGTGATTTCAGTTAAGACAAAAAAAATAGAAAGAAAAGCTCAAGTAGTTAACAGATTAAAATATCTTTACTTCATAAAAAATAAAAAAGCAGCTATTTTACCTCTCTTTAGCTCTACAGTATTTTAACTTAAAAACTGTAGAAGAAGTAATCAAGAGAAGAAGCAAGAATAATAACAGTGCTAGATTAGGCAGCATGTATCAAACTAGATGAATTATTTTGCTGCTATGTACCAGACAGTACTAGAATTTTGGTTTTTATTTTCTCCTTTAAAAAAGTGAATATGAATATATTGTTGTCCAATCAGAATAACTATGAAAACTATGCAAAAAGTCAATAAAGGAAACCAGCAAGGACATGAAAGAATTTGAACACATATTTTTTAGAAGACTCAAAATTCTCTGTGATGTAATGCATTAGTTATTTTAAAAGTGATCAAATCAACTTATAATTGTCTCTGTAGATGATATTGCTTATATAGGTTAAGTAAGAAATAATAACTTCTTTGAACCAAAAGTGACTGAGAACAATAAACATGAAAATCATAAAGCCTTTTTCAGACAGCTGTATCCTCACAGAAATGGTTCTTTTTCAGGGAAGAAAGACTTTTTTTTCTAGAGGTAAACTCTGACATAATATACAAAAGGCTTTTCTACATTCTTTTTTCTTCTTAGGTATTAATATTTCTGGAATAGATGCAGCTTGTACGTTGAGGGGAAATACTGGGGTAAAAGGGTCTCTCTGGCCTGCTATCTTGACCCTTACAGTGACCAGCCGCAGGAAGCTGAGGAAAATGAAAGCAAGAACACAGCTATGCTTTCTCAGAATATTATCTAAACCTCAGCAAGATGCAGCTTAAAAACTTCTTAAGCAGAAACATTATCTATTTTTCTATGTAACAGTTCTTATTTTTCTTCCAGGAATCTGAACTGTCATACTTTGAGATCATGTAGATTTTCACTATCCATCACACCATGTGGCAGCTCAATAAGTTGTATGAAGAAACATCTTCCTTGGTTTGCTCTGAATACTACTAGTTCTATTTTTTGCCCCTCATTCTTATGACAGAACTGAAATAAATCCTATCCACCTTTCTTCTACACTTCATTTTGCAAGCTTCTTTCCCTAAATTCCTGTTTTCTTTCTTTGTGAAGGATCCTAGCCAGTATGCTTTTTACTCATGAAGATGATGGTTTTATACATTTTGTCATTCTTCTCTAAACTGAAATGAGTAAAAAACAATTGTATATACTTCTCGTATGTTTGTGGCAGATAAAAGTAATCACAGTGATATTTTCTATTTAATTTCTTTATTGCATCCCTAATAATTTTTTAACATTGGTTTCTTCCTTTATTACTAATCATTAAGTCAAGAAATATTCCCTACATAGTTACAAAAATTTGCTCCTGAAGAGGAATCTAAATAAACAAATGTTTGCTTTCGTATTGCAAGTCATACAGCTTTTTGTGCCAACGCTATGACTCAATTTTAAAGTTACGGATGCTTTACTGAATACCTAAAGTAGAAATCAAGCAATGTTTGAAAAAATAGTGCTCAGTTTGCTAATATCACACAACCTGCCTTTGGTAAGCAGTAGTGTTAGTGTTTCCAGGACAGCATACTGATGCTGCAATAACTTGTTCTTCCTAAACTTTAACCTCACTCATACAGACCATCCAGAATTTTCTCCTGAAATAAAGACACACTAATGCTTTAGGCCTTCATTCTGTGGTCAAGAGGTGGCTCAGCAACACACTGTAGCACCTGAAAGGGACTATTGTGCTATTGCAGCTAGAATAAGAGCAGGCACCCTGTTACTGTCACCCCACATGCACCCCATGGCGTTTTCCTGGGTAATGTAATTGTTAGTGCCTGGCTGTGTGAGCCAAGGCTTGCAGCAGCAGAGCGATCTCCTGCAAGAGCTGCTGATGCTGTATCAGTAAGTGTATCTGAGGCCGTTTTGCCCAATGACAACTGACAGTCACATCTGTCACAGTCATTCAACTGATGGTCATTTCTGGAAAATTACATTCATCGGAAAAGATGTGCATACAGGAGATAAAATATTCAGTTGGGTTGTGGTCAAGATGTTTCCTGCTGCCAGCTCTCAAAAGATTTACAGTTTTCAGTTTGAGTTTTCTATTGTACAAACTCATATTTTTAAGTGATCTTCACTTTGAATTTCAGGTTAGTTAAAGAGTAGAAAATCTAGACAAACCAAGTAAAACAGAGTCTTGTTGCAATCCTTACGTTGCCTTTACTTCAGATATTTGGCTCCAGAAAGCTTAAAACAAATGAAAAAGCAAATGGTAGAAATGACAGCATTTAATGTAGCAGAGATATAAGACAACTAACAAACTAAAGCAAGTACTAATAAAAAGAAGAAATTGATTTGTAATCAGTGAGAGCAGCACTCATTGAAACACACCATTACTAAAAGTCCTCCAGTTAGATATAGATATTTTTGAATACTAGATATTTTGAACGAATGTTCTAGGTTACAAAACTCAAGATAACAAATTCTTACACATAGTGTTATGCTGGACTGATCAGCTTTAAATCTGGAAAATCAAAATAACTATTTTATTGCTTTCCCTCTTCCAAATCTCTGTAAAGTTTCCAAGTAAAACAGAGTATTTACATATCAGTGCTATGTGTATTTTTAATGAGATTGCCTTGTTTTCCTAGCCCACAAAATACAAAATGTGTGGCAAGGATCTGAAAGGCCTGTTAGCCTTTTCTCAGAAGATATAAGTATGAACATGTCTTATTTATTTGTACTTTTTGGCATCAAAACTACTTGGAAACAGAGGCTATAAACCAGAAAATATGTGTTGCTATTGAAGCTCACAGCACCAAAATTTGTAAGTAATATGGTGTCTGAAATATCAGTACAATTTTAACTGTGTTCATTGTACAAGTCCTGTGCATTTCAAGTAAGAGCTCTTGAAATACAAATTATCAAACTACCACTTGTGGTTTCCTGTACTTCCACTTCCTTGCTTCTCCTTTTCAGTTGCCCAGCATGGAACATCCATAGGAGTGCAGTTCAAGTGACATAAATGGATCCATATGCGCTGGTGAACTCACAAGTTAATTTGTCCAAGTGAATAGTAACCAAAAAAGCAGGTCATAAACCTCATTTTTGCATTTTTTTTTACTTCTTGGTTTGTATTTGAAGTGCCTCTGAGGTACTACCTAACAAGAAGAGTTCTGAAATGAATACTAAAACTGTGAACTTTATAGAAGTGAAATATAATTAAGAGGAGGAGTCAAGAGGCTCTATTAGCTTTTTGGAATACTCTGACATAAGTTGCTAATACATGTCAACATATGTTGAACCATATATTATGCCACATTGACCACTATGTAAAATGTTTTATGATACAAATTATATCTGTGGTCATGGCTGAAATACGTGAAGTTTTTTTCCACACATTTATTCTAATATAACAATTTAAGAGTAACTAACAGCTGCTATAGAATGAAAATGCTCAATTAGTGTGGTCTTCCAAAAATTCATATCAGAGCCAATTCCCATATTACTGTGTACTGCATTCTGCTTGCACATCTCAAGTATTGTTCCAGAGGAATGCCTGAGTTACGGAGACATAATTGCTGGTGAAACGTGGCACTCAAGGGGTGACTGGGGTGCAGAGAAACAGGAGGTGCTCACTCCTACTAAAAATAAGGAAACATAAAATTATATTCAGGATAACATCTGCTTAGAGGTTTATTTGTGCTAGAGCAGGATAGGAAATTATGGTACTGTTTTGTAATGGGTGAAGCACAGCTCTAGTACAAAAGACAATGCAGAAATCATAAGAGAGGAAAGCAACTGTCATGGTTGAGTCTGTGTGAAAGAATGCTTTTGTTTGATAAACATTACAAGAGCTGGATAGTGCATGGTCTGCAGCAAACAAAGTAGAAGAGAGGACTGACTACAAGAGTGGACAAGACTGAGACTCTGAAGTTGCCTGCCACAACTCTGTAGGCAGTAATACATGCTGGAACACATCACACACATCAGCTAGAGGAACTTCACAGGTGAAGACACCTTAAGAACTTAGTGTAAGAGGGAAGTCCTAAAATTCACCTTGAAAGTCGTCTTTCTGCAAATGCCCAAAAAACCCCAAATCAAAAAATCCCAACCAAATAAGAATTAGTTTATGTCGAGTGCCTGACTATTTTTTTCCAAGTTCTAATGGAAAAGAAAGTGTAAGATGAAGGCTCCATTATGCTAAGATTGATAATTTGTCATTTGGATACAAAGCAGAACAGCTAGAAACAAATCACAACCTCAGTGCAAGAGGTGGTAAGTGCAATACAAGTAAGCATAATGACAAAATTACAATTGGTGAAGCACAGACTCTCCCACACACCCTTCTCATTTTCTGGTTTCTAATGCTAGGAGTCTCAGATAAGAATTTAAAATGGGAAGAAACATTTTTCAAATCATTATAGTGAGTCTATTTACTCTATATGAATCATCAATAAATATTTTTAAAAGTGATGGTAACAACATTAAGGAGAAGGCATTCAGGGAAAAGCAGCAAAGTACCACACTGTTAGGCCATGAGTTAATGAACTTCATTTTGCTGGCTGTAGCCTCCAAAAGACAAAGAAAAGACGTTGTCAAAGGGGTCAAACCCAGGGATATGAATGATTTATTGCCTAAGCATCAATGATATATAGGCTAAAGGAGTTATCAGGGCATTCAAATTAAGTTATATATGCTAGAATCATGTACAGTAAATCACTGGAATTTCTACAAACTTAGATAATTTTCTAATACAAACAGAACCAGGTCCAACACACAATCTTTCCAGGAGACTGCAGCTTAAACACTGAGCCAGAAACTGGTTACCTAGGGACCAGTAAGGATGGCCTGTTTATATTATGGATGAACAGAGGACATTTGCAAGCAACACCCACTCACTCATTCTCATATATCACATACACAGTACATTGAAAGGGCTAAATGTTCAGCAAACTCAGTATAATGAGCCAAAGTTAGTAGTGGAGTGGTAGTACTGCTCCCAAGAGACGTGGAGTGTTTATTTGCTATGTGGGCTTGGGAACTTAGGTCATATTCCTAGTCTTAAAATGACAAATAGCATTAAAATTATGGGTATCTTCCAAAGTGAAAAGCAGCCCATGTGGTCTGCTGACTACTTGAGTTTCTTTAAAAATAAATGGTAATTTAAAGTCAGCACTGACCGGTAAGTCCCCATCCCTTCAAAGAAAATTAATAGTTGCCTATAATCTATGAGGGACTGAGATCCATGCACAAAAGAGATAAAACATTGTCAGCTATAAAAATTAAAGTTAAGCTGTGACAATCAGTAAAGGCAGAAATGCCATGTCTGTCTCAGAATTACAATAAACCTGCTTATCCTAAGTAACTTACGTTTTCCATGTAAGACTACACTAGTATCCGCTGCCAAAATGTGGTATGCTATGCAAAAATGATGGAGTTAGAAAAGCACATTATCTTCCTATTTTCAGCCATTATCTTAAAAATATCATGAAAACAAATGAAATAGCAATGTGAATAATTTATAAACTGCATGCAGAACTGTATCTTAGTTTGTCTGTCCATCCAGTTTTCTGTTGTCAGCCTACCTTTAACCAGCTCAGACATAAGAAAAGCTTCAAGGGGACAGAGACCTTTTAAAATGCCATGAAAAAATACATTCAACCCCACCATTTGAATTAGTTGTTTAACTTCATAAACATCTGTCCAATCACAGGGCTTTACACAAAAAGATAATTAGAATAATGAAATTAATTGGAATATTTTTTCTAATGTTTGCTTGAGGTAACCAGAGCAAAAAGGAAGCGAACCATTAATAACTAATTTATAACAAGATGCAGTCAAGAATTCAACATATTTACTTTACATATTCTACTGTTAATTGTTTACAGTCACATTTAATAATGATGCTTTTCCTCTCCACTCTTTCCCCAAACATTGAGAAGAAAATTTAAAAGCTTAAATAGTCAAAACATGTTTTTCTCTAGTCACTATTTCCATAAGAAAAAGTTGTGGAAAAAAAAAGGGAAGCTTGGGAAAATTTGAGAAGGCAGTAGCTCAGAGATTAAACCTACATAAAAACATAAGTCAAATTGAGTAATTTAATTGGCTTATACCTTAAATCAGCTGAAATAAGCATGTAATTGGAGGAATACAGACACTTTATCCCAGCAAAATAACCATTAAACACCAAGTCTGGGTGACTTAATCTAGAATTGCTACAAGCTCTCATGTGTAAACTTATCCTGATTGCACTCCACCATCACCTGCCTACTGCACATCCTGATGTTTCACCTGTACCCAGCTGGAGAGACCAGCACAGCTGTGTAGGAGCTCTTTGCTGGGGTAATGTCAGGGAAAACGTCTCTACTCAGCATTGAAAGCAAATGTGTATCCTGAACAATTGCTGAATTAAGAGCCTCACTCTTGCTATTAACCCACAATTTGCCACTCTATAAATTAATCAGATTTTCCTTTTAAAACCCTATTTTGTTACCAGCCTCCATTCATTAGTGAAAAGATCTACAAACTGAAGACCTGTGGATATTTGTTTGACCATTTCAGAACTATTTTGCCCCAAAATGGATTTAGGCTATTTCTAACAGGCCTCTTAGTGGCATAACTGTACTCTAGCAAAAAAAGGAATGGTTTAAAAACACTCAGCCCAAGGAAGGGCTCTCATTGTCAAGAACCTTGAGAGATCATCACACCATGGTCATCTAATTTTTAAATAAAAAGAGTTAAAATGTTGCTGAGATCGCACTCAAGACTGGGAAGCAGGCTGCACTAAAATCCCTGGTTTTGTCCAAATTTTTATCATATTTTTGGATTAACTTCCCTTGCTTGCCTGATCCAGAAGCTGCAGGGATAAATTCCAGACTGTTTGGAAAACTTTTCTTCATCTGACAGATACCTGAAATTGATCAAACTATTTTTGTAGGAAATATGTTATTTATGCATAATGTATTATTGTTAACTGAGATTTTATGGAAGATGAAAAAGCCAACAAGGCTAACTACCATACCAAAGCTGCACAGGTAATTAAAACCATGGAGAAAAATACTGTCTTTGAAATCTCAATTTAAGCTACTGTTTTCACAGTAACGTAAGGCAACAAATATTTAGGGGAGTATATAATTCACTGCAAAGAGCTCAAACGTGACAGTGAATGCATTTTTTATTCACCCTCTGGGAGGCCAAGCAGATCCTGCAAGGTACTATTTTTAAAGGAATTTTTGAAACAAATGCTGTTGAGAGAAAAGTCACATAAAGCTGCAGGGGCACGGCACAGCACAGGCACATTCAAAAGGTTTTGAAGTGGCCAAACTTTATGTACACAGAAAGGCTAAACATTTCTTGTTTCTGGGTCACAGGCCATCAGGACCTTTGGCCTTCGAGCTATAGATCTCTTACGCAGGCAAATTACTTACACTGCAATACTTCATAAACAACAGGAGCCCTGCGTGTCCCACCAGGCATTACAAATAAGGTGAGGTTACACTCGCTTTAGGTTTGATTTGGATGGAAATGAGCCTCCCTGGGAAGTCTGCTTAAGCCTTTTAAATAATGACTGATCAATGGCATGCCAACTTAGTTTTTAGAACTGTAGATAATAATGCTGCTTTGCTGTTTCAGGAACTTAGTCTGGTATGAGTCAGCATAAATATTACATTCATGTAATACATGTAATGTGTGCATAAATAAATACTTAAAACATGATGTGGAAAAAGGAGAAAAATGCTAATTAGACTGGCAGTTTTTTTAGGTATGCCCAATTCTTGTTGCCACTGAGTTCCATACCTTCTCTTAGTTTGTGTATTTAGAGCCTAAAACAACAACAACAAAATGTTTTAAGGGGCAACTGGAAGCCCACACTTCCACCAGAAGAAAGGCACAGAAGCTCTAATTATTTCACCTTTCTCCAGCTAATAACATGGATATATATCCCTGTTATGTTTCAATAGAAGTTAGAGTGAGAAATGGGATGGTTCCTGTTGGAATGATGACTTTCACCCTTTAAGTTGCATTATCTCTTATTAATTTCTCCTTCAATTCAGTTTTTTTAAGAAACACCTTAAAGGAATTAAGAGATATGTCAACATCCAGTACTCTATATTGAGAGGGAAAGAGAGAATGAAGTCACAGAACCGCTGCCCATGATTCAGTGGCACTTTGCTCAAAATAGAAAGAGCAAGCTAGGGTAAAAGTTTTCCTTTGTTTCCCTGCTGTTTTAATGTTTGGTATGTGATTCAGGCTGTTAGAAGACTGGCAGTAAACAAACAAACATTTAGGTGTGCTCCTGCCATATTAAGCACATCAATATACGTAGAGTTGTGGTCACGTACCTGAGATGCAAAAGTCACAAGATTTGTCCGTTCCCTCAGGAGAGTAGTAAATAACCAAATTCAGACTGGTTTTTTAACTGTTTTTCAAGAGCTGAAAGAGCTTCTGAAACAGCAGCTTAAGGTTTATTGGATCAAAAATGGGGAACAGAATTTAAAAATATATTTTAAATCTACTGAATGGAAAACTTATTTAGGAGGTGGAAAACACATAATTTCCTTATTCTCAAGGTTTAGGCAGCAGAAACCATGTCTTTTCCTTAATACAAAATTAGACACTTTAGAATCACCACTAATTATCAATGCTACAATCTCAAACAAGAAAAACACCTTTCTAATGACCATTTTTCCACTCTGAGAAGAAAAAAAGAACACTTTTCACAGGAAGATCTCATTTCATTTAATTTTTTTCTCTTCACTTACTCCATTCGTTTTCCTTCAGTTACAGATTGTCAGCTGAGGTATAGTTTCTTTCATTTACCCATCCAACTCCTCACTTTAAAAAAAGCAACCCACTACCTACAACTAATTGGGGCACTCAAGTTGCATAAGAAAACATCTGCTATGTCTATTGAATTTTTTTAAAAGAAAAAGTGTATCAAAGTTATATGATTGCCTGCCTTTTGACTCAGTCACCAAATCCCAAAGGATTATCATAACTTTTCACTGTTCCAGAAATTACCCTGGATCTTATTCTATCTCCCTCCTAATTCCAAAAATATATTCACCAATTAAAAATCCATCTAAAGGCAACTAAAACATTCCTTTCACAGTCTCTGTATGGCTCCTATTTAAAACTGGGTTCCATTTGTAAAATCCTATTTCTGTAAGAACAACCTCCATCAGTAAATTAGATGGGGTTAGACATAAGAAAACAGGAAGACTCATCCACTGAGGTGAAGCAGTTTCAGTAATGGCTGTCTGGCTAAGAAGCTAGGCAAGGTAATAAGCTTGAGTGATTTTGGTGGTTAGGAAGAGAAAACATAGGGCAGACAGTAAAACAGAGCACTCGTCATAACAACAACAGAGCTGTACTGATTTTGCTTGAAACTTGTAGTATATAAATAACAACATTTTTACTCCTGTTGATCTATTTAATATCACTGAAACCTTATGTCTTCAGAAATACTAAATTATATTTCTTTTTAAAATAAACATATTTCTTGTTTGTGATCTTAATGCTATTTTTTCCTTGATTTTTCTATTTCATGATGTTCCCTGACTTCCCCACCTAAAGGTTCTATGAAGTCACCAAAGCACGTAAATAAGAAAACAAGTATTCAATAAAGTATTTTACATCATAAGATTTACTCCTAGTCAAATAAGAGCTTTACCAAAGAGGATAATAAAAATCAGGTGCTAAATGCATGGGTTAGTGTGAGGAAGTGGATCATTAACAACCTGTGGACTAATTCCTTGTAAGCTTTTCTAAACTCCTTTCCTACTCATTACAGCAAAAATTTTGGCATGAAAAATATTATCCACATTAGTTTACAACATTAAGTAATATTATTTAATGACTAAGTAATCCGGTTTAGAACAGTCTAATATAGATTAAGTACAATTTGACATTCTTCCAGGGACCAAATCATGTTCCTTTTGCAAAAAAGAAAATACTGCCCAATTTTTTTTTTTTTTCTCCCCAGAGTTTAGTCCATGTTTTCTGGCCATATTTTAATTCAAAATTAGCACAAATGTAAGCCATTTCTAGCACCATAATTTCTCTCATGGCGAGTTTTGACTTGTTGCCTTTTAATCTCACTCTTTTGCTAGAGTATTGATATATTAAACCATTAAAATAAAGGAGATTCTGGCATTACAATTCCTCTACTTCTATAGAGAAATGACAATGCCAGTACTGAAACCCATTTAAAGGGAAATAGCTATTAAAATTCTTCACTTCTACTTTCTCCCTACATCCTCTCTGCTACATAGCATTGTAATATACAAGGAAGTGAATTTTAGCTAAACAGAGGGACAAAAGGGCCTGTTAAATTAGGGCTGGTTTTCAGGAAATATAAATACACCAATGTGACTACCATGTTTGAGCTCAAACAAAAATAAGATTTTATACAAAGAAGTAATCATTTAACCTAGCCTTAGGTGGTTATTAATCTATCTTTACATAGGTATAGAGTACCAGAAACATGACAAAATCTTTGTTGAATTAATCAAGGAACTAACCAGTGGAGATGATGCCAAAATGAAAAGCTCAGGCTTGGAGAAGCATGCTACTTTCTCCTCATCTGGGCAGCTGTGCTTCATCAGAACACAGCAATCAGAAGCAAGTGTCAACACCTGAATCCTGCTTTCCCTGCTGCTCAGGAGAGCTGTGATTGACTAGAACAGCAGAGCAGATTAAAGACAGCTGGTTCTTAATTCCTTCCAGGATGGAATGAAAGAAACGACTTTGCATTGAAACAAGTTTGAATAATACAGATCACCAAAGCTACTATTTTCTTTTTATTAACCTGAAGCAACATGAGGACTTCTTATATAGTTTTATGATGCTGGGGAATTTCCTAACAGAAAAATTTATGCCAAAATAATGAGGAGAAAGAGGATTAAGATATTGCCCTTTAAAAATGGCTTTGATTGTTTTATGACTTTTTTATTAATTTTATGATAGTAATGATGATTAATTTATTTTGTTTATTTCAAGCTTATGATGGAGGTTACAGCTCTAATATAGATCTACTACACAACAGTGAAAAAAAAGTAGAATGTTTACATATGTATGAGGGTAGCCATTTTTACTAGAGTCACCCTCTTACAGACTGATAAAGTTTTGGGAGAAATGAGGCCTCCTTGTTTACTGAGGCCACACAGTCTCCACTGGGATTAAATACCTCATATTGTTGCTTATGTGATTTCCCTGTGTCCTCCATTTCTCACATTATAGAAATGGCTTTGTGAGGCAGACCCCAAATACTTATGAAGTTCTTCACAACATCCATCTCCCTCAAAACTGGGCAAAGGACACTCTTCCCCTTGCTGAGGTGAGCTATTTCTTTACTGACAATTTCATTTTCAATAGCAGTTTCAAAGATTTGCACTTAGTTAAAATAAAAAGTCCAATTTCCATTATGGGGTAAGGACTCTTCCCATGCTATATTAGAACTTCTCTATAATGCATTTCTTTTCTTTATGAGAGTAACTCTATCCCCCAGGAAGCCACAAGCATTATTCCACTGAATTTTGCTTCAGAGGACATGTAAGCACATACATAACTTTGTCAGTTATCTAGTATTGTTTGCTTCACTAGAGATGTTCTAGTAAATTGCAGTCATACCTAGGAACTAGGCTGGACTGGAGTCCAGCTTGTTGCTGAATATGATTGTCCAAGGCTGAAACTTGAACATTTCTAGCACAAAACTACAAGCCTTCAGAAGCTTGATTGCCAGCTTTTCTAGATTAAATAATGTAGTTTGCAATGCTTCTTTATTAGATCACCCTTCCTGTACCACAGGAAAAAAAATTGTAAGTGATTAGTACATATTGAAGATAGAAAAAGTCAACTTGGACTTGTAGTTAGATGACTTACAAGAATGTGACAGAATTGGGTTTCATCAGTTTTGCAATAAAGCCCAGTAAATCTTGCATAAACCTTCAGGCTAAGTCTGTGTGAATCCACAGGGTTCAAATTGGAGATGGGACCAAGTCATGAAAGGAGCAGTCACTGTCCTTGTCCCAGACATGTTAATTAGCTTCTCAGTTTTGGGTAGCTAAAGAGTTTCTGCACAGCTTTCCCTCTTTCTAAGTTAACATCAGACTTGTGACACAGAAAAATTAATAGCTTGATCAATACGTGTTTCAGTGGTCTTCTGCAAATCAGCTTTATATGTTTATGTGATACTTCATCAGGATTATTATGGAACATGTATTTATGGTTTTCTTACTTAGGTTTTTCCAAATGCTTTGCTAAGTTTTTTCCTTGGAATAATTTTCCATAATCTAATGGTGATTCTCTACATTTTATTAACTGGAAAAAAAATATGCAGAGTGCAAAACCTTCATTCTTCCATGGAAACACCTTCAACTTTGGTTTTATGCTCTTGGGATACTTCACGTGGACTTAAATTTTAAGTTCCTGAGCAAGAACACAAGATTTTGTGCAATCAGTAAGGAAACTGGGAACTTTTCAAAGAGCTTGGCAAGACAAAAAACACCTAAATCCATCAGCAAGATCTAAATATTTTGAAGTAATACTTTCTTAGGGTAGTGACCATATACTGTTATGTGTCTGTCAGTAATGAATATAACAAGTTGGTATTTTTCTCTTAATCTTTTACATATCCAAGATACAAACATTGATACTTTTCTTTATCTGTTTCCTTATCTGACCAGAGTAACTGCAGATTAGTTTCTAATGAGAAACATTTGTTTGTCTTTATCTACTGGAGAGTCAGGAGATGATAAAGACATATGTAATCATATTTTTGTGGAGACAGGTCCAAACTTTATTTAAGTAAAAACACTCAAAATTGTTCTTGCCACTAAAATCACCCATGACCTTGTTTTTTTAAAATTACTTATAATAAAGTTATACCAAGGAATTAAGAGCAGTCTACAAAAAAGTTAAATTCATATTCATGTAGGCATCAATAAAAACATCCATCATTGCTTTTTAATTAATTGGATTCTTTTGCTTGATCAGACTTCATCATGGATGGCAAGAAGCAATATTTTCTTCAGTGTCACTCTTTATTTTAGATCACTAAGTGCATGCTTTTTCAGTTCCTAATGATCTTGCATAGGGTTAAACACATATTTCAACATGTTCCTGAGATCTTTTGATAAATCACATAATAAAAATTGTCCCTCCTTCATTTGAGAAAGGACTTTGGTAGGATTTCTATTTTTCAGGTCTTTCTTTCTTGAAGTAGTGACTTTGCGTTATTATATATCAGTTAGCACAATAGAAGTAATATTATATTCCAAAAGGGAGAGTATGCTGACAGTTATTTGTACCAATAGCCTTTCTTAATATCTCTGTGGTTTCAGGTTCTGCAATGGAGCTGAATATCACTTCTGATTTGGAAAAGTTTCTTAGCAAGTAAATTGGTATGTGTCTAGGTTTGGGTATCTCTTTATTTTCCTTAATTTCATGGAGAGTGTTAAACCACCAGCTACTTCCCTCAGTTTGCAAATGATCCTGCTACAGAATAAAACCAAAATACCAACATCACCACCACCAAAAAACCACCCAAAACCAAAAATCAGCTCCCCTCAAAAAAACCCAACTCCCCTCAAAAACTAATCAAACAAAAACCAAAAAACATAGCCAAACAAACAAACCAACCAACCCCCCGCCCCCCCCCAAAAAAAATAAAGCAACAACCCAACCCAAACAAAAAACAACTCAAATCCACCCCCAAATCAATAAAACCAAAACCCAACCAAATGTTGGGTTATAAAATAACAAGCAAAATCTCACATAAATATTTGCCAATTACTTTTGGGAAACATGAGTTTTACCTAAATTTCAGTTAGAAAAAAGCAAATCTTCCTTGAGATCTCTAGAAAAACTCTCAAATACTCATTATAAAAATCTTAGAACTGCAGCTTCAGCTACTGCTGAGCACCTAAAAAATCAATATCTGTATGGGTATTTTCTGTTTAAGTATTTTTACATCTGTTTCTTGTTTGTTGAAGCAGACCTACTGGCAATAGCATCCACCATACAGTAATTTGCCTGCTGTATTGGCACACGTAGGAAAAGAGTTGTTTAGGACTGACATTTATCTCCTCCCATTTTCTGAGCATTAGCCCAGGTATCACAGCTTTTTTCAAAACTATTCAGTGTTCCCAGTCAAACACTGCTGTGTTCTGCAAAATCCTGTATCTGTGCTATTTTTATCCCTGTGAAGCACATTACGTGCTGAAAGCAGCCCAGTGTGACAGTGTGAGGCAAGAGTGCCTGCAGAAAGGTGTTAAATGTGCATAAACACATACTTTGTTTTTCTCCTAGCACCTGCCCAAATCCTCTTGCTGACATGTCGAGTGGTGAAAAACATTTGACAGCATAACTCTCCAGTACATCTCTCTTCTTAATTCTAATCAGTCAAAAAAGTTTTCAATTGCTTCATGAATGTTTCTGGACCCATACAACAGAAATATTTTCCATGTTTCTTTAAAGCAACGAGCAAATGTATCTGCTCTTTGTGTTCTTCTAGTCAATCTATAATTCAAAGGGTAATAAAATTGTTCAGCCTCTGTCATAGGTCAAAAGCAGCTTTCCTGGGGGCACACAGACTCCTTCAGCTTTCTTTAGAGCCTCACTATAAATGTTTCCTGGCTTCTCTCTGAGCAGCACATGCAATTCTTAATGAATTCATGAAATGGACAAGATTTTAATGTAAAAATGGTACTTCTCACCACTTTTTCCACCCTCCCATCATAACAAAATTAGCATTTTATAAGGATAGTGTGTAGTACCTTCATCTAGAAAAAGCTTAAATTCTTCTTCATTTTCATCTTGCTGTGGTACCTGTTTGAAAATGTGATGGCTTTCCTGCTTTATGGGGAGTAATGCACAGGGCAGATTTCTGCACACAACTCTTGATGCAGCAGGTTTGGAAATATGACTTCAAAGAAAAAACCTGCAAAGTTGTGATTGTTTAGGCCGAGGAGGAAAAGATGGTGGGCATGAAAGCAGATACATAAAAGAGGAAGGGAGTAATATATTCTCTGTATAGGCAGAGAACAAGGAAGGAACAAGAGATTTTCACTTGTAATTAGAAGAATCCAATGGTAGGTCATAATTAAGGACTGAAACAGGTTGGAATGTGAGGATATAGGGTGTGTCTGTCTGGGCATGTTTAAGGCCAGACAAACACCTTCCAGGAATCACATGGGATTAGCTGACCCTATTTTTGTAGAGTGGTTGAGCCTGGTGAGCTTCTAAGGTCCATTGATTCCATCCTTGCTGCCTTAATCTAACAGTTTTCAGTAAGTTGGATAAACACCTTAAGTAATTCAGCTTAGTCAGATACCATGAAAAATAATTTTTGAATATTCTCCATATTCCCTAAAAGTTTCATTTTTTTGCTCTTTTATTTTTGCATTCAGGGATTTTTCTGTACCAAATGTTCACATTATATGTGATTGTATGAAGTAGCTAATCTTTCAGGGAAGAGGGATGATTAGTAAAATAAGCATGGAAGATTCAGTGAAAACTTCTACTCAATAATGCCAGCTATCAGACCAAAACTATTCAACAGAGCATTTGTATTATGTCATGTACTTTGAGTTAGATAACTCTAATCTCTGCCAATCCTCCTTGGAGGTGGTCTTTGCCTGCTCTTACAAAGTCTTAGCTTTAGATTGACCTAACCATATGACTGAAGGATGACCTGAAATCATCTCTGAAGCAATACCTACAGAAAGGCTGCTTTTCATTCAGTGGAAGAGATTTGCCAAGGGAAATTACTCTTGTTCCAATATGCCAACCTCAATAAATCATTTTCTTATTAGCAACATGTTAGAGAATATGTATCAATTTCACTCTACCTGACTGATCTGCTGCTTATCTACAATAAAGTCTCACTCATTCAAATTAAAAACAATAAAATCATAGCACATAGTCACAGCCCAGGAGGATGACTAGGAATATGAAGAAACCTTTGTATCAGAAGTTCTCAACATAGAACATGTCTACTAAAGAGACAATAGGAGAGGGCATGGTATTTGTGTTCAAGATAAGGGGTTTTCTTTCCATTCTCCATCTGAAATACAATTTTCTCAGCCTATAAAGCTGTAAAATACATATTCATGCCAATAGCAAAAGGCTAAAACTTCTTATTTCTCAGTCATGTCTTAGAAAGGGAAATAATAAATGCAAATGTAGTGCAAGGGATGTGAATTTAATGACACTAAAAGAATTAGTATAACTGTAGCTTTCAATCAATAAAAAATGTATTTGATAATGCTGAGAAGAAAGAGCTTTTCATTATGTATTAATTAAGAACACTTCTTGTTAAAAAAGAGTGAAAAATCACCCCCAAATCTCCCTTGTTCAGACTGCCTTGGGCATTTTTTGAAGTTTCATAATGCTTGCAAAGGTCTTATAATGCTATGTACACCACTAATGAAGCACATTTGTTATAATATTATTTAGAAATGTGAACTCAATGGCTAAATATATATTACAATTCTGCTAAGAATGCTGGCAACATTAATCATCATTTCTTTTACTTTCCCTATGGAAGGAGAAAAAAATATGCTGAGGGCTCACAAGAACCATTCAGGCAAATTCCCATCCTTTTTCTTTTCAGGAGAAAATTTCTTTTTATTATGAAGATGGATTTTATCTAGAATTTTTGCTTCAAGTATCATAAAACTATTTTCACCCACAAGCTTTACAAAGAATACACTTTTTTTATTTCAATTAGTAAATCTTTGCCTACAAATTTGAATTCAGATGTTTAGGTGGTTATTTTTATTTTCTCTGTTGTGAACAATAACTCCATCAATTACAAAGATTATTTTAACTTTTTATTGGAATAAGTGAGTACCTTACACCTTAAGTAAACATTTTGGCATGTTGTGATATTACTTAGGGTATCTGAGGGAGAAAGTAATTCATCTGGGACCTAGGACCCTGCTTGTCTCCTGGACAGTGCTTTGCCTTTCAAAATTAAAAGGCAAAAATCTGCTTTGGGAGTTCTTCTCAATTTCTTCTGTTGACATCCTTCTGATCTGAGAAAATAACTAAGAAAGTTGTGGGACAATAAAATGTCCCACACTAATGTGCTTAGAGTAGGCTTTAGAACTGTAAATTACTGATTTAACTTAGGAATTTCCCACATCCATTTTGTCTCCACCAACTCATTTTCACTCCTACTCTGTTCACTTCTACCCTCATTAAATGCCTATGCCCCTGCTTGGAGAGTCATACTGTAAACTAGATCACTGGAAAAGCTCTGATTAGCAACAATAAAGATAAATACTAAAAAGGAGCTTTAATTGAGTACTAAATCCCCCTCCTTTATGTATATTTCTGGTTATTCTTCACTAACTTTGGGAAAAAAATACTTTACCCAGCCAGGTACATTTTTTCTGTAATGAAATGATACTTAAAAAATGGGCAGCCTAGAGAGCTGGAGTGGCAATGGAGCTACTTCTACAAGCCTCTGATCAACCATACAATGAATTCATATAGCATGGAGATTTCTCTGTAAACCGTGGATTATTTTTTAAGGCAGAAACCAGGTAGAAGCATGATTCAAAATTTGCTTTTGGATGACTTTTAAAGCTAGAAAAATTGATGTCAGGGAAAACAATAGGAACAAAACATGCTGAGTTACAGTCCTCTTCAGTCTTGTTCTCTGGCTAGCTTTACAGGGATAAAGATCCTGAGAACAGAGTATTGCAACAGACAAGAGAGGACACAGATTTATGACTTTTCTTATTTCAGTGTCCCACAGTTTTCAATACTGTTGCAGATTTATTTTAGGTCTTCTGTGGTACAGTGATGTTTCTTCATGATGGCTTGCCTAACTGCAGAGGTCGACTGCTTTCTGTGGGACTGCGTGGCTCAGAAGGTCATGGGTGTTTTGTGCTTGACTAAATCTTAAATTGCTAATGTCAGTGAGGATGAAGGGAATAGCTGCAGCTGGTATGCCTTCCTTGTGTGTGTTTTCAGACAGGATCCCTCTATACATTCCATAAATGCTTTCAAAATCGGTTCCCATTAAACAAACCAGCATGTGCTTAGGGATTTCAGTAGCTGGCTAAAAGTAATTTTCTTCCAATCAAGTCAGTTTTTAAGGGTATGTGTTTCCTCTATTATAAACATGCTGTTATGCTTTGGAAAACAAAGCCCCAGTTTCCCTCTCCCTACTGCTCCCCCCCTTCTTGAGATACTCCCTTGCTCTGGAATGCAAGACTTTTTATTCATGTCTTCTTTCATTCCCAAGTTTCCAGAGTTATGCCATATTGGTGGGAACAGTGAAATCAGGGAGCGTACCATAACTTTCGCTTAGCCATAGCTCAAAGAAGACAAAGATACTGACTGCAGGATTGTTTCTTGGAACCAGGGAGTGTTCAAAAATGAAGTCTGTCTTTCCTCTTGCTACATTAAGCTCATACTGTAAAATTTTTAAAAAGTAATGAGATAATGAGTAGAATAATTAATAAATAATGAAGAGAATAAAAGCATTTCTGATTAATGAATTTATTGTATATAAAAAGTTACACGTTGGTGAAAATAAAATTACTGTCATTTTTAAAATTCAAAATATTTTTTCCACAACAAAACAATTTAAATGTTGTAGAATTGCTATTTCTAAAAGCATCAATGTGAAAAAGAAATAAAAAGATAAGAGAATTTAGGAACTGGGATACCTATGAGTTACTGTAGCCATAGTGTTTGAAGAAACACCCAAGAAGATGAATTTTTTTTTTTTTTTCCTCATGACCTGGTTTTGATTCTTCACAGACTTCCGATTTGGATGAGAACCATGACAGTCCTTGAACACATGTCTAATTTGGACTGTAGTGCACGCCATAATCTGTCCCAGCAGGAAGATGTAAACACAGCCATAGAGAGTAGTTGAAGAGAGGATATAAAGTAACAGTTTATTTATGTTCCAGATCACGGTAACTTAAATACTCTTCTTTTCACATTTAGTAGCACTAATGATACCTCTTGCTAATATTAGTGTGGTGCACTGCTAACAGCTGGAGGCCAATGCAACACTTGAGAGTTCAAGGACAAACTACACAGTACAGTGCATTTAGGGACCAAGCTTTATTGCCCATTAAATGGCTATTAAGCAGCAACTCAAAAGTGAAGACTTTTCATCTATGTGTGTACTGCTTGAGGTTAAATTTCAGTTTTAAAAGGAACTTTTTTTTATTTCAGATAAACTGTACATATAATACTTCTAACTGGAAATGTGGAACTGGTCCTGTTTGGATATACAGAGTGGGAAAGACGTTCATACCTATTTCAGATTTATCCTCTGAGATTTCAGATATATCAGATCCTCTATTACATTTTTTGCAAGACAAAATTTTAAATTTTTATGTAAATCTTTGAAGCTGATGATTTTGAATTTAGCAGATCACTTTTATTTTGTTTACAATAAAAAGTCACCTAAGCAAGGATTAATGACAAAACCTGTTACAAAACTTTTATTGTCAACTACAACTAAAAATCATGCTTCCTCAGACAGATTTTAGGAAAAAAATCCATCTCCTTTTCTGTTCCATATTCTCTACAGAATGCCTTCCTGAACTGTTGAAATTGGTCTGGCTATGAAATAATAGTGCTTAACTTCTTTTTCTACCATTCATTTTCAACTGCTGAAGGATTCTTTTCATCCTGTTCTAAAGCACTTTGCTGCTATTAAGAGCCACTAAATCCTCTGGGGATAAAAGTGGCTATTCAAGTGCAAGGTCATTAGGAAGACCTGAAATTTCCCAGTTAGTCGTTATGCCTTCTGTCAGGAAAAATATCTTTAAAAATGTCTTTTAAGAGACATGAAATCTTAGACGCAGCAGCCAAAACCCAAAATTGAATGTGTTAATACTGATTTAATGGCACAATGGAATCTCAATTCCAGACAGAAAAGCAACACTGTAAGAGTACAAAAAACATTATTTTTTAAATTAAGAATTGATGATTCAATTACTCAAATTCATTAATTCCTCTGAGAACTCTGTAACATTCCCTTCTTACCATATTTGGTTTGGTACATTAGTGACAATTACCTCCATTCTTAATCCCAGATGCAAAAAATATCTGATATCATTGGGCAGTTCCTAGCAGATGGTAACACCGCATTTAGCTCTCAAGAGGCATTGAGGCTAGAAGAAATATTTCTGAACAGTCCTTAGTAAGAAGGCTGTCCTAATTCTCACCCTGCCTGTTACTAGTTTTAAGGGTTACCTTCAACTTCCTCTAAGTAACCAGCTTCCTCTTCCCAAAACCTTCTAGTGAACACTTAGGGAGGTCTTGTGTTTTCTCCTTTCTGCAAACTAAAAGTTTTACCTCACTCTACTCTAATGAACTCATCAAATGGTGATGAGCAAATGGCTCACATAAATATTCTCCTTGCTGATAGATACAAAATGGTGAGAGAAAAAAAGTACTACAAAAAGTTTATTCCAAAGTACAAGTAGTTTTTTTTTTTTTGGTTGGATCTTATGAATTGCTATAGCAGCACCCTGAATAAAAAGAATATTATTTGACTTTGGAAATTCAGTATCAGAACTTATTTTTATAAATTCTTGATTGGTTTCTGAATCAGTGAGCTCCTTGTCAGAATACATGTTGCTCATACAAACAGGTTTATACAAAAAAAGTTTTAAAAAAGGTTTATGAAACAAATTAATTTAGAAGTTGAGTGAAAATACAGAATTAAAACCTTTACTTATTGTAGATAAAGATCCAAATTGCACACAAAGTGCCAGATTTTACTATTAGCCTTTGCCAGTAAATAGCATATTATTAGAAGTTACACAATCCTCTCACAACTGGTCAGCTGAAAGCTGTGTTATACTGTTAATATAAGAAGCTTAGAAAAGCAAAAAATAGTTTACATTTATAAGATAGTATTATATGAGTGTATTATTTGGAATAAATAGCCATGAAAGGACCTGTTGTTCAAGCTTAGTGATTCTCTGTGTAACATGTACCCTAGATCTTCAGTATTGACTTAAACTGAACCGACTCTTGTGGGTTGTATCAATCAGATGTGTTTGATCTAACCATCCTTCACTTGCAGGGAGTGAGAAAAATCATGATGGACAACGACCATTTGGTTTGGTTTTAGTCCTGATAACCAAAATTGGATCCAACTAACAAAATGCTCCTTCTGATATGTTCTATGAAATCTGGGCTGCCCTTTGCATGGCTGTAAGATGGAGGTTATTGTGATTTGTTTGACCACACAGAAAGCAGACATAATGTCTGTCCTGAAGACCTTATAGATATCTCCAAGATACTGAAAAACAAAGCAGTTCTCCTCCTCCAAAGAAACTTTTTATTGAAAGTGACCACCTACAGAACCCCCAGGAGAAAGCAATGAAATAATAATAAGCCTATATGAATGACAATTCCATTAATATTCAGAGTTAAACCTATATGGAAGATAACCCTATTACTGCTATTTGTTTGTATTTAGAGGACTCAGACAAAAAGCAAAATGTGAGAATCCATATGAAACAGGAAGGTTGAAGAAATTATTCCAATTCTACGAATTGGAATCTAGCCTTCAGTAAGGCCCTAGATGAAAAGTGAAGTGTGGTAGATAGGGATGGAAAAAGGAAAACAGGTTGATGGAATGAGGGTAACAAGCACACCTCGTGAACAAGAACAAAATTACATATGGCTAAAACTTGAACAGAGTCTTAGCAATAAAGAATAAATTATCAAAGAAAACAAGACCATGCTGCAAGTTAATCAAGAAGTGAATGTCAAATGTGAATATAACTCAAGATGTAGGTGCCTCGGTGAGTGGAGATGAAGAATGTAGCAGTGAGATAGGTTAGATGACTGGTGACCAACAGTCACAGTCAATGTAAGAGACACCATGGTTTTAGCACCTATTCTGACTTTGTCATCAGGGTGCTCCTGAATAGTTGTGCCCATTAAAGGATCTACAGCTTGTTCTTTCAAAGTCCACGCTGTGTCCCTGTTTGCACCAGCTCACCTGCGGTGTGTCCCTGTGAAACTGGCTGAGCTGGCCTCCAGAGTGCTGGGTGTCCCCAGCAGCCACACTATCAGCTGCTTTCCACCATATCAGGATTGACTCCAGCGCTGTCCTGTCGGGGGACTTGTCTGCCTTGACCTGTCAGTATTTGCACTGACATTCTGCCTGCAGATGTACTAATGAGCTATTACAGACACCCTAAATTACACACTGATAAAGAACACATGCTGAGTTTGTCAGAAAATGTATCTTTTTGGATACTCTTGAAAATCAGTTTTTCTGCTGTAAAACTACCAGTGTTGTGGATTGTACAAAGCTACACTAATTTCCTTTCTTCACTAAGATGTTTTTATATCATTGCATGATGTGCAGTACATGTTTGGAATTGAAATATTCCACAAATCAAGTAGAAGAAAACTGAACAAAAACAATTATGACAAAGTTAACTTTCCTCTGACTTCCTCTTAGTTATCATGAATAAAGTTGTATCATCAAGGGTCCAGTCAGCTGTGTCCAGCTGTTTTTTCAGGATACATCATTAGCAAATTCATTACATCAATGAAAAATATATCTGTTTTCTTCCATGTTTTAATGAGTTTTGTACAAGAAAATAGGTTAAAAATATGAATAAATGTTAAAGAACTTTCTTTTCATGTGCTGCAAAACACAAACTTTAGACTGCTATGCTACTTAAATAAATGCACTTAATATATTTAGTCAAAGTAAACAAAAAAGTAGTTTTTAAAAAATTGCTGTGTTCCTAGACTCCTGCAAAAACCAGTTTCCTTGTTCTGATTTCTCTGCATTCACACAGACCTAACAGGCATCTCCCTGAAAGTATTTTTGGCTAGATAAAAGAGTTTTACAGCTCTGGGGAAAATAACCTCACTATTGCTCTTAACTATCCCCTTGATACTTTCATAAAAATGTTAGACCAAACAGAATCTCTCCAGGAAATTCCTAAACTCTAACCTTTTGGGGTCAGAGAATGCAGCAGACAGTTTGTTGTCTTGAACAGTGACCTCAGTGCAATTCTACTCCAAACAAACTTTTAGATGCTATCTATGTATTATCTCAGGGGAATTCAGTGCTAGCCCTTAGAGATCAACAGTAGCACTTTTTGTACCACTTTCTTCACTTTCTGCAGAGAATGAGGAAATGACTCTCAAATCCATTAAGTTCCAAGTATGTTGTAATTATTGCTTCTCTCAGAATAGTCCTAGTTAGGCAAAAATTCTATACTGAAAATTATTTCTGAGAAGACAAAATGTACAATATTTCAGTCATTATGATCTGAATAATTCTTAAGCCAGAGCCAGTTTTATGCATATTTAGGATATGATAGGACTGAATTAGATTTTCTCGGTCACCAAGACCATTTCTGCTGCAATGCAATACATATTGTATAAGGTCTTTCACAAATGTAGGAAGTTGAATCTTAAAAGTGGTATTTAAAGAGTCACCTAATTCATACAAGCCATTATCAGATAGAGCTTATCTCAGGATTCTTAGATGAAATTAGAAAGCCTTGCAGAAGTAACTCTTTCGTGGAAATAAACTTGGAAAGAAAAATGCATGCTTTGACATCAAAACTTACATATTACTTACTCTTCTATTAACAGAAAAAATTAATATGAAAGTTTTGCCCATATATTTAAAAATTCTAAATTAAGAAAAAATATTGAAAAATATTATATTGTGAAGATTCAGTGAGTTTTTCATATACATCAAAGCCATCAAGCTAATATATTTTGTTCGGAATAAATTCATATAATATAATAATCATACAATTCCATTAGTCTTTTTGGTATAACTGAGTTTTCAGTCAACAAAAAAGGTTGTTTTATAGAGACTCCTGTGAATTCTTCGGTCTTCTCAGGTCAAGATACATTCCAAACTTTGATCAATCTTTTCTGGAGAAATTGCTCAGTGGCATTTCTTGCTATTTTACCCACTACTTTCTCCCAGAAGGCCAAAACTCAAAGATCTCTGTATTGCTCCAGCTGTAAAAGCACATCTGTCAGTTTAAACTAGATAGACAGCTTCCTATAGTCAAGGGGCAGACTAATGCCATTAACCTTCAAGCTTTACAAGAACTTTTGGTGTTCAGTTTTCAAATGCAATGCAAAGCAAATGCATGTGAAAATGATAAATGCTATGAAGAGTCAACAAACTGCATGGTATTATTTTGTTTCATATTATTTGGGTTTTAGGTTTCTGAAATACTTTAAGTGCTGGTACAAAATTATAAAAGTATTAATTAACCAAGTAGTAGATTTTTAAGAAGAAATATGTTCTTTGTGGTTTCTTGTGATCTTATAAACTGCAGATTAGATGGGATTCAATTGGACAAAAGAGAGCTCTCTTGAATCTTTAAACCCTGCAGTGTTTGTTTGCAACAGCAGAAAACATATCTATGTTTTTGTGGCATTCTTACTTTGATAGACATATAAAAAGAAATGGGATATAAAAGCACCCTTTTCTCCTCTCCAAATTATAAATTGTGTGCCTGAAACATCCCAAACAAGGTAAGAACAGATTGAATGATCTGGCTAGCAAAGAAGCTTTTAATACAGTAACAGCTGCAGAGTACTAGATAAGACTATTATGCTTTTCTGTGTCTTCAATACTTAAATAAAGTTGCAGATCCTTTCTGAGTGTCATTTGTAGACCTGTACATATTCATTAACAGATCATGTATTAAGCAACAAGAAGTTTATCACTGTTATTTACAGCATAGCTCTCATGACAAAGGTGGTTTGTTTTTTTAAAAAAGATACGTGTGTGAAATAATGCTGAGTGCAGATAAAAATCTACAAATTACCTGCTTGGGAAAAAAAAAACCTTGTTTTGCACCATAAGCATAGGTAAATTTAATAAAGTTGGAGTTCAGAGAGGATATTATTATGTAAAAAATATTGAGAAGTAGAATACAGAAGTTCAATAAACTCAGTGTTGCAGCTACCTCTTCTCTGAAACAATAACAACCTTTTGAAGTTTCAAAATGAATAAATTGATTATATGCATTCTTCTATTTTGCATTTCACTTTACATTTAAGTTGGATGTAATAAGCAATGAAAACAATGAGCTCAGTTTTAAAAGAATCTGATGCAATTCTGTGAAGTTCAAAGAACACAATCCCATTCCCACTGACTCCTGTGGTGTCTAAGCATATTCAGTTATTTGAGTAAGACATAATGAAAGAAGTGAGGCAGACAGCGTAATGCAGAATGTCAGAAAAACTGTCCTCAGGAAAGAACACCCAGATGTGTCAATGGATATAATAAACTTTCAGTTTTATGAATCAAATATAGCTCAGTTCTGTGGTGTGTCCTTCCTTACTCAAACCTACATTTTGAAATGGAGTCTTTGATGGAAAAATTCAGATTCAATAAAGATTTGTAAAAATTCTTTAGGTGAAAGGGTTAAGACACTTAAGACTATTCCCATGATGTTAATGAAGTATTATTGATAGCATTCTTTATCTCTCACTGTTCCCAACAGCAAAGCTATGCTTGAATGGAGATTATTAGCTATCAGCAGAAAGTAAGTATGCATTTTTTGAAAAATATTAGTGGCGAAAGAAGAGAAAAAATATAGCAATATAAATACTGTTCCATGCTAAAGACAGCATGAATCAAAATACTGTGATTAAAAATACTTTGCAAGATTTTAAGAAACATCTAATATAAATTACCAAATATTTCCAAGTTTAAAAGATTTTAAGAGTTAGAAGCTGACGTTCTTATCATTTTGCCATAAGGCTCCTGTCTGTAGTATTTTCTTCCCACCCTTAAGATTCTCATTGATGAGCTCATACATTTTACAGAATAAACTCAAGCGATCCATAACAATTCGGTAAAGCATTATCACTCAACCCTAGGGAGACAGTTTGAATCTATCAAGAGTAACATATTCTTACTTATTTCAAGGTGTAATGTAAATGCAGGTTCTATCTGAGGTTTCTACTCATATGCCATATTCTGTAGGGGCACATGTGCCTGCAAAACTGCGACAAACCCAGTGGCCTGTACTGTGCACTGCTGTAGACTCTCCACTCCCATTATAGGCAGTGGGCCTTCTTGTCAAAAGTGGTCAGGTTAATGGAAATGGGGAAAGAAATCTCTTCCACAGACAACAGAACTAGGGATCAAGTCTTAGTAAAAAGACTTTTATTATCTTGTTACCTTTAGCTGAAGGCCTTCAGCAGGTCTACTAGAAGGCCTGCTTCCCTTAGCGACATTCTCTGATCTAGTTAACAACTTTTGTCTTTTTCCCTCCCCCTAACAGAATAGTTAAAACATGTGAGGTAGAAACTACTTATCTTTTCCTGAGCTTTATGTTGGTCATTTGGAGGGAGATTGAAAGGCTAAAGGAATTTTGTTTTAATTTTCTCAGTCAAAGTAGTGTATTGAATCTGGGTTTCCGTTATCTTAAGTGAGTGCTTTAGCCAGTAAGGTACTGTATAAAAGCAAAAGTGAGAGGTCATCGCTATCACCACTTGTACACAGCTTTTGAAAGAAGGGATACAGGCAACTATCAGAAGACTACAATTTGGACTGTTAAGTTGGAATGGGAGGAATCCTCTGCAGCAATGAGAAAAACATCTAAATATAGGATAAGGGTTTAAATTAAACCACATTCTCATTTTCAGGTTGGGCCAGCAAGAAGTGCTTCTCTGCTCAAAGCGTCCTGCGCACTGTGTAGAAACTGTAATGTAGTGAGTTAAGCACAAAGCTGTTCAGCGCTGCAGCATCAAGTGTGCTTCTGTTTGCCTGGCTTTGTTAATCTAGCCTAAATTCCATTCTACATATTACACAGGAAAACTGGTAGCACCAGTTGTATGTAACTGTGTGTCTGCTGAGTCAGAGTTCCCTGCCATAACCACAAGATTGACGTTTCTAACCAGGAGCTACAACAGACATGAGTCACTGTGATTGTGGCTTGCAAAGTAACATTTTAGCTTCTCATTTAATAATTGTCACATTGTACATATGTTAATTTGTACTTTTGAATAATTCTTTATATTTGGTTTATGTCTTTTCCTTAATTTTGTTTGTTTCAGAGAAACTGCTAGAAAAGTTTTATTTCAAGTAAAGGATCTTTCTTATAAATTGTATAGTACATCCAGAAATAAACAAAGCAATTTCATACACTTCTTGCATCAAACTTTGTTATTATATTTCAAAAATATTGCATAAAATATTTACATGTAAATAGCCTTTTGCAAGAATACTATTTTTAAAATGTTTAAATGTTTATAAATGTTTATAAAATAGTGTTGAATACTCACAGCATGCTAAAGTTTAGCTAGATGAAATGACTTCTAAAGTCTGCATCTCACAAGTTAGACAAGAAGTTCTCAGTGACCCAATATTATTACATGTTTTTTGGTTCATTTACTGATGCTGACAGCTATGCTCTATAGTTTGTAATTTTTTCTTCCTATTTCAAAGATGACAGGTTTTCCAAACACAAAACTCTTGGAGAAATTTCCTAGGTGCTCATTTATTAATACCACATAAATATCACTAAGAGTCTCCACTAAACTAAGAAAACAGAGATGATTTTTTGATCAGTTAAATATTTGGACAGCTCAGCTGAACACTAAAGGTCTGCATTTACCAAGTCAGTACACAGTGGTATCTGAAATAATGAAAGGGTAAAAGGCATTATCTTACACCCCACAGTGTGGCAACTGTTGGGAAATGGGTGTTTTTATAAGTAAAGATAGCTGACCACTAGGCACTTTTAGCACAGTAGAAACACAGCTGGGTTTAGTCCATACTGAAAATGTATTCTGAGTTAATTGAGTTTACTTGTAAGCAAACGTCTTTAATTCTCTTGCTAACCAAAGCAGGAATTTTTAGATGTCTGTTACATATTATCAGTAATCTTTAATGGAATGTCTTTACAACTATGTAATCTACCAGAAGTGCCAGAGAAGCCTGTCCTTTTGCCCTTTTATTTATACCTGATTGCTTTAGAATCATTGCCAGCTAATGATACTAAAAACTGTGGTAGGTCAAACTGATACAAAGCTGTACTAGTATTCTTTTACAAACACTTTGGAGATTATCCTCAAAAGCCTCAATTTTTTCTAATACAGATCACATTGAATCTCAGAAGAAAATGCAACATGAAAAATAGTGAAATTTCAAAACCTATCCAAGAATTTGCTACTGAAATGATGTTTCAGGCTACAAATAAATATGTGTTTCAAGAAGGAAATCCAAAAGAATACTTAAAAATAATTAGTTTCTATATAGTTAGAAGACATTTCCAGTAAATTTTTTTTTTTTTGTTTCAGAAATATTTTTCAGGCCAGTCTGAACAGGGCTCTGATGTACAATGACATCTGTAGAAATAAAGTGTACTTTCTGTATTTCAAATAGTTTTACTGTCTGGAGAAAAAAACCCAAACATTTCAGAATTGACCTAATATGCAAAATGGAAAAAAAAAAAGGCTTCCATACTATAGAAATGAGTTTCCTGAAGTTGTTCTCTACATTCAGTATCCTTTCCTCTTTCCGTTTGTTTACTCTTCTCCAATGTTCGTATCATTTGACTATGAAAGAGGTTATTTTTATACCAAAGTTTTATTTAGATAGTGTCATGCTTCTATAATATACTAAAAATGAAAACAAAGCAGACTCCTGCTAATTGAATCCTAACATGTCCCAGAATACCACAAAGGCCAGCACTGCACAAAAATTACTAAGTTTAAACCCCACACATTCCAAGTGCTCTCAGATCCTTTTAAATTTTTTTCTCTTTAGCTGGGGTACAAGCAAGCAATACAGTTTACAGTTCATTATGCTATCTACTATACTCAGTGCATGCAGTAGTTATGTGAACTGTGGTAAGAGAAAAGTAAGCAACCAGTAGCACGCTCCAAGCTGAATTCAAGCTTTGCCAAAAATAATGTACATACTTTCAGCATATTTTGGCTGTACACCGAACATGAAACAATTTGTACTGGACTGTTATTTGTTGAATTGATTGTGTGATCCATTTACAGTTTTATTTTCTTTAAATGTAAGTTTGTGTATTTTCTTTTCATGTAATAAGATGATATGCCCTGTAGTATAAAAGTACCAGAATATAAAAAGTCATCCCTTGGTGTTATGTTCTGAACCTAACAGTTTCTTACAAGCAAAATTCTACATAGTAGAAAGTGATCTATTTGCTGTAGGAGTCTAACTCTGTAAAGCTGGATTCTGTTGATCATAGCACTCAATGGAAGCCTTTGCATGAAAGGTGATTCACATGCATCCATGAATTTCTAATTCCAAAAAAACATTGTTTGAGATATTGTATTTGTCATTAGTACTACAGATACATATATAAAGGATTAATTATCAATAAAGTGTATGTGACAAAGTATACAGAATATAGTATATAGTTTACAGTGTACAGTATATAGTAGATAGACCATATAGTAATTATAAATATTATATAGGTGTGTCCATCCCAGCTGACAGTAATAGTTCCTAAGTGAAGCTTCTGTAAATAAACTTGATTCAGGGTCTTAGATAAAGAAGATATGAATGGTGCTTTGAGGGTCAACAGATGAGAGAAAAGGGAGACTTCATGTTCAGAAGAAATCCTTGATATTGGTATGGGTTTCAACCAGTTAATACCAGACTGAATTCCAACCTTAATGACATTTTGTGAGATCCATGTCCTTCATAATAGTTAAAATCTAGAAGTATTTAATGCATGTTGTAGCCCACATACGGTGTGCAAGCAAAGAGAGCAAAAATTATACTATTAAGCAACAGGGAAATCATGAAAGCAAAAAGTCACCAAAAACAATTTAAGGAAAAAAAGTTAAAGCAATCAGAAATCTGGTAGGCAAAGCAGTTTTTTTTTCCTGGATACACAATGAGTTCTATCAAAGAGAATGAGAATTATAACCATCTGAAATTTCTCCAACCTCATGGTCTGTTTCTGAGTGGCTAGACTTGCTCTACTGCCATGTGAATTCTCTCACAGGTTGAAGAAATAGTAGACAATCTTGCATGCATAGATCAGCCTGGTGAGCTAAATTAATCCCAATAAAGTTTATTGTTGCACACATTCAAAGCAATGTTTTGAGTCTTCAGAGATGGTGCAATACCTAATATAAACAGCAGGATTTAAAAGTGACTGGACAAATAAGTTTAGTATCTACCAATTTATTTTTAAAAACAAGTAGGAAACACTTCTGCCCCTCCATTCCAGCCTTTGTTTCTTATTTTGCTGTCCAAAATACTTCTAGGTAATTTTCCCCTGATCACTAGGCAGGAGTGGTCACAGCTGCCTCATTTTCTTTTATCAGCTTATGTCCTCATTTTTCTCTTCTCTGTTTCTGACATAGCTCCTGCTAGCTGCCTCCTTGAATTAACAATCTAGCAGGTACTTTTGCTTTGGCCTTGGTTCCTGAGGGCTGCTCTAGAGCTGTGAAGAGAAACTTGCAGTACCATTACCCCTACCTTTTCTTTACTGTGAAATAATTTGCCTAAGTGTTTCATTTTTGGTGCAGTTCCATGCATTTGATCAATCCATCCTTCCCCCAGTGCATTCTCTGCTGTTACAGTGAAACACAGAGAAAGGAGTTATACCTTCTAATGCTATGCAGTCCTAGATTATTTCTGTCTTCTGGTGCTTGAGGCAAACTACCCAGGCTGTGCAGTCTGATGAAAATTTGTGTGGGTTGGTGATTTACATGCTCATTTATGGTTTAAGGGGTAAAGTTCTACTCCTAGTTGTGTCTCTTGCTGTTGAGTCGCCCTGAAAAAGTCATCATTGCCATGGACTAGTGTTTTTCAAGCCACAGAACTGGTACCTGCCAGTGAGGTCATTTGAGCTGTGTGGATGGACAGCAATGGAGAAGAGTTTGGCATTAATAACAGAGTCAAGCAAAGCCCAACAAATGGATTTTGCCAGAATCACAAGGCGCCGCTGCCGGAGTGCAGACAACTGGCAACATGCAGCCATGGGAGAAGGTGCTCAGTTCATAACAGGAATATTCTCACAGTCATCAGATATTTTTGTTGGAAGCACTATTTTGTATTTTACTGGCAACTTTACCTGAAGAGATATTAAGAGAAGTCTGAATATGTAATCCCACTTACTCAGTGTGACCTCTGCTGGCCAGAGTCCTGCGTTAGCAGAAAGCAAATGAGCAACTCCAATGCAATCTAAAAGCATGTTAACCTGGTCATGTATTATCTTAAAGGTCATTTAATACCACAGAAATTTGTAATAAATCTCATACCTCAGGTGAAAATTTGTTTTATGAGAAAATTATTAGTAAAATAGAAAGCAAACTCTAATCTGAAAAAAAAAAACCCATTCCTACCTATAAGAAAGAAAATTGCTTTGACGTCTACAATTGGTAATGAAATGGCCCAAATAAATGAAAGCTTATGGATTTTCAATCCTCCTACTCTTTTCTGCACTTAAGATTAATTGGCAAACAATAAATTAGCAAAACAGGAAAAGAAATAACTAGATTGAGGTCAGTAACTTCCAACTCTTTATGAGTTTTATTAATTACTGAAAGATAAAATGTTATGTATGGGCTAGATTCATAGAAAGGGTCTACAAAGATCACGGGTGACCTATTTGTGTATTTAAACTTCTTTTGGTTGAATTTCACTTTAAAATTTCAGTCTCAGGGTCAAACCCTGAGGGTGTCTAAAATCATAGAATGTTTAAGCTTCTGTGGGTGAAGATGCAGTGAGAAATTAGGGCTTTGGGAAACTTAGGAATGGCTAAAATTTAACTGAGCAAACCATAGCTTAGGAAGTGGGAAAAGATTAAATACAAGTACGTGTTTACTTATATCTCCAGGAAAGACCATTTTTTTGGCTAACAAGCATTTGAAAAAGCAGTTTGTGAGCATGTTTTAACTTCATGTTAATATTAAGTCCCTGATGTGTAATCTCACTGAGTTTTTGAGCATTAGACACAACTTCCCTTTGAAATGAGAACAGCTCAGGCCCACCTAACTGCAAGACTCTCGACTCCCTTCTAACCCAGCACCTAAATTATGGACAAGATAAGACAGAAATGCCTTCTAAGCTTTGCATCTGTGAATGTGCAATGCCTTAGTTATTAATTTGCATGTCAGAAGCAACAGTGTAGTGCTGGGAAGAGCTCAGCACCTTACTTAACTAGCGTGGATTTTTTTGTAAATTATGGGGCTGAAATGGATATTCTCCTTCAGGTGTCAGTCTACATGTAGGAAAAATCCCTTTCAGGATGAGAGCAGCCTCAACCATCAACAGAGTGCTCTTGGTGCTCTGCCTTGTGCAGTCCCCTATCCAGTGAATGTGCTTTGTTAGGTTATCTCCAAGAGCATGAGATGTTATGACCCTGATGCACACCTCAGCCAGCTTCATAAAGGTAACAAAACACAAACTACCAGCAATCCAAGCTTTAGGACACGCAAGAAAACAGCAGACTAAGGCTTTGGGGAGAGTGTTCACTGGCTGCTGGCACAAGATAAAGCATATTCTGCTCTCTTCACTATTACTGATAGTCACAGTAGCTGGATATGACAGAGTATCTTCCCAGCTTCATTCAAATATCTGCCTACAGTTGTTCACCTAATTCTGCATCATTAAGTAATATTGAATGAGCAATGTTCTAAAAAACAGCTGGGTGTTTTGACATTAAAGGAAGAAATCCTTACAATTTTCCAGATCCAGACCTAGCTCCACAACTATGTTGCTCATACACTGAGTGTTTGCCATCAAATACTCCAAGCCACTTGTAAGTCCAAGCAATGTGTGTTTAGTAGTGAGATCCATTTAATCAATTTCAAGGCAAAAAACCCCAGTCACTTACTAGTGACTAGTTAGAGTCACATTTAACTAGTCTAAAAACTTCTTAAATTTCACTTTTATCTACTTGACAAAAAAAAAAAATTGAGAACTTAAGGTTTTGATAAATTACAATGAATGTATTTTATCAGTAAAAGAATTCAACAATTAGTATGCAGAAATGAAAACATGAGCATACAGCTGACTGATGCTAGGTAATTGGTTTAAAGTTTTGCAGTGGGGTTTTAAAGAATGTGAGAGATTATCTTTCCATTTAAATTAATCTCAGAACATAGAGACATCAATGTTATACTTACGTTATCCAACCATTTGGTTCTTGGTAGTAATTAATAAGACTTTTCAGCTGCTACTAAAACTAGTCATGTTTCCAATTATTGCACCTCAACTACACGCCCACATAATTATGTTGGTTGATGTAACATGAATTATAGCTTGCATACAAAGAATTAATCTTTCATAGCATGATATCAAACATATCCTTTTACTGTTTTGCAAAAAAAATTATCAATGCAATCATTTTACCCAATGGGAGGAGATGGGCTGGTACTTAGTGCAGGATATCACTGCTCTCACAGAAGAGCAGTCTATGATGTATGTTATGATGTCAATGTCAGGTAAGCAAACAAGAGTTGCTTCATTTGACTGCTTAGGAAATCTTGTCCTGTTTCTCACCACTCTTTGTGACCCAAGTGTTTCTGTCAGGCATAATTCAACTTTCATACAGGAGTAATACCCTAAATCAGCATTATAGAAATTGCCTGTGTTGAGCACACTGCAATATACATTACTCTCATTGTTCAAAATAATTCCCTGGTAAATAAAAGAGAAAACATTTATCCTGGTGTAGACATTTAAAAGTTCATATAGCATTTGTGAATGAAAAATTCAAATAGTCTCCGTTTGTCCAAGAATTGCAACGACCTTCTAACTTCATCAATTGTTTTATATTCCTAAGAAGAAATGCCGAACATCATTCATTCATATAATTATTTAATAATATGATCAAATTATATTTATAATCCAGTCATTGCAGTGATACTGCACATTTTCTTGTTAGCAGGATTCCAGAGGTATAATTTTGTCTGTAACACTTGAGTGCTTTTCAGTAAGTACTCACACTCTCCTGTTAGGACCCCATCCATTAAAAGCAAATATGCCTCCATTAGTAGCCTGTCTCTGTTGTACACACTTCTTAAAAAACCAGAAGTGACTATGAAATCTGGGACTACATTTTCATTTCACTCCTTAATACATGTTATGATAAGGCTGTTATATAAATCACTGCCTTAATTGTCCCTATGATGCAAGGCCACCACATTTTTATGAATAACATATAAGTGAACACAGGCAAAGGTGCTTTAAAAATATATTATCAGTGCTCCTTTAGTTTCATTTTTGGAACTGTAATGCATATTCTATCTGAACTACTGACCGTCTAACATAACAATGAGTGCAATGTTTCATGTCAGTGTTACAAGTTTGAATTCCTTCTAATAACAGCAGCTCTGACTTTTCCTTTCAAACATATTTCAGAATTTGAACTTCATGTTCCTACTTGAAAATATAAGTAATGTGAAAAAAATATCTTCCAATTCCGTGGGGACTTGGATTTATGATAAAAGAACAGCAGGCACTAGAAGCAATATGTGCTCCACACACAAAAAGGGAGCTATCAGCTAAACCAGAGTAGTGATGGAAAAGAGAGTGGTCTTGCACTGATCTGTAAATAGATATTTTTCATCATGAGAAAAGGAAGCATTCTGAAGTTGGAAAAGATCTGTAAGCTCTAGCACAAAAATTCATTTCAGCTTAATACACACCAGGAACCTTGTATACAAATAAACCGTAAAAAGAGATGGAGGAATGAAGGGGAAAACAAAGTCTAAGTTTACTTCCTAAGATTATGGCCCAATTTTGTTTAAACTCTGACATACTTCTCATCCTGATAGGTCCCAAAAATTTCATAATATTTTACCAAGATTCCCCAGAGTATACAGATTATCATTAATTTATCATTATAATTTATAATTAAATACCATGGGGTTTTAATATTTTAAATTAAAAACATCTATATCTTCAGCCTTATGATTTATTTCCAGAAGAATATCTAGATTACCAGAATTACTTAGGTACCTAAATACTATCTAGTTACATAGTTATTGTTTTTACAATGTGCCTAGATGTCTTAGCTTCTTATTGAGAACATAGGTTTTAAAATTTTTCTATATGTGTTCTCCTGAATCCAATCTATTTCCATTTTATACTTAGAGTCTGCTTCCTGATAAACTTTACATAGCTAACACAGATGTTTAATATCTTAAGTAATTTGATGACATAATTTCTTGGACCTCTAGATCTCATTATAGTATGTGCTTTACAGATAATGATTGCATATTGTACTAACCATAATTTTTAAATTTAACTTCATGGGAAGATGACAATTTATCTGAGTGAGAAACAGTATCTGAAGTAAAAAATTTAAAATAAATACTGAAATTGCACAATTTATGAAACTTTCAATATGCCTATATGTATTGTTACTCCCTAGATTTTTCTTGCTGTGTGAGAGATTAGCCAAAATTTCAGTAATTAGAAAAAAACCAAGTAGGTCAAACAGTACTCTCAATTATATCAAAGCCATCCAAGTTTCACTTAATCAAATCACAAATTAAAAAAGGAAAAACAGAATCTAAGTTAAAACTTCGAGATAAGGAACTTCCTGAAAATTATTCTCTTAAATTTCAGTGCTGAAAATATGAGCTCTTCTTATTCTAAGAAAGAATCACTGTTTCTTAGAAACATTATCTGGCCTGGTTTAACATCACTACATCATTCCAGCTAAAAAACACTGTAGTGGAGGGAACACCAAAATGTTTCATTACTGCTTCAAACCCATCTGCTGTGTTGAGTGGGGAAGAACGCACAGAATTTCAGTGATTCCATTTCAGCATACATACTACATATTCAGTAAACATACATTCAGTATATATATTTTCTACTCTACAACAATGAGAATTTTCTTGGAGGAAATCAAGCAGCTCCTGCTATTTTAAGTCATGCACATGGTGATGAACAAAGCAAATATAATATTTCATAGGGTAAAATTGCACTTCAAACTTCATTTTTACTACTGTAGATGCAAACTCTAACTTAGCAACTTGATAGACTAACAGTTAAGTCAACCAACAGATTTTGTGGATATTAGTGGACATTTTCTCAGACTCTGAATCTGAACAAAATTTATCTGAATTATTACTTTCCTGAAAGCAAAATGGGTATTTTTGATACTGTGACTGTTAGCATGCCAAATCTGTGAACTTCACATTAATTATGTGATGCATATCCCACATAATTATCCACTGGCCTGCTTAGAAACCTCAGTCTGTTTAAAGAGCTGATTTGTCATCTCTCTCATTTTATTTACAAAGGGTTGTCCACTTCTTACTTGACATGACATCTATAATATGCATTTAAAATAAAACATGTCAGGCTCAGCAAATCAATTTGCTGAATAGATTAGGTAAATATAGAAAAGTGACTTGACTGAATTATTTTATTGAAGACTCAAGTTCTTTAATAATTTACCCTTGAAAACATCCTGCCTGTTCAGGTTGGTATTTTTGCAGACACTGAAATTTATCAAGACACTCTAATTACTTCCTGTATCTACTAATTTTTTTCTCTCAGAACATTTTAATGTCTGAGTGCATTGCCTTTTGGCTTTTAGTCAGAAGCTAGAAGTAATCCAGAAGTTTATTTATAAAATTTGACAGTTTGTCTCCTTGTGACCCATGAAAGGACTGGATTTGGCAAAATGATTTGAAGAATGAGCTTTCTCTAGACAAACAACAAGATGCCTCCCACCTAAGAGAATCCTCCTGGGAAAGCTGCTTCTCATTAAGCAAAAGGTGGAATAATTTTGTTATAACTATAACTAAGACAATGACCTAGTCCAAGGTACCGGTAAAAACAGGAGCAAGTACACACTTTTTTTTAGCTATCTAGAATGTGTGATCTGATGTTAAAGAGAACTTCTAAAATTGAAATAAAAACCTAATTTACATAGAGAAAAAAGTTACATGTAAACTAAGTATTTTCATGTGCAGTGAAAACTGTATACTCATAATTTTTGATAAAGTATTTCCCTAAAAGACAAACACAGCAATATTTTTTTGCAAAGAAAACTCAGATTTTTTCTTGATGTATGTGTTTAGAATTATTGCTTAAATTTAACCACTAACTGTACTGATAAATCTTGAACACTCTGCTGGAACTACTTTGTTATTCATGTAAATAGTATGTGACAACAAAATATGCAAAGAGCATGAGAAAAAGTTAAATGGTAGTGCCATGGATTTTACACCATTCATAACTCTCATTTCACTAAATACAAAGTTACTAATATAAGACAACATCCCAGTTGCCCTAAACTATGCATCTTCTGTGACACATCTATCAGAAAACTTAGATGTAAGGAATAATTTCCTATGTGTTAGGCATTCCAGGGTGACTGTGATGCCCTTAATCTGACAGAAAAGTATTCTTTCATATGAAAAACTACATTAACTTAATTCTGTACCTAATTAATCTCGGAAAATATTTCACATAAAACTTATTTTTACAAGAAAGATTGTAACAATTTTAAAGTATTTGGGACACTTCAGATTAAATTTTACATCTTGTGATATATTTAACATAGTACAGTTAATTTTAATGGTGTCAGTATTTTAAAATAGCATTTATTTTATTTTAATGCACAACACTTATCACTTCTGGAAAAAACAGGTTTGCTTAATCCATATAGCAGCAATATCCAAATTCAGACAATCTTAAAAATTCAACTCTTCTAAAAATTTCAAGAGTGAACCACAAAGTCTTGAAAGTAATGAATATGTCTTTATTCTGCCTCATGAAAAAAGGGGATTGGACAAGATGGTCTGAAAAATAATCTTTCCCTAGAAATGAGATGCCTGCTACTACTGGGAAAACAGATTGTCTTGGAGCAAAAATTAGAATATTTCTAGCATCATATAGTATCTCACTTTAAGGTAGCTGTTGAAAAAGATGAAAGTACACAGTCCTATTTTTGGTTTTTGATACAATATGGAAACATCAATGTGTATAAACATATACATTTCAAAATTGAGGCCTAAGTATGTTTTTTTAATCCAACAGCCCAATTTAGTTCATTTTTTAACTTCTACTGTTAACCAATGGAGACTGAGAACCTAATTCTAGATTTGCAATCCATCACTGAAAATTCTTAAGGTTACAGTATTTTGGGGATGGCTTGGACATGTTTTGATAGTTGTACATTTTGAAAGGCTTAGTGACAGTGCTGCTGGCAGTTCTTGCCAGGCATTCAGTGGGAAATTGGCATTTACTTTTTTTCCCAAGGCTGTATATATGTGTCTGTTTACATTACTGTTATCTCAGGAAATAGGCTGGAGTGTTTTTCTGTACTGTAGTTCATGGTCCTTACTGAAATCAGTTGAAATTGTAAAAATTAAGGACTGCAACTATTTTTTTTTCCTCATTTTATTGTGACACCAGATTTGAGGGTTTTTTGCTTCTTACAGATTTTGATATTACTTACTACATGTTTTTCTACAAGAAATATAATAAATTTGGGCTTGGTGGTCCTTAGCACAATATGATGGGTATCTACTGGGTGATTATTAGAGGCAAATATCAAAATGTGTCTGTTAATTATGGATATACAGCTGCCTACAACAATAATTTATACGCTCTATATTTAAGATACACAGTGTACATATGTACATAATAGAGTATAACAGGATATATAATACTACTATTCACCTAAGTACAGACTCAGTCAGGAAAATGTAAAGCTGACTTTCCAGAAAGTATAATCTTTTATTTGCCTGTCTTTTTCTTTTTTTAAGTTTTGGGTTTGCTTTCCCCTGCTTTTATTTACTTATTGTGATTAGCAAAAACATGAATGCACATTCCATAGGTATGGGAGCTTCCTTGGGTGAAAAATGTCACAAGTCTTCCAACATTCAGGGGAGTGCACAGCAGTAGAGATTATGAACACTGGCCTTCTAAGCATTGGAACACAATGAAGCCGTTCTATAACAAAAGAATAAATATAGAAGTGATTTTTGAATACTGCATATATAAGATCCAGTGCAAAGGGGATTATCTCTAAGTTAACTGCTGAACTTACTGAATACTGAAATGGGGAGAAAAAGACAAATAAGGAAGCTCTGATGTACTTCAATAATTATTTTAGGTAAAGATACTCAAATAACTACACAAAAATCCTAAACTAGGAATTACAGTGTTAATGGACCAGATATTTCATAATAATATCTATTTACAAAAAAAAAAAAAAAAAGTTGGCTTCCAGAGATCTCACTTTTCTCTGAGCCAGAAAAATACCTCATCTCTTAGCAGAAGGTCCCCAAAATTACAGACAGAAAAAAAAACCTCCTAGGACTTCTAGGTCAGCTCCACCACTGTTCTTATAATTTTGTGTCTGACCAGGTTTGCCTATCATTAGGGTGGAATTTCTGTCATTTTGCTCAAAGTCCACTTTATATAAATGTTAAAGTCAAGGTCTAGCAATGGCACAAAGCCTGTGCAATTAGTTGTAGTTTGGGTTTCTTTAAACACCAGGGAATTTCTTTTGACAGATAATAACATTACTTGTATTTCACACATTTTTAACTTTGGGGTAGAGAAGTTGAATTATAAAAAGAAACAATTGTTGCCTCTTCAAACAGATTTTCTAAAAAATGTTATATTTCTGGATTACATTAAAATAATTTGTTTCCTAAAGAGATATTTTTTATTTTATTGAAAAGACCAACAAAAGTCTAAACAAAGTAACTATTGTTGGACTATTTCTCATGGAACAACTCACATTTTTTTCTAGTTGAGAAAATTGAATCCCAGTTCTGTTTGGACGTTATGTCTTTAAAAATTGTGGCTTCATTTTTTTTCTCTCATTCTCTTCATTTTATATGAGGGTTTGAAGTACAAATTTCAAAAATAAAACTTGTGTTAGCACTTGGCATGTTTCAAAGGGTTTTTTTATCTCATTTCCTGCCTTTAACTTCAAACCAACTTCTGCACTAAGTAGTCTTTGGCAGCATTTTTCAGTAGCCAATTTGCTTTTTCAAATACTAATGGAGAGATTTTGTGGATAAAACCCAAAGTAAATAACTGATAATCTCAACTAATGAAATGTATTTACTGTAAAATGTTTTGCAGATATATTTTGATGTCAACATGTTTTGCTTGACCTAAAATGCTGTTTTGCCCTGGTTCACTAAAGGGAGAATCAGAACAGCCATGTGTAGGTGTGTTTTTCAGTCATTCTGCTAATCAATGAATGTTTTCCATGGAAAAGATTCAGTTTAGAGACCATAATACTAAGCTAAAAATGGAAAATAATTCCTTTTCCAAGAGTATCTGAATCTGAAACAGAGCTGCTTGGTTTAGCCAACATATCTCCAGTATTAGTGGATTAGTAATAAAAACTTGACTGAAAATTATTTTTGTATTTATCTCTAGCAAATATTACTGAATCATTGAAACTTGTCACAGAATCTTAAAACATTATATCCATGATCTCTAAAACAGTGTAATATGTGATAAGTGGTGCAACAAGACCTGTATCTGACACAATAACAAACTGTGAGAAAGGCAGAAACTATGTCCTGATGTTAATGAAACAGCCAAAAAGTGCCTTAAAAAAAATGTTCCTCTGAATTCTAGATTTAGTAACTTATTAGACTCTATGTGCCTCATTCACCCTTCATGCAGTCCTCCATTAGGCAATGCAAATGCATGTTTTACATTTTTCCATTAAAAGACAGCTCTTTCTTTCTACTTCAAGAATGACTTGAAGGATCCAGGCATCAGAATTCAATAAAGTGTTTTAAAGTTGATACTGCTGTTTTAAAACACATCTGCTTAGCATGTCTGAATATCTGACTATTTAGTGATTTTAAACAAAACAAGAGCCTTTTTCTATAGCCTAGCCTGTTTCCATGGTCCTTCTAAAGCACCAGTTGTTTCTAAAATAAGATCTTCTCAAGGACATCTACATAATTTCCTGTCACATCCATATCTGACTCTTACCAGTACACCAGCATGGAATTCAGTTATCAGCTGGGAAATGCAGACATGCTGAACTTCAGTCTGTGTTGGGAGGTATTCTGCATGTTGTTAGAATGGAGCAATACCAGAAATTACATAGAAGTTAATAACAAAAATATGAAGTACTTCAGTTATTTACTCAGCATGACATTTTTAATGAAAATTTTTATTTCTGTCTTGGTAATAAATGCAAAGCCAGTTTTTTTTTCAGTACCTCAGGCAATGTTACAGGATCTTCTCTTACAGAGTTTGGGAGCTATCTTAGCCAAAATTCTGTCCTAACAGAAAAACCTTTCACATCAAGTTTCTCTCCAGATATTTTCTATCTCCAGTGAACACTGGTAAAGTCCAGAAAAGATCACTATAAATAGTATTGTCTGTGAGCTGCTCTGCAAAGCTGTTTGTTTTGTTGGCTTTTGTCCCCTCCTGAAGAAAGGTGGGTGACTTGAAAAGGAAAGACATTAGACAGAAAGACAGACAGACTGAACTTTGTGGAAGTGTAATTTCGGTGGATAAAACTAAGCTTCATGCCAGGCAAATCATGTTAGGTGCCATTTTCTGCTCCCCACAGAATCCTAGTTTAGAAAAGCTCCAGGAGATGATTAATGAAATTATTCTTCAGTATTTAGGAATAACTTTATTATAATAGATAATAAATGCACCCACACTGAGAGCACTATAGGTGCACAGCTTGGGTAACAGCAAAAATATCTATTTATGAATAAAGGCTTCATTATGGAATACACTGGACAGAGAAGTAACAAAAAACTGTTTCTGCCCAGGAAAATAAAAATTGAAATGTAGAAGGTATGGACAGAATAGATTAATAGCTTATGCAATTTCTAGAAAACAAAGTTTAAAATGTCCAAATTGATATTAAACTATCACAGCTGAGAAAGCATCAAAGAGAAATATGTCCAGATTGAGGGAGTGGCAAATGGAGAGAAAGAGCACTGAGGTAATTGAAGGAAAAATGGGCCCATAATTAAATAAAGTCAAATTATTAAATTGTTGTCAAAGGTGAGAAGATTTGACATTGAGGCTATGGCTAATTGGGGAGTACCCTTGGATACAAGGACAAGAATAGTGTCAGGCAGCAGACATCTCTGTTTATGTCCCCAGTTCACTCCCATATCATTTTATCCAAACTTATTTAAAAATTAGTAGTTTTTGAAAATATGGTCATTATCCTTTTAAGAGAGGCATCTATCAAAATACAGCTTATAGCTGATTCTAATTTCAGTTCTGGTTCTATAAAGAATGAGCTAATGGCTTTGAATCCAGTATCTGTTCATCTTGCTTGCTCAATCCTCTCACATTCTCTTACTGATTCACCATGTCTATCCTTAAACTTGGTCTAAGATAATTGATTTTTAAAGCAGACATATGAATCTTAATATTTCAATTTAAAGTTGCTCTGAAATACTTATACAGCTGTCCATTAATTTTGATGCAGCTATTACACAGTGAAATCAGTAACTGCTACATTTTACCTAATTATATGTATTAAGAAGGATCATAAAAAATGTCTCATGAGCTAACCAAGAAGTATGATGCAGTCCTAAACCATACATTCCTTTTATGGAAGTAAGGTGATAGATTCCAGTTTAACAGGTTTGTGTTTGTATAGGCAGAAGGGGAACCCAAAACAGGGCATAAGCAGAAATATACAGCTCTTCTGTAACAAATGGACCAGATTAAATGCTCAGGACATAGCTTCAAATCCATACTTTGCCTAATTTGACAAAGGAACTCCATCTGAGGTCCTTTATCCACAGAAAGTCCTTTTACTGTAAAACTTACAACATGGCTGAAAGTAAAAATTGTTATCAATACCCGGAGCAATTTCATTCTAATCTGTTTTTGTATTTGTGGTCAGAACATGCCTTCAGAAATGAGTCTCCTGAGCTTAGGCTAGGAGTCTTCCTTTAGGACTGAACGTCAACTAAGGTAACAGCAGGCAGGAATAAGAACTGATGTGAACACAAATTCATAGACAGAAACAGAAATACAGAGAGAATGTACTGGGCTTTGGAGAAAGGTGGCAGTTTGTGATATCAGTGCAGCCCAAATGGGCACTTAAGTGCTTAAAGTGGTCTGTTTTATCACTAAAGTACTTTTGCGGAACCTGAGTGACAATCCAACCATAGGTCTATCTCCAGGTACCTTCTAACTGAAACATGGAAGTTTTATTTTGGTCATATTTTGACTTTATCTGTTCTTTTCTCAGGCACAGTATTTGTTCTAGTAAACTCTGATAAAAAGAGGTCAGCTGTGTTGTTTATATAACTTCTATTTCTGTCTTATTCATGTTCCACCACTACCATTTCACTTTGAAATCCTTGATCACAGGTTTATGTATTCTTGGTTTCTGGAAATTTTCTTGAGGTTTTTCAACAGTAAGAAAAAACTCAACAAGTAGAGTCTGGAGGAGCTCAGCAGTTTACAACTTATTATTTTAACAATAATACCACTGCAGTTTTGGTCAGATTAACGTATCACTAGCACCACTGACCTAAAATGCAACCCCTTCTAGGCATTCATTGACCCTTCCAATGCAACCTCTCACCAAGTAAATCAGAAAATTATAAATGAAATTGTATGTACACATATGCACTTTTGTAGTCTCCAGTTAACTAACTACAAAAAAAATGGACTTGAGTCTGTTCAGTACAGCTACCAAACTCTTTAACCTAACTTCTCTTTGCACTTGCTTATTTATAGATTCTGTCTAGTGCTAATTTGCCTGAAGCAATTATTTTAAAACAACATTTACAGGACAGGTTTATGTATGAATCAAATGTTAGTAAATGTCTGGAAATTTTTTCACTGTATTCACTCTTCTAATATATCTTTGAAGTAGATATTATTAATTCCCTTTTCATAAAATAGACAATATACATTACAGATTGCATAGACACATTGCATTTTTGAGGTGTGGGCACTGCAACATTTGGGTTTTAAAATGCCATGCAAACACTGCAGCCATTAACTAGGCAAGCCAAATGTATACCCTTAATTATAGTCTAGGAAGAATTAGAATGGAATTCAGAACAGTTAGGGGATCAGAGGTCATCTGAGCTCTGGATAAATAGTCTATGTGCTGAATCTCAGACCAGTGCTTCAACAATAGCCTTAACAACTTCCTTGACGGACCCTCTTGTTTTGTGCAATATGTAGTTAGGCAGAGACGTAAGTAGCTCCTTTTCATTTCTTTCCAAAAACACAGTCATTAAATAACTACAACTTCAGTGGGAAAACATGAATTCTCATTTTAATACAGATATTTTTAATACTGAATATGCCTTAAATGACCATAAATTTGTCCCATTTATCTTGTATTATCAAGCATGAGAATGCATGGTCTTATTTACTAGCAAGTGCACTGAAATGACACAATGGATTTTCAACTCAAGTTTCACAAACTTCATCAAGATGAGCCTTAAGGCATAAAGCCACTGATTCCACAGCTTTACTGAAGGCAATGCCATGTAGACAAGTTAGAAACATCTCTCAGTATTAAAACTATGCCTCACTTCTGCAACAGATGCTTGGTAACAGTATGACTCAATATGAACAGAAAGAGGAAACAAAGTTGCTTTTCTTTCCAGACAATATGAAAGTCATAGAGCAAGACTGAAGGGAAAAGGTTGGCGAGAAGGATGTTGGCTGGAATTTCTAAAACAGAACCTTCCTTCGTCTGTACTTCATGTCTAAAGCTTTGTATTCACCCTTGGCTTTGTTTTTCTCTGGATGTGAAACTGTTTTACAAAGCTGTTTTCTCTCAAAAACAAATGAGATTTCATTAAAGGACAAAGAGGGAAAGAAATATTAACCTGGCAATTTTCCTGATTAGTTGTGTGAAATATACTGGCCATTTTTACATTTCTCTTGTGCCTGCTCTAAGTCTTGTTCTTTTACTGCATATGTTTCTCATCCTCATCTTTCCTTCCTGTCAATGGAAAATGGTTGCCGTGTCAACAATTTTTTCCAATGTATTTTATATGGAAGAGTTCACATAGTTATACATTCTTTTTCTACTTCCCTTTGAAAAATATCAGTAATCCATTCTTTCATGTTGCCAAATGTTATCTACAATTCTGATAACTATATAAGTCTATGATTTCTAAATTATGATCTGGCTGTTGGAACTAGAGATATTTCAAGGACAAATTTCAACACAGACCTTGGTAAGAATGCCAGTAGAAGCAACATTCACACAGGAGGGATTATTATTTATACTAATCACCTGCTTGGCACTGACTGATTAAAGCTTACAAAATAAACCCCAACTGCCTGGTCACTAAAAGGCTGATCAGAGATCTGTTTCAGTTTTGTCTCACTTTGCACAAATTGAAACCAATCATGATTTTATACTTTATTGCTGATCCTTTGCACTAGGAGAGGAGTCTCCTAGCAGAAGTAGTGAAGCTAAACAGAAACACTGAAATTAATATTCTATCTGAGAAGATCCGTAGATTCCAAGTTCTATGAAAATAGGTTTGCTTGCCATGGCAGCTGTGTATTTTGTTTTAACTGGCATAAACACTTCCAGAATAATTTTTTTTTTGAGAAATATTCTAATTCAAGCAAGACAGAAACATTAAGGGCTATATAAAAACTTCCACTATATAATTTTGCATATCATGAGAATATTAGGCAAAATATAAGAATCAGGATCAAGGCCAAACTGAACATTTCTGTTTACCATAGAAAGTTAAGATAACAAGCAACATAGAAATTATGAATGTAGGTGCTCATAATGGGCTAAGTAATCATTAGGACATTTTTAAAAACTGAAGGTTCACAGACTACAATTCATTAATGAAAGGATAAAAAAAGATGATCAAAAAGTTACAGAAGAACAACTGCTACCCTACTGCTATACCTAGACTAGTTCTGTTCAAGCTGTCAGTTGAAATTCATTAACCTATTGAATCCTGTGACATGAAACACTGTGCTGTTACAAGTATCCAAACTATTTTTCATGTTTTGAAAGTGAAGTCTGCAAAGACAAAAGCATGAATTACCTACTGGGAAAAAATCAGGTTCTTCTAGTATGAAAACTTCAGGTTATTCTAATATTATTTTTAGAAATAGGCTAAGTTTAATATTTTGCTTAGCATTCATTTCTGATGGAAAAAAATTTGGCAACAGCAAAATTATTTCCTAAAGTATTTTTACAGAACGGAAAATTTGAGCTGTTGAAAATCTGAATTTTTATTTTGTTAAATACATTTCAAAGTATTCTTGTGAATACATGCTATTGTACAGATTGATAAAGATGTCATTTAAGTTCCTCTTTTACCATTCTTCTTTATGTAGAAAGCACTGCTCTCAGGCAATTTTTGAATAAACTACTTTACAAGAGCAAACCATAGTAAACCAAAGATAGCCTTACAAACAACCCAATGTTTAGAGGAAAGAAAGCAGCTACACTTCCTACCAAATACAAACCAGAAAGTCCATAAGGATCTAGCTATTTCGTTCAGCAAGCTGAAATTTTGATCTCATTGAAGTGAATAACAAAACTTTCCAACAAGCTTAAGCCATCATTTACTGATTCTGTCAATGTATATTTTCATATTTATATGCTGAAGGCCCCATATTGCTTGCAGTGCTGTTGACAGTTCCTTCTGAAGATCTACATGGCAGAGCACACCGATGGAGAATGTATCTGACACTGCTTGGATTCCTCCCTGGTGTTTGTGGTGTTTAACGCAACACAGAAATCCAGAGTTTCACCAAGCTGACTAGAGTCTTACGGACAACTAGGTAGTGTAAGATGGATCTTTTTTTTCCACAGATTTGGCTAGAAATTGCTGTCTGGATCTAAGAAATACTTTTCCAACAGAAATGTTCTTCCAAAAAGGTTTTATTTTTGCCAAAATGACATTTTCTTAGAGGAAAAAATATTAACATGCTCCCAAACAGTTTTGGAGATGATGCATGCCAACAAGCTGCACTTGCACTGAGAACAAAGACAGGCTTTTTTACTTAAATTGAATGTCTTAAACAGCTGAAGTAACAAGCAGTAGTTTCAAGAGTATTCATATCAGAAATATTTAAAAACTGACCATATTTCTCACCACTATGAATCAATTTTGAGCAAAAGTCACTAATAAGATACAGGACTAGCTCCCTTGGGGATTGTTCTATCATATATAGAATGTGAGAGGGAAATTCTGGGAGCCTGACAAAGTATATAAAATAGAAAAAAACCCCAGGAGTATCCACATAACTTCTTTAACAACTGAAAAGCAGTATAAGATAAAGAGTTGAAAAACACTTTAGCTTGGCCTCTAACTTAGCCAGGAGCTCATTATCTAGAATAAGCTTTGTACCAAGTGAAATAAAATTTAGAATATTTTGATAATACATATCAAATTTTAACTTACCAGTGTGCAACTGCATTTTTGTCTCATATTATCACAGCATATGTCACAGTTGAGACAGCTACAACACATCGAGCATCACCATGTAATTTCATACAGCTTTAAGCATCTACCCATACAGAGCAGCACCACACCAGAAGGCTACAGGCATTAGCCCTTCTTGTTTTTCAGCCCAGCCTTTTATACCCTCTCATTGATGCACTGCACCTGTGTGTCCCTTTGGAGGTTGGTCAGTGCCCTGGGCACTCCATGGCTCATTGCTGTCAGTGCTGCTCACCTGCTGCTCACAGCTGCACCCATGGGGATGAGGCTCGGCCACAGCTCCACCCCAATGACCACAAACTGTGTGACTACATCATATTTAAACTACAAAGTTCAAACATCAGAAGTGTCAGAGAGGCATTTGAATTCCTTCTCTCCTGACTGATCATTTGGATAGGGTAGAGAAAAAAATAATTTAGGTAAATATAATAAAGAACTTCTGATTGCTCCCCAGCACAGTATCTAAGCAGAATCCATGACACTTCAGTCCTAGAAGAATGACTCTACTAGAAGACCTCATCACACAACTGGAACAGATTCAAAGCTAATATATCAGATTTTCTATTCAATTAATATACATTCTTTCATTAATGCATCTCTTTGCTTTTTGATCCTCCACAAGATTTTGGCTTTTCAAATGATATATGAAAAAATGACTTGTTGCCTGACAATTTCATCAATAATATCCCCTGATCTTGTATTGGAGCATATAATAATCTTGTCCCTCCTGCTTACTTTCTGACTTTTGATTATGTTTTTGGGATTGCTCCTGAGTAGTGACCTGATGTTTTCATACAATTCTCTCTCATAGCTTCAATTTTTTGCCCTGAGAGGGAATAACCCTTTTGGTTTTTTGAATGTGTACTGCCTTTAACTACGTAGAATTTCATCACCCTTTTTACCATCTTCAATCAAATTTCAAAGCTTTCCAAAACTCTTTGCAATAAATTTAATTTTTAATTTCCCTTTTATGTGAAAAAATGAATTAGTTTACAGAAACAAACTTTTTGTTTACTCGCTAGTCTCCACTACATATAAATTTTAAGTTCAGTGGCCCAGAAGTTGATGTTTGTGCAATCTGAGAACTGCTCTGTTCAGTTTCCTTTTCCTCTCCCTTTTTAGTTTAATCTTCAACAATAGATCAATTCTGCATAATTTGCCCAGACTAGAGTTTGTCTTTGCTTGGTGTTTTCAGCTGATTTTGTCTTCACATTCTCTAGCTTCTTGGTCCTTCTTTCATAAGAGGTCCTTCTTTTTTTCCTCCTTTCATTGTTTTTTTTCCTATGAATCTGTAAATGTATCTATTTGCTGCCATCTGAGCACTCTTTTCTCCTTTCTTCCTCTACCTCCTTTTTTTTTGCTCTATCACTTTTCTCTCTGATTAAGTCACTATTTATTATAGCAGTTATACCAGTCCAGTTATTTCTCCAATGTTTTTTCAATCAATATTGAACAGTATTCAGTAGAAACTGAATAGAAAGAGGATATTCTGTAAGAAATCTGAATAAGAGGGTGGCTTAAAAGGTACGGCCAGCATCAATGAAAGCAATCTAGAACATGAAAAGAAAACTTGTTTTATGAATGTGGTGGGGCTGACATCGTAGTTTTAGCCAGAAGGAAAGAGTAAGTAAGATAACAACATGATAACTAATCTGTGAATTAGCGAATGAGAAGGTTAATGAAACAATTTGTCCTCAGCACAGATATTTCAATGCTCAAATAGATGCCAATGACCCTCAAATCCCTTTATGCTGTGCGTGTAAGTGCTCTATGTATTCTTAACTCAGCTTTCATTAGCCTGAGGGCATGAATGAGATTACCTTGCCAAACATAAATGGATAGTATTTATTTAGCAAAGTCACTTAATCATTCTTGAACAAACTCCATGAATCTTTTAAACCCATCAAATCCTCCAAGGCATTTCATTCTGGCACAGAAAGATATTTAAAGGCATTCTCACAAATCTTTGACACTGGGGTGAAACTCTGGCATCATTCAAGTTAAAGGCAGATCTCCCACAGGTTTCAAAATATCCAATTAATAATATATAATGTAAACATAAACATATAAACGCCACAAAGATTCAGAAGCTGATTTTTTCATATAATTTTGCGTTAAAATAATTTTCATTCCGTGATATTGCAACTGATTTCTAATCTCCTATAACCACTGTGACATTACAGAATGTTATATGTGTGTTCTAAATAACAAAAATTGAGTGGCCTCTATGAACATTGCCTACTTACATTCTTTTGGCACATTGTTCCTTCAACAGGACAGTTTCAGATGCATACTGATGACACATTGCCTATTTCATCATGGTGAACCAACTTGATGGTATTTATTATCAGAGTTTTTCTTGCCGTGATGGATTTTGCATTTATTTGGTGTGAAATCTAAACTGAAAACTGAAATTTGAAAAAGCTACACTGAATTTCAAAATAGTGTAAGCACAATAGAACTAGGAGTGGATGAATGGTGAGAAAAAATACTATTTCAATAAGCCAGCTGTGATTCTGAAAATGCAGTGGGCAAGCCACCACTTCAGCTGGTAAAAATCAGTGAAAAACCATTGCAGTAATCTGAACCACACTAGTCTATTAGACAGACTTGATGTCCATTCCCTTCTTCTGCTTTCTCCATCTCAGTCAGAAGGAATTTCAAAGCTCATTATTAAGCATAATTTTATGTATATTTTATATAAAATGTATATCTTATTTTCATTACACTTGAATAAATTACTGGATTTAGCTACATCATATAGAATTTTAACAGCCAGAAAAGGCAGTCTGATTCAGTAGCATAAGTTGGCATATGGGAATTCTAAAACCAACCACTATTTGCAGTTATCTTTCCAAAGCAGAAAAATTTAAGCTTAGTTTACAGTATACTTATTTTGATAAAATTTTAAAATAGATTTATATTTCCTATTTCTCTGATATAGCCTCAGTTGAAAAAGAGGAAAGCAATGTCAATTATTAACAAGAGATTAACTTTTAGATTACACACTCTCCTGCAGACCAAAATCAAGTCTACTAATAAAAAACCAGACATACACATTTTGAAGAGTAGTTCAGAGGAAAATAATTTTTAGAAAAAATTTGGCCCGTATTTATAAGAGTATGACAATAAAAGAATATTTTCTCCAGTGTAAATAGATTCTTTATATAGCTTCCACAAAAGGTTAATTTTACTTTCCTATGATCTTTCTCATACAAACATTATTGAAAATATCCCTTTATCCATTTTAATAGGTATTCTGAGAAACTGCTTGTGATGAGAAATTACCCGGGGCAACTAAAATTTTTTGTAAGTTATAAAAAATACATTATACAACATAAAAATTACATGAGTGGTTATGAAACCTATATATGAAATAAAAATAAAGAGATGGAATATAAAATTTCATAGGTCACACCTATTTACAATATTTTAATAAAATCTGGATCCTTCAAACTATCAATAGGTGAAAGCAATGTAAATTTTTCCATGCAGTTTTCCCTCCTGTAGCAGCTTACTACATGTGCACATGACATAAATAGTCAGGAGGGTAATTTCTTATGCACAGTGCATTCAAAGTATTCCTTTATTAACAAATTAATTTCTGAAAATTGGAAGAACATGTTTTCTAATTAGAAACACCTTAGAAAAACACAATTTAAAGTTCTAATTATATTGCGTATAGCTCCTGCAGTCTGTTTCAAAACATCTGTCATGATTTAAACTCTACTTGAATCCAACTTGTGGAAAACTCAAGAACAATAAAAAGTTAAGCTTGCTATTGCTGTCACTGAAATACACAGGAACTTTTCCTATTTAGCTTTAGTGGGTAAATCATAATTAACTACACTTATTTATTGAGACATGCATCTGGGCTTATATTAAAATTATAAAATAAAAAGCACTTAAAAGATTGAGGATTCCAAATTATTACATTATTTGAATTTGGGGTTTCAAAGAGTTGGGGTTTCAAAAGCTGAAAGTTAAGGAGACAAGAACCTACGAGAGGCATCTAGGCAATGCCCTTAAAATCATGTTTTAAATTCTTGTCTGCCCTTCGGCATTCAGGCTGTTGGACAAGATGATCATTGCAGGTCCCTTCCAAGAGAAATACTCTATTCATTTCTATTTCTATTATTTCTATTTCAATAAATAACCCCAAAGTAGTTTCACAAAGCAGTAATGATCACATTGTCTCTCCAAAACATAATGTCTGAAAACCCCCAAATACTGGTGAGTAGGTACCCCTTGAAGGCAGCAAATGAAATGTTGTGAGGTCAAAGAGGTAAACACAATACAAAATGTGACAATTTGCTATGACAGACTGTCAACAGATTTTCTCCTTTCTTTGACCCATGTCAAGTGACACTGTGGCTGTCTCAGTAAATGTTAGAACTCATGTCACCAGACCTCAAACCACTTTAGTCCACTTATGCAACTCCTTAAGGAGCTAATGTTTTACTGTGCCTATTCAAGCTAATAGACAGAAAGGGTTTCTAACAAGACTTAAGCTCCCCAAAAGATCAGATAAATAAGACTTATCCTTGCTACAACCCACCCCAGAAAGCAAGGGTAACCCAGGTTCTTGTTAACAGATGCCTTGGGGCAGATTGGAGTGAAATGACTCTGAATGACCACTGCTTGTAAATATGTACAACCAAGGGTTTTAGATCAGTTTGTTTGTGGCTCCATCAATGAATGCAAATTGCAAAAAAACTAACTCTTAAGTCAGTTAATTAAACCCAGGTTTGGATTTAATATTTAGATTTGTATCAAGCTACCTCAGTAACCTATTTTTGAGAATATTTAGAATATTAATATTTATTAAAAGCGAGAAACTAATATCAAACATGAAACAGATATTGGATAAATATTACACTGAAATTTTTTTTTCATTATTAACTATCTTTCTTGATTTAACTCTGTTACTTGTTTGCTCTGTGTTTGTTGTCATATTTACTTTTTACCCCAAGCTATAGAAAGAACATTTCTGATTTTTGTCTTATAATGACACCATGGAACAAACTACAGTACATTACTCCTTTTATGAAATTGTGTTGTAGTTTTCCAGAACGAAAAAATTTAGTTGTAAACTGCTTATACTAGAGTATGAATTAGTTGCCTTCAGTTATATACTATGTGTGAAAGAAATAAAATTTAAATTTCTTCATTTATTATGAAATAAAAATAATGAACAATTATTATATTCTTCTATTTGTTATGAAAAGTTGTATCTTTCTCTGAAACAGCATAAGATTTTAGTAGTTTATGATTACAGTTGGATTTATGGCCGTGGTTCAGGTCACCCTTATATTCAAAGGCTCAAATTTTCTCAGGGGAATTCTTAAAGTTACCAATATGGTTGAAGTTTATCACGGTAGAAATATTGTGCTGTGGCATTGCTTATATGACACCTTTGTTGTCAGCCACTCCTTTGTGTCACATGGAGATCCTAAATTACCTAATCCAGAAGTACAGCTTCACTTCAACAAATGATAAATCACATAGCTTGGCCACAGGAGGAAATTAATTTCTATTACTGCAAGGTTGCATTGTAGGGTGGTCATAAAGAAAATAGATATATCTAGTTTTGACATGTCAAATAGAATGGCCAAAGAATAAAATAACACAGCTTGTGCCAATGAATAAGGTAAATACAGCGCTGCTTCAGATAAGCCAGAATGGTGATTTAAGATTGTTATGATCTTTCTCAGTTGCCCAGAAACTATCATACTGTATTAAATCTAAGTTTATCTCTAAATAAAAATAAGATTGTCTGTCTCAGACAGAGACTCAAATCTCAGTATTTTCATAAAGTATTCTCTACAGAAAGTAAACACTGCAATTTATCCTTCTAAAAGTTGACAAGATTTCAAAGGAAAGAAAATATTTATCAATAACAAATAAGCTATTTTGAAAAATTAGTCCAGAATATAAAAAAAAGAGATTCTATAGTTTATACCACATTTAAGAAGATTTAGAAAATCATTAAAGATACAGTTAAAAGAGCTATAACTTCATATGATTATCAGAAGTATGCTCTTTCATCATAAATAAAATTCATTGTTTCATAGTTTCAAACTTCTATTAACAGAAAAAATTCTAGTTTGCAAACAAGCAAAGTTTTGAGGTTTCTAGGCATCCACCTGATACCTATATATTAAACCATCAAAATACATAAATTATCAACACAAATAAATAAATAAATACATTTATACATTTATATAAATGTATACATTTATTTATAAATACATTTACACAGCTTTTCGTGTACCTTCCTACCCTGACTCCCATTGGCTCTACCAGCTTTCTATTTCATATACATCACACAGCTTTATCTGCTAGATATCCTGTTCTGGAGAGAAGGTTTCTTATTCTAAACTCATTAAGTTGCTTTCATCACAACGAGTCCCACATAAGGAACGGATGAATCTCACTTCTGCTGGAGTTCAAAAAGCATAGCCATAGCTTGTGTAAACTGGAGGTGTTTGCCATATTAATGATAATTTATTTCTATTTTTCTGTATGCTCTTTACATTTACACTAGCTTGTATTCATACCTGTTTTTTCCACATCTGTAAAGCAGTCTCACAAACTAAAGGAAAGAGGGTAGGAAATTATTATGATTTATTAGCCCTAAATGAGCAGAACTGTGAAGTGACTGAGTTACCAACCAAAACTGATCTATTCTAGTTACAAACTGATCTATTCTATAACATTTGTTACTCCATGATGATTCCTTCTGACTCACAAATTCCTATGCAATTGGATAATTCTGCTACCATATCAAAACCTGAGAAATATATTTATGTTAGTGTCTCAAACCATTGACTAGATAGTCAAGCTGTACAGCCAGAAAAAAAAAAAATCCTATTTACCGGAAATGCAAAGTTTGTAAAAAATTGCATGAAAATCAGTTTTACTTTGAATTCTTAATTTCTTTGAAACTTAAGAATTATTTTCCTCTTTTAACATAGCTAAAACTATTTGCTACATTTTGAATCTGCCTCAAAATGTCAGTTACAATATATTTTACAGTACATTTTGTAGGACAGAACATGCAGTGACAATTGGAAGGTTCTCATTGTTGCTGTAATCTTTTTCACAGCACAGGATGACTGGATAAAAAATTTAGAATAATTATGGAATATTGTTTTCCTACAGTGTTATGTTTCTTTGGTCCTGGCTTATGCTAAGATTTTCTTTCTGTTTCTGCAATCTGCAGTTGTAGCAAGAATTGTATTCCCAACTTTTCTCATTTGAAGTAACATTTGGCAGGCTTTCTCTAGCACTGAACCATATGCATATGGGTCAAATTGGATTGGAGGAAATAATTTCTTATGGGAAAGTTGTAAAATCAAGATATTGTCTTCCAGAAATACTTGGAAATTTACATTTTTTGGCTTTTATTTGGCTTTCTCTTGTTCCTATGAGCTGGTCCAATACTGCTCTCTATTTTACAAATTCTGATTTAAATTCTTTCCATTCAGCGGGAAGCCATAGCTTGCCTCTTCATCCAGCTGTTGCTTCACTTGGTTACATGCTGTCCAGAGAATGTTACTGTGCTCATTTTCCAACACAGCAGAAAACTTCTTTTTTTTCCTATATTCAAAAAATTTGAGACCTTTTCTGTAAATTTATAGAAGAGATGTGGAACAAGATGCGATTACTTTAGTAGTAACATATGTCTAAATCAGAGAGGTTATTTCTGAAAATAAAAAGTACTGAGGGAAGGTTTCCAGTACTTGAAAGGCACTCAGCAGGAAATACAGCGTTGTGTTTTCGTTATATGAAATTAAAGGAGTCTGTGAAATATTGAAACTTTTTTTCTTAAAATACACAAATTGTTTCTGATAAAACTTTCTTTGTGTTAGAATTTCCTAGAAGATGTTTGACAGGTTTACTACAACTTACTCATTTTGTCTCTATGTTATATCTGCAGCTCTGGCTTGCAAACCTCCAAGTTGTCAGGAGTTCACACTGTATATTTAGAATAGCCAAAGAAACCATTTTCATGGCATCAGTGATGTTAAACCTTTCTCAAATCTTAGCTCATCAATAAATCTGGCTGGAAAATTCCAGTTAATCAAAACTGAATAGAATTCATAAAAGTTAGTGTGATTCAGTGAACCACAAGCAGCTCCTCTTACAGTCCACCAGAAATGCCCTACATCTGGCTTAGTGAATCACAGAACAGCTGAGGTTGGAAGGGGCCTCTGGAGGTCACTTGGTCCAAACCTCCTACTCCAACAGGACCACCTAGAACAGGCTGCACAGGGAACTTTTTGAAGGTCTCCAACATTGGAGACTCCACAACCTTTATGGGCAATCTGTGCCAATGCGCAGGCACCTTCTGCTTCCTGACATGGAGACCAAATCTGTGTTCCTGTCTGTGCCTGTTGCCCTTGTCCCGTAATCTCCTGAAAAGAGATTAGCTCGCTTCAGATATGTTTAAGCATTGCTGAATTTCCTCCTGAGCCTTCTCTTCTCCAGGCTGAACAATCTCAGCTCTCTCTTAGAGTTCTTCCACTGATCCAGTGGAAGATGTCCTGGCCCATGACTTGGGGGTTGGAAGGGACTCCAAAAATTACCTGTTTCTAAACCATTCTAAGCAAGTCTTTGCTTCTCTGATTTTATGGGACACAGTGTCAAAAGCCTTATGAAGTACAGGTAGACAAAATCCACCTGTACTGCAAAATAATTTGAGCCTTAAAGACCTCACCAAACCAGTTGTTCCATCATAGAAGACTATCAAACTGTAGATCCCCAGTTCCTACTTCTTGCCTAAAATACATGTAGACATGGTGCTTAGGAACATGGTTTAGTGGTGGACATGGCAATGCTGGGTTAATGTTTGGACTCTATGATCTTGAGGGTCTCTTCCAACCTAAATGATTCTGTGGTTCTTTCACTTAAAACATATAAGAATATATAGAACAAACTTAATATGAAACCATTCCTTGTTGAATCACTAAGTTACAAGAAAAACACCCATGTATTCATCGTTTGAAATTGGCGTACTAGGACATCATATAAAAAGAGTATTTGCTGAGAAACAGCCTTTTGATGGTTTATAAATACCGTATTTTAAAAATAAAGTTACTTAAACTGGACAATATACTTTAGGATATGGGATACAGTTTTAAATATATCAGTAAGCCAAAATCATCTGTCCAACATTTAGAAGTCAGAATTCTGACTTTTGTAGTTGAGACATTACAGAAGATATATAAAAACCATGAGATAAAAATTTCAACCAGCGTCATAGCAACCCAGTAAGTGTACATTTTTTTCTTTAGTACTGAGGCAGGTTGAAAAGTGTTAAAGACAGCAGACAACCTGTTAAGAGTTCTGCAAGATTCACTGGCTTGAACAGCAAAGTGGGAATATTTCATTAGAAATGACACTAAATTAGATGTATTCAATCTGAACAGAGAAGCAGTATAATGGTGGAAAGAACTCCAGCAGAAGAGCTTAAAGCCAACCTCAATCAGAATGTTTGAGCTGCCAGGGAACAGGGAGCTGTGTCTATGTGTATGCATGTGTGTGTGCTCACCTCCCCCAGCCCCTGGGTCATATTACCTAAATTCATCATGGGAATGTTAAGTACATCGCTCTGAAGTAACAGACTGAACAATACTTATATTACAACAAAAGTTGAACAGAGGGACAACAGAATTATTTTGAGCTCTTTTACATCTCGGCCAATGGAAGCTTAATTGAACTTGCTTTTGCTGTATGGTTATAGCAGTTCACTGGCACAAGCAAACTCGTTCAGTAGTCAGCTTGCGTGGCTGAGTCCTCTGTGAGATACCTGTGCTATCTCCTGGTTGATTAGCTGGAGTGCGACTAGAAGTGCATCTACTGCAGCCCAACATAGATCTGTGCCTGAGCCAGCTTACTTTTGACCCAGTTTTGAAGCTTACATGGGATTCAGAGTATCACACATTGACTAATCCTGACATTGGACGAAACAGAGAAACACTAGCAAGGATCTACTGGAAGTTTATTTTGAAAAGCAGTGTAGGTCATGGTTGTCAGTGCCAGTCCAGCTCTATTAAACTTGATGCCAGAGCCAGTGATTCATGATTATTTATTCAATAAATCCTAATCTATGAACAGAGACTACCTCAACAAGTTTAAGTTGAAATACAAAACACAAAAAACCCAGCCTAATCTGATTTATAACTCTGTATTTTTGCTACCACCTGTAGTTAGATTATGATGCCCACTCTTTTAATATACATACAAACTCAGTAATGAAAAATTGCCTAAGCTTTGCTAGCAAAACTTTAGTCTTTCAGTCAAAACTTCTTAAGTAGCTATCAAAGAAATGAGATGAATTAATGACTAGCAAATATGTGACAAGTCAGTTTCTCGCATATTATACAGATAACAAAAAACAAAGCCCACTATTTCAGTATTAAAAGTGACTAAAAGCAATACTAAATAGAAATACTCATTTTAGGCTCACTGGAAACCATTCTGGGTAAGTTCTAGGAAGGTATCCCTGAATAGGAATCCCAAATAGAATAAGAGAAAAAATGCTTATAATACTATTAAAGGGGATTAGTAAATCTACCTCTCACTGGGAGTAATAAATCCAGCATCTCTCACTAGACTGGAGTGAGAAACATGATAAAAGATCACCAAAAAGTGCAAAGATGAGATGTCATCATGGAGCTTCAGGTAATTCAGCTGACTTGGTGTGGTTGTCTCTGAACAGAGAGAAACATAGCTCTCCCAAGATTTTCCTGGGAAGCTGTGAGAAAGCTCAGAGAAAGAATTAAAACAATTATTATCTCAATCTCTGCATCTGGCAGGAAATCTCTGTTTGTCAAAGATGATTACTAGAAGGAGTTGTCCCTTCTTGACCAAAAGGTGAGAGAAGATTCCTAAAGGCCAATCAGGTCTTAGGTCCACCATTGTTTCTATAAGAACTGTGGATTTCTAATAACAAAGTGCTTTTTCATGCCTTCTGATTATGGAGTCTCTGTATCAACTTTGTCTGTGCCTGATACCCCTTCAGTGACAACCTGTCATTGCAAAGAGATGCTGAGAATTAATAGTAAATTTGGGTTCATGTGACCACCTCTGTCTTTCCCTACTTGCTACCAGAGGATACCACTGAGACCTTCTTCCCCTTCTGTCCCCCTCCAGGTCCATCAGTGGCATCACTGGCACCGCAGCAGGGCGAGCCCCTCACTCCCCACAGCCCTGCCCTGCCTGACCAGGGCCCTCCCAAACTGGGTCCACATCCCAGGGAGCTGTGTGATGCTGCTCTAATCACACACACAATCACAGAAATGAAACCTTAGCCAAACTTGTACAATGTATCAAGAACATGTGGTCCATGAAAAATTCTTTCTATACATCAATAACCAGAGTGGGAAGGACAAAAATTAAAATCTTTCTAGGCATTTTCATTTTGGAAGTATCACAGAATCGTAGAATGGTTTGGGTTGGGAGGGAACTTTTAAGACCACCTAGTTCCAACATTCCTGCTGTGGGCCGGGACATTTTCAACTAGATCAGGTTGCTCAGAGCACCACCCAATCTGGCCTTGAAAACCAAGTATTTTGTTATTCACCTTTCAGTCTCATGGTTTCTGATCAAACGTTCATGTCTACTACAGCTGCAATAATCTTGCATTAGTTGGACATGTCTGAATAATCCAGGATTTTTCCAGAATTTGAATCTGACTGTGATTGTTTTGGTTTCTGGACGTAAGTTGAATCATCTCCAAAGACTGGATTCCAGCCCAGTGAAAATCATTTGAGTTGGTACCAAAGAAATACATACAAAAATCAGAAAAGCTTTTTGAAAATAATTGCTTATGCTTAAATGCAGAATAAACAAAACAGAGAAAATAATAAAAAACTTACTGAACTGCTTTAATATATACAGTCTAAATTTTTCGGACTATTAGACATAGATTAATCCATAGCATTGTGAAGGGCATTAACACATTTAAAAGAGTGGAGAATGGAAGGAAATACTTCAGAATTATGAAAGACTCAGAAAAACTAATATTCACTTGATTTCTGTTAAAAAGATGCTTTTCAAGGTTTAATGAATGTTGTGTATATTAGTATGGCGTTTCTCAGACATATATATATATATAAAAGCAGTGTTAGTCACTGTTTGAAAGAAATTAGGCAGATTGTTTATGAATTTTAACTTGCCATGTGAGGGATATAGTTAAATGCAATGAACTACAATGCAAAATAATTTGAGCCTTAAAGACCTACTGAAGAGCTAAAGAAATATTAACTAGCAGCTTTTATTTGGTAATGAACAATTGAAATGAACTTGGCACTAACAACAAAACCCTTCAGACAGCTCTATCCAAAGAAATCTGCAGGAAAGCTTCCTAGTCATTCAGTCTGGTTATTTTAGATTAGGACCACAATTTATTTAGCTGTTGGATTACCAACTGTGGTTGATTTCAATCACATATAACAATATGTCAAGGGCTGTGTCTGTAAAAGGATTTTGACATCTAAAATCTATGTCCAAAAATGTAGTCCACAGTAACATAGGGACTGAACTTCTAGACATTTTTATCCCACTTAATCCCATCTGGGACCCAGTAAGAAGGTGGAATTTCTGGGGATGCCTGATCTGTCTCCAATGAAACTGTAGACATGCATTCCTTATAGTGTAAATTGGCCTCAGAAGGAAATTTTAGCTAACATGGTAATGGTCAGAACACTTACCTAGGCAACACAAAACTAGCACCAAAAACATCTTACCTCCTCAGCACCCATAATAACTAGATTTCAAAATAATTTTTCTTTCATTACTTTTCTTTACTGGTAGAATGCATCTTCTATTATTGGTTTTGTACACTTCAGGGTGAGAACAGAAATTGCAGAACTGCTTTGATGCGTATTTTGTGTTACATTTTACTCAAGTTGATCTCAGAATGCACAGAGAAACAAATCAAGGCATTCACTTCCTTCTGAGTGTATAATCCTTACAGGAAGAGATTGTTTCCCACAAATTCTGGGAATCTAATGGTTGCCTGACAATCACATATACTTAATTAATTGTTAATGGAGCATGACTGTGACATGTATAAGACCATTTGGGCTGAAGTCTTGGGCAGGATAATAATTTACATAATTGATTTCTATTAAATTGTTTTATTGGAAGGGTGTTATTGAGCCCCACTAGCACTTTAATAAATGGCCTGACTGTAATCAGCACAGTATTGTTTCTCTCTGGGCTTTCCAGCAGCATATGATTATGTTAAATGATTAAGGTTAGCATGTTTATGAATCTTATGCAGCATATGTAAATATTTCATTTGTGTGGCAATGTAATTAAAAAGCATTCCTGACAACTAGTCTTATAAAAATTGTGAGATTGTCTGATTTTAAGTTTTATATGACACCAAGTACATTTTTCCATCAAATCCATTTTGTTACGCTGCATCAATTTTGCATCTGAGGCTTTGCACTATGTTACTTAGTAAATATTTTCTGTGTGAAGTTTAGTTCATTTCTATAAAATTGAATTGAGTTGGGGAGCACTGAAACCATCAGATGCTGAAGTTCAATGTTAACAGCATTCTTTGACCTCTACAAGATCTTTTACTGCTGGCAATAAATAAGTCAGTTTTACCGTAATACTTTTGCCTTATTGTAAATATCTCCAGTGGCATGGGACCACTGCTATTTAGCAGGAAGGGAGGGACACTGTTATGTCAGAAAGAGAGCAGACTATGGGAATTAAGTTTCTGGGGGAGGATGTCTAGGTTTTCTATTTGGCCCAATGTGTGAGCTCTCAGTATGACATACACTACATTTCTTTCATTACTGAAAAACTTAGAAGGTTGCCTCCATTTATAAAGTTTTTCAGATTAGTCTGACAAGTTCGACAAGCAGTAACAAAAGTCCCATACACTTTTTAAGGTGCAAGAAAAACAATATCCTGTCCCATTAAAAGATCTTTAAGTTGTTTGAATGTTGGGAGAAAAGATCTGAGTTGTAAGGAAAGTGGTTGCTTAAAGATGCGAAGGAAACAGTAAAGAAAAATATATTCCAGGGAGCAGAGTAGGAATTTGAGGTTAGCTAGGCAAACTATAACAAGAAAGTAAGAAGGTAGGAACATGAGTAATGAGCTGAAGCACATACAAATGACTAAGAGGCATTAAGGATAGACTGTATTGACTTCTAAAAGAAATTAGAAGATGACTGGGATGGAAAGGCTGATAACAAGGACTGAAAAAAAGCAATCTAGATTATTAAATTTAAAAAGATAGAGGAAAAAATATTGTAATGTGAAAGAAAGAGAAGGAATAGAACAGCTCTTGGAAATCATTAATAATATGGAAGAAGATGGAAGGAAATTACATGGAAAGAAAGATGATGGAAGGAAATTACATGGAAAGAAAGATGATCAAGGAGCCAAATTAACCACTTGATGACTAAAAAGTGGGCATATGTAGTCAGTGTCTCTGAATCTCATCTCTTCCTCAAATGAGAGAGTTGGAGGCACCAAAAGGAAGAACCAAAGAAGGTTGATATCTTGAAGCCCTTGAAGACAGGAACAGCAGTCGCAGAACACTAAAGATAATGAGAACTAATAGGAAGAAGAATGCTTTAAGAGCATCAGAATTCAGTATCGTTTTCTCTCCAATTCATGAATTCTGAAACAAAACTTCATTGAATTTCTGCATCACTGGAAGCTAAACCACTTTTTTTCCTAACTCCCAAGACCTTCTATCTCCTAAGGTTCATATTTATTTGTAAAATTGTACAGTGAAGGAATAGAAGGAGTTAGAAAACCTTAGAAGTAACCTCCTAACCTCAGTTTGTCCCTGTGTACATTTGACATTAGATGCCTAGTGGCATTTCTAAATATTTTATTTCTAAAACATATTTGCTCATCTTGACTACCAGAAGACTTTTGAGTTATACCTTCCAGTTTTGAAAACGTTACTCAGATTAATTTTTGAAATTCTCTACTCTGTAGATAAGTGAAGAAGTAATAAACTCATTAAAAGGTTCTCTACATGATATCAACTTCTGATGTCATGCATAATTGTATTCCTCCTCTGCACAATGCCTGAATGTTTTAATATTGTAATTTAAATACTCCGTAGGCTTCCATTATAGAGCCTGTTAGTTAGGCTTTCAGTAAGTTCTTGGGAATGAAGTTCTTTCTTGGCAGCAGACCTATTTTTTTTAACTAGTTTCTTTAGAAGACAGCTAGTGAAATAATATGCCTCCTTTCATGTGGATTACAAAAGTCTAAAATACAATGTAGCAAGAGAGGAGTGTGAGTAAGGAAAGTAAGACAGATTTACCTATATCAGAGATGTGAATGTAGTAAAATTATTGACTGCTTTTTCCTTAATTTTTCACAAAAAATTGATATCATACTTTAAAAACCGTTTTTTTACTTCTTAAATTTAATTTCTTGTCTTCTTCTAAAACTAGGATCACAGGGAATGGGCTGCTTGACAGCCCTCCTGTTATAGTTTATCTCACAATTCTAGTAACATTTGATTCTTGGCTAACAGAAAATACATTTCCCTACAGTAAAGAAAAGCATTAGCGAAAATATTATAGGGAAATCAGCTCTGTGCTCTCCTGTTGTCTTGGAGACCTGTATAGTGTGATTCCCAGGAGCACAGAGTGATATCTATCAAATTTATTCACTTCAGACCACCACAGAGTGGAAGAAATATTTTTAAACAAAGTGTACTCACTTAGTGTTATCACTTCATAGACTCTTATGTAAACAACAAGTAATTAGTCCAAGTATTACTTTACCTTCTCTGTGCAATGGTCACATTAGACGACTTTCCTCACAAATTACAGAACCCACATCTGGTGCCTCAACCTTGGGGCATGTACTTCTGTGTAACTGTTCTGTGAAGTTCCATGTACTTCTATATCTGTCATTGGTTTTTAGGCAAAAACTTTTTCTTCTACCAGCTTTCAAACTTCAATGCATATTTTTTACATGTTATGATAAATACACATCTAAATTCCTGCCTTATGCCAAGAGACAGTTAATTGTTGATCTGTGTTGGACAACAATTTAAAGACTTAGTAATAACATTCAGAACCAATAACATTTCAGTCCTTTGCAGGGCATCCATGAAAAATTTTGGAAAATAAATCTACAGGAAATACATTATTTTTTTCAAGTTAGTAATGTTACCAAATATAGCAGTTTGTATAAATTTTGTTTGTAACCAAGAGATATGATTCAATTTTTGAATAGGCCTAAAGTGGATATATTCTATGGTCTTTGAAGCAAACCATTTCTTTTTCAGACATGGGTGCTAGTCATAACAGAAAAGCATCAAGTGTATTGTAGCAATCTAGTCTCAGTTGTAAAGTGATGCTTATGACACTAATTGATTTTTTTCATACACAACAGTTATTTTTTGGCTTTTGAATATAAGTAAGTCATAGTAATCTTTGTATTTAGTGCTACAAAGCTCTGGACAAATGTTGCATACATATGCTGTCATTTGAAAAGGTAACTCCCAGGGAAAGGGCTTGCTGAGGCAACTACCAGGTTTTATTGCCCCTGCATGACTTCCCCTATGGTATCGTCCCACACTGCCCACCAGCCCACACAAAATATGGTTCTTTTTTTTGAGAATAAATGGGTACGTATGTTTAGGAAACCTCATAAAAATCAGTCCTGTAATTGAATCTATTGTTGTGAGTAAAGGTGATAATTTCACTGGAAAATTGCAGGCATAGGCCTGAAAGAATCTACCCAAATTTAGTTCAGATCCTCATCTCTTGTGATCCAAGAGTCATAGCAGATGGCAGATAAAATGAAAGAAAATCACCAACAAGTATAAGAACTTTCAAACTACAAGCATATAATTGTCTTTAAACTTATTGTTTTCTTGATAATATAGTTGATGAGCAAAGATTATTTGGCCTCTATATTTTTTGTACTGAAAAAACTCCAGTAAGGTCCTATAGCTACATATGTTAGCTAAAGCACACATGTCCTTTATAAATACACAAGCCAAAGGGGTGGCGAGGTGATTTTTTTTTTTTTGCATATTCTGAAAGTATTCATTGCTGTGTTTTAGTATCCCATAAATTTTTCCCCTACACAAATAACCTATAAATGAATTAATAAAATGTATTTTAATTATTTGTAGGTGATACAGTCCAAGAACCTGCATTGTTATGGAGCCCTTTCAATAATCCAAAGTGAAATTATCACTCATTTATCCAGGAAAAAAACCAGGATTCCACCAGATACAAGTAGAAATACAATCTTACCAAACATACAATATAGTTCTATAAAATATTAGTATAAAAGAGAAAAATAACCATTATTTTGGAATTCTGAGTAATTCTTAAGGTGCTTACACCACCTGCAGGCTCCACAAAATGAAAAAAAGTCATTCTGTCTTTTCCTCTATGTTAAACAGTATTGCCTGTCATATTTTCCTTTACATATACTGTGCTCTTCTTTTAAATAAGCTTATTGCTATTACATATTTAATCTTGAAGTATTCCCTTCCATTTAACTTATTTATACTGTAAAAAAACATTGAATTCAAGATAAAAGAAGACAATAGATACTGTAGAATATTCTGATATATAGGGACAGCAATTTCCTAATTTTTATCTAAAATTTTTACATAAACTGTTTAAGTGCAATTACTTCAATGCTCATCCTGGAAAAAGTTTATTTGGCTGAGATGTATTTCTTATGTTTACCTTGATTTCTATTCAAATAATGGTGGATTTTGTTGAAACTTCTGTATGAATCTTGGCTCCAATTTCTAATATGACCAAAAATAAATCCCAAAGTTAACTGCTTTTTATAGAAAAGCTATCAAACTTTTTTTTTCAATAAAAACAAAATACTTACATTCCTTTTCTCAGATCTCTGAAATCATGATCTCAGATTTCTGAAATTATTATTTGATGAAGGCAAATGTCTTTTTCCAAACAGATCAATCTCTGTGAAAAGGGAACATCCACATATCAGATGTAGATTGAATAGAAATTACATGTGCTGAGAATGCCTTGTTCCTACTTTGAAAAAGTCTCATTTTTCAGTAGACATAATATTTTTATTAATTTCAGCTGCTAGAGAAATAGAGATAGTCTCTAAAACGGTCAGACTCCGAGCCAGATTTATGTAAAAGTTAATTCCAGATGTATGGCACTGTAGGGGGTATGTGTGTATGTAGGAATATACAAAAGAAACCTGTGGTAAGAAAATTATGAGAACCACCTAAGGCAGTAGGCCTTAGTATTGTACTGCAAATTGAATAAACTGAAACTTCCAATTTATTGCAAAGAAAGCACATTGTAGAGGTATGTAAACAATGCATGAAAGTCACATAACAAATTAGTATTAGATGATAAACATGTAGTGGAAACGCCCTTTTGTTTAAAATGATCAATGCTGGAGGTACCAAAGGTAATTCAGGAGTTTGGTCTAAGATCAAATTACAAATCTGGAAATCTTCTCTTTCTTTTGCATAAAGCCTAGGATTATTTGGACATTCTAGTGCACAAATATGATGAAATATTTTAAACAAGTGGTAATCATGGCTGCAAAAATGTTTATCACAACGATCACCATGGATTTGGCAAGTTATTGAAAAAAGCAGGGTAATTTCTTTGGGTATTTTTAAACTCTAGAGTATTAACTTTTGAAATATTATTTCCAGTGCACCTCACTGGGAAATAACCATTTAAAGCATTCAAATGAAATAGTGGCCAAGATTTTGGTAAATAAAGATTTCCTGTCACACTATTTCAGGACATCTAAAATTTCATGCATCAAAGAAAGTGATATTTCACAAACTGTATCTGAACATGTCTGGAGAATGCAAGAAGTTGGATTTCCCACATCTATTTTCTGAGCTAATATTCTCTGAGTTTGGACTTTTTCCAGAGCCTACGTTTTATTTTGCCAAAAGTAACTATGGTAATGTCCTGTTCAGACTCATTTCAGTCATCCTGGTTTGAGCAATACATGTGGCTGGGAAATCGTGACTGTATAATTCCAGAAGTTTAAAGTCCATAAGAGAAGATAATAAATGTTATATTTTCTAAGGTAATATTCTTTTCATTAATTTAAATAATCCATTATATAATTTTGGATTATTTGACTCAGTATGTCAGCTAGAGATGAGAGTTTATCCTTACAGTCAGCAAATAGCTATTCACATGAATTAATTCTGCTGAAAATTCACAGAAATTCAGTTACCTTAAAGGCAAATGAAAGCAGTGTGAAATTTTTTGTATGCCTGATAAACAGGTACATAAACCCAAGTATTAGGTTGTTTGGGTTTGATTTGGGCCCAAACCGTCTCCATCTGTTTTGTGCGTTGATTACACTGGTTATATTACTTGAAGTCAGCTTACAGCAACACAGTAAATTGTAATATTCACATTATTAGTCAAATTAGCCCTAATCCATAATCTATCTTCCCCTATGATTTGGTGTTTAATTTGAATCAGTTAATTGATTGTGAGAAGTGAGTTGAATTCTTCATATAGTTCCATCTATGTTTCTTAAGAAGATATTAAATTATCCTCTGCAGTACTATTTTCAGATGTCTGAGAGGTTTAAATGATGGCCCCAAGCTAAAGTTTATTATCTTCCCTGTGACAAGTACGCTATGACTTTTGAATAATAAAAAAAAGGATGTAACTTCAGCCTAGTAATGCAACTGACTAAATATAAAAGCAAGCTGAAAATTACCTAAAATACCCCAATCCTGTTGTATTTGGATTTGGCTTTTTTAATCTAGTGTGATATTCATTAATTCCACTGCACATATACAAGAAAGGGCAATCTTTGGTCACAAAGCCAGGACGAACAGTTTGGGGGACATGTCCTTCCTACTTGTACACACATGAATCATCTCTCCCTATTGAAACACTAACTAAACCTTTATTATTTTTTACAGCAGATTCAGAGGCATTGTTGCTACTAGCAGCTGGTAAAAAGCCAATTATATTTTCCAACCTAGCCTTTTTTTTTTTTGTAAGATAGCTCTTTTGCAATGCAGAGAGCTAAAAACTATGACAGAATCTTTTCTTCGGACTCTGGAAAGCGCTTTGTACAGTAAAACTAACCCCACGTTAAGGATTTCCAGTTGATAGCAGTTGCCCCGTTAGTCCATTTAGGAGGTCAGTTGGACATTTCATAACTGCATGGTGTGACCTGAGCAGCCTGCAGGGCACGAGGTGTGTGTGCCACTCACACAGCTCAGAAAACGCTATCTGCTCATCCACAGCATGCTCTGCCTCAAGGACGAATTCTAATCAGAAGTCAAGAAGACGTAAACATTTCTGATAATCATCAAGTTTTCTCTTCAGGGTGAATTTTTGTTACTGCAAGAGTCTTTCAGAACTACAGTCTAAAGCGAACACATCTTTCTAAAACATACTACTTGCTTACAAGCCAAAAATAACTTGGAAGAGGTTGTGTAATATTGCCACCTGGTGACATTTTTTGTAATATTTCAAAACTTTAAATTAATTTTAACCTCTGTAATTTTTGCATGGTATTCTTCTTCACAACTAAGCATAATTCTAATACTAATAAACATGTGTGCATTTAAAGGCAAAATACTCAGATTTCATACATAGGAAAATAAAGCTAGAATATCCTGAAGTTTTTTCTTATTAATCTCATTAGTGAGGTTTCCAGGGCAGATTGCCACCTGACTACTATTCCAAACACAGAATCACTTTCCTACTTAGATTCATAGCCATAAAAAAAAAAATATTAAATTGACCCCTATTTTTACAGAATATTATTAGGCATGGCACAAAACTTGTCACCTCATTTATCAGACTGCAATGAAATAAAACAATAAATAGTTCTGTTGAAGAAAACATAATTAAATAGAATACTCTGCATGAAAAATAAGCTGAGTTTTTACAGGACATGAAACACTGCTGCTATAATACTGCACACAACAGTTAAGGTCAATTTAACTGTTTGAGGAAGATTACGCATGGTAGTAGGAATTACTTGGAATTCCATTTACTGCCTAGAAAAGATCACCTCTAGGTGTTTGGTGATGTTGAGTCCATCAGAAACACTAGGTAAGGAATGGACATTTCAAAAGCATTTGAAATCAAACATCTCGTATGTAGTCATTTGAAGAATTTCCAGGGGTAGAAGGAATCAGTCTCCTCAGGTACTTAAATGAAATCACTTTTCTGTAAGTAAACTCTTTCCAAGTAACACTGCTAAATATTCTTCCCCTAAAATTTTGTGAAATCCATAGATCAATTGCCTGGTAAATGAAAAATTCTCATCCTTCATGAAAACAAGTAACTCCAGTCCCCTGTCACAACAGGCAATGACAATGTGATTTTACACATAAATGTCTGTGTGTGTATATATATTTATGCACTGCACACACATATATAAAGTCATTAATTACATCATATTTGCTTGAAAATAAAATAAGTTTTCCATTTGATTATATTTATTTTTTCCCTCCTTTTATAAATAGCACTTTTCACCTAAAAATGGAAGTTGTTGTGAAAAGTTGTTTGGCACCCAGGTGGCAGTACTGTCATAGAGGAGGCAGAGCCTATGTCACTAAGACCATGTTTAGACTCAGCTTCTGAGCGGGCACCATGCCAGTCTGACAGATGGGCATCAATAATGGCAGCAATGTGCCCTTGCATGTGCCTGTACATCTACTGTGTTTGCCCAGGGAAAGGCTTTCATCCAAGATTGTCCCAACAGCTGTTCATTCTGAGTTTCTATCCTTATTGTTAAGAAGAGATGTCAACACTAATCCATTTTTAAGCTAGATTAATTATTTTTAAAAAAGGAAGAGTAAAGCAGCTTTTTGGCTGGTAGAGCATGAGCAAAGTCAGTATCTTTACACAAGCACATGAACTTCATAAAGCCCTTAATTCCAGCTTCTGAGTGAAAGAACAACTGAGAAGTCATGGTTACTCAGGACAAAACAAGGAAATAAAGCTGTGTCATCAAAACCAACCCCAAATATGGATGAGATCAAGCTTAGCATGATAGTCCAGCTGGATGCAAATGCATTTCTGCCTCTGTGATCAAGTGGTAGCTACTTGGACAACCACTACAGGGCTTGCAAGGGTTGCAGGATGAAGAGAGAGACGAGGATGTTGACCTCATATTCAGAAGGCTTGATTTATTATTTTATTATATATATTACATTATTACTATACTAAAAGAAATAGAAGGAAAGTTCTCAGAAGGCTAGCTAAGCTAAGAAGAGAAAAGGAATGAATAACAAAGGGCTGTGTCTCAGCAGAGAGTGAGACCCAGCTCTGCTGTGAGTGGTCAGTAAATCCAAACATTCACCCAAGACCAGTCACGGATCCACCTGTTGCATTCCACAGCAGCAGATAACAATTGTTTACACTTTGTTGCTGAAACTTCTCAGCTTCAGCAGGAAAAATCTTAACGAAGGGATTTTAATGAAAAGATGTCTGTGACTTAACAGTTCTTGGAGGGTTTGTGCTCCCCTCCTAGTCTCACATTCTGATGGTATCTGGAATATATTTCTCCTAAATATGTCACAAGGTATCAGGGGAGGAGTGAAAAGAGGAGGTAATAATCAGTGAAAAGCCATAATATGCCTCACAGTGCCAAATCTAATCCCACCTCCATTGCAGTAAGGGGAGGAAAATTAGTTGACACAAAAGTTTCCGGTAGTGCAAAATCTGCTTTCTGTGTCCTTACTTTTCAGTACTAAATCAATATGTGCTGTAATACAGTGGAAGACTAAAAAGCCAGAGCTTTTCCCACTGATTTTATTTAACTGAAATCACATATGACCAAAATCCTGGAGCCTACATGCTGGTCTGTGAACTTTCCATATCTCACAGCTCTCAGACTAGCAGTTCATAGAGTTAGACAGTAGACAAATTACAGCTCTGAAGTTACTGACATTGTATCACCACTTTATTGGCTACAAAATCTGTGAGGCCTGCTGGTTCAGCAGCTCTAAAAGACTTGGCTGAATATACGGATATATGTAGCGTCCAGTGACTTTACATCGTCTTTCTTTAAATCCTTTAGATGACAAAAAGATGTAGGCTCCTGTGGCTGATTCAGCACACCCAGCCTGCAGGGCTGACATGCAGATATTCATTCCAGAAAACTGCTAAGGTCCCCCTTGTATTGGAGACGTTGTATAAAAAATTCTTCCCAGTTAATGTGGATCTCAATTATGATTATGGATATTGATTCAGATTTATTAGATGCAAGAAAGGGTGATAACAACACTGAATTAAGAACTAGAAATCCAATGTAGATGTTTCTCTACATGTCAATTTCCTCCTAATTTGTATATATTGCCTTTCCAGCTGATTTTATTCTTTGTGTTGAACCCGTGTGCTGTATTTGCAACCTAAATATGGTAACTAACAAAAAGACACTACTTGGTTACTTTTGAAAGATAAATTGAAAATAAGAGGTGTATGTTTCAGTCAGATTACATTTTCCTAGGCCAGATTCCATTTTAATTGTTTCCTTCCAATGGTAATCTCTCAGGGGGCTAGTATATAATCTATATTAAAAAGCAAAATGAAACAAAGCAGAAAAGTCATAGTATTTTCATTTCTAAAGTATCAACCCTTTTGGGAAATGAAGATTTTATTTTTATCTTTTACAGCAGCTGGATTTCTTGCATGCTCCTGACAGTATTTTAGCCATTTAGTTGGAAGACGTGGGTTCCATTCTGACTCAATGAAATAGAAAGGTTATTTTAGTTTAATTGCCCACCAACAGCTCTTAAAATGAGTACTTAAACAAACAAAAAATCCTCTTCTAGAACTGCCTTGCCAAGTAAGATCATGCTTCTAAACAGGAAATTTTTGGTTAAAGAGAAGAAGGCAATATGTCCAAGATTCCTTCATATCAATGACAATTTTTTGCTCTGTTCAACATTTCAAATTTGAAGTATAATAGAATAACATCATAAAGCCTGATGTAAATAAACAGTGCCTCCTGAGCAAGTTCCCTGACAGCATAAAGCTGGGAGGAGTGGCCAATAACCCAGAGTTATTGACCAGAGTCTAACATCCCAGAGTCTGTGCAGCCCTTCAGAGGGACCTTGGCAGGTTGGAGAGTTGGGCAGAGAGGAACCAGCTGAAATTCAAAAAGGCAAACACAGGGTCCTGCAGCTGGGGAGGGAAAAACTCCAGACATCAGACAGGCTGGGGTCAACCTGCTGGGAAGCAGCTCTGTGGAGAAGGTCCTGGGGGTTCTGGCGGACACGAAGCTGTCCATGAGCAGTAGTGTGACCTTGTGGCCAAGAGGCCAATGGTGTCCTGGGGTGCATTAGGAAGAGCATTCCAGCACTCCAGGGCAACGGAGGTGATCCTGCTCTTCTACTCTGCCCTGGTGAGGATATATGTGGAGTGCTGTGTCCAGTACAACAGAGACATGTAGAACCTGGAGCAGGTCCAGCAGAGGGCAATAAGGACGATTAAGAGATTGGAGCATCTCTCTCACAAGGAAAGGCTGAGGGAGCTGGGCCCGTTCAGCCTTGAGATGAGACAACTGAGAGGGGATCTCATCAATATCCATCAGTATCTGAAGGGAGGGTGCCAGAGGATGGGGCCAGGCTCTGCTCAGCCAAGCAATAGGACAAGAGGCAACTGACAAAAATTGTTGCAAAGGAAGTTTCACCAAAAACATGAAGATGGTGTGCAGGTGACCAAGCACCAGAGCAGATTACCCAGAGAGATTATGGAGTCTCCCTCACTGGAGATATTCTAGAATCACTTGGAAAAAATCCTTTAGGATGACCCTGCTTGAGCAAGGAGGTTGGACCAGATGACTCAACAGGTGGACCTTTCTTTAACCATTCTGTGATTCTGTAACCTCTGGTAAACTAATAGACTACTGGAAAATATCCATCAACAAGTACATAAAACATATGATCCCTTCCTATTGAATTAATTCACATGACCTTTACAAAATTTCCATAAAATCACATCACATTCCAGCTCCACTGAAAAAATAAAGTGTTTTTCACATAACACAATTGCTTTAAAAAAATCTTTAATGTGCATAGAGATGACCCAAGCAGTTACTGTAACACATTTCAAAAAATGATTGCAGTCCTTTCTTCGTGATATAAAAACTGTCTTTTGACACCCATCATCTTAATGTTCCTTGAAAATTCATTAAAGCTCTTACAAATAAACTTTCTACATCAAAACCTGGGGTATCCATGCAGTGTTTTGTTCTATTGTGAAAGCCACAGCAATTACAGATTAGCCTGCTAGATATTTGGCTCCTATTTCCCTAATTTTCTAAAGGCAACATTTTCTTTTGGAACTCATTATTATGTGTTTCCTTGACAATCTTTCTCATCTAGCCTTCAAGGCACAAACGACTATGAACTTGGCAGCCTTAAAACACTTTTCAACAAAAACGCCCACAAAGCGTTTTCTTAATTCTCTCTGTATTGGTGGCAACACAGCAAGAGGGGAAAAAAAGGCAGCACAAAGAATTTATAACTCTTCTTCCGCTGCCTGAGGAAATAAAGTGCATAGGTATCTGTATATACAACTGTAAATATTCCTATTAATGTACATTCTACAAAATATGCTGTGCTGTTATTTGGGTAGCATAGTGCTGGGACATTGCTCCCCAAACCTCTGCTTTTTCTTTTCCCCTAGAACTGCAGAGACTTTTCACTCCACTGAAATTGCTTCTGCATATGAACAGTGTTATTTCTAGTAAAATCATATTTGGTCCTCTAAACTATACTTAGCTTGACTAAAAGCCAGCATTCCGCTGGGTTTCAAAGTATTTCAAAGTAAATCTGACTACTTCAATCAGCCTTTAAAGTGTCTTTTATGCCAAGTGAAACTCGTGACTCTAGGTACAGCACCATACCTTGTATTTGTGTTCATGCACAAGCACACTGATGCACACTTATCCAGTCTTCTATATGAACTATTCTACACTCCTACAACAATTGTATTTTAGTTCTCATAACAAAGCACAAGAGAAATATATTTTCTGTGTTTTTCAAGGGAAGAAATTAAAAGTAATGTGATTTACTTGCTATGGGGAAAACAATCAGAGCCTAGATTTCTTTAATCATTTCTGCCACAAGATCATCCTCTCTGAATTCTGATTGCTACTCTAAGTTAAAACAACTTACAGCCATACATACTGGATTCTGTAACTCAGTATCACTGACACACTGAGGTAGGAATTTTGGTGGGGGTGAACTTTCCTTCTGTTCTGGGTCAGTTCTAAGACTGAGAACTAAAGAGAGTGGGGGAAGAGAAAGGGAAAGGTGGTAGAGAGATGACGAGCTCCTCTTAACTAGAGACATGTTTGGAATATGTACTAGCCTAGGCTTCATGTGTTGAGAAGGCAGCCTCTCAGTAAATTCTCTTTTTGAGAAGCACACACAGACATGCTACCCCTTCACTTGGTGATGTGAAGTTGGACTCACTGCAATGCTGGGCACTCAGGACAGATAAATCAGGAGCAGACATGCACAAAGGTGAGTTTTTTAAACTACAGAATCCTGAATTTTTTTTTTACTTTACTCATACGCTTTTCCTAAGAAGATATTAGGGAAACATATAAGACAAAATATTTTTTCCATTTAATAATTGCAGTAATATGCATTTATCAACAAACACTTGTAATGGGACCTTTACTGAGAAATTAGCCATGTGTTGCATTAGGTGTGTTGGCAAAACAAATGCAATTTTTAGACTCCATCTAGATAATGCTGTGATAGTAGAAGATATTTTTCTCAATGTCATATTTAAAACTGATGCTTATTAATAAGAACTTAGAGAAACCCAAACAACACACCAGTAAATTTATTCCAGTATTCCTTTGGTTTTCATAGGAAGAAAGAATGTTAACAATTTATTTGAACCACTCCGTAAGGTTTGCTAAGACACACTTATATTAAGTGCTGTACACATTCAAATTATAGCATCTATTTTTCTTGGGTCTCTTTCCAGTTGTGTGGAAATACTACTAAATATTATATTCTGAATGACAGAGGAAACATGTCCACTATAGCATTCTCTTTTATTTCCCTGCTTTTATTTAATGTTTTGTTAGGTCCTTTAGAGAAATATTATTAAGTGACTTTGTATAGTGTATAGTTAAAAAAATTTTTTTCTGTTGCTCAGACATAAAAGCAATTTTCTTTAATGCTTATGCTATTTAGAGAGCAGAATTAGTATTTATTAAAATATCTACCTACAATTTGTAGAGCAGTGTAGGCTCTACAAAATGTTTAAACCACATTACTTTTACAGTGAAATAATGCAAAATTCTTCTAAAAATCCGTCAGGAAATTATAAGTGAACAGGACAATGGTGTATTGTGGTGCAGCAGGCCTCACAAATAAAAATACTTCCATCACTATTAGGAGTAGGATTTGATTTTGGATCATTTTTAGATTTCCTACTTGTGACTAATCTCTGTTACACCAGAGTTGTATAAAACAAAATAAAATTCTAACTGTTCCTGAAATCATGACCAAATAAATTCTTCACTATGCATATGACAAATCAAATTATGCCTTTTTGTTTACTCCAAACGAACAGCTACTTTTACTAGTTTTCAGTCCTTTATATGCCCTTCACCCCATACCTCTTGCTAAACACAAACACCTTTGTGAGGGTTTAAACGTCTCATCCTTTATAACAATGTTCAAATCTCACTATTTTTGTCTGTATCAATGACCAAGATAACCTTATTTTGGTTACTAAAATATTTCCCCATGCTTTTATGACAGTAGGTCACATGCAGAAATTTATCCTAGAGCAATTTTTTAAACAATGATTTTTGTGCTTCATGAACTAAAATTGCAGAAAACCCCTGAAAAATCTCGGGCTTTCTTATGTTCTTGATGTTTTAAAAACATTCTGCATTCCTTCTTCCTTGATTTTAATTTAGTTTTTCATTTTTTAGATTTTAAATTTAAGTTTTTTATTTAATGTTAATTTTCAGAAAATTTTCATCTTTTTTGTCACATTGATGTATGTGTCTGTGCATGTGTAGGATTGCTCACACATATATGGTACAATAGAATGTGTGTACAATATTATGTTGTTTAGCAGAACATGTTTACAATATTATGTTACAATATTATGTTGTTTAACAGAGCTAATAGAAAAATGTAGGAATATGTTGTATCAATTGAGTGGAACATCTGACAGAATTATTACCACATCACCCTACCACCCTGCTCCAAGTTTCCTTTATTTAAGTAAAGGAGACTTCTGGACATCATAAAGTTAATTCATTAGTCCATAGCATTCAGTGGTTGGGCTTCTTAACATAGTCCTAATAAAAATAAACAAGTGTGCTGATCAGAGTTAAATACATACAAGAAAGGAATAAATTGAATGGGGACTAGATGTGTATGATTTGGATACTGGTACACTTAACAGTGTACAAAGACCTTCACCTTAACATAGGATGAGCATAGAGCAAGACAGAAAAGTATAGAGAATTGACAGATAATTTTGGGTTTCCATATGAAATCTACATTTCCTGACTATTTATCCCTTGTGTAGCATGAAGCTTCACCTTCATATAAATTCAAATGCAACAAACTAAATATTTTACTGAATGCATCTTTTGCCCAAAGCAACTGCAATCAATATTCAGAAGGAAAATATACGCAGTCCTCCCCTTTAAATTATAAAAGAGATCCCTTCTGCCTTTTGCTACGCTGAAAAATATTTTCTGCTACAAGCTATTTAATGCTGATGCCTGGCAGGACTTACCTATATCTCAAGATATATGGTGAATGCTGGCATACAAATTGCTCTTCAGTTGCTATGAATTTCCCTTTCATGTAGTATTGATTTCCCTAGGGGAAAAAATGACAAATTACTCTTAGACATGCTGGGTATTATACAGCAGGGAGGTAGCATATTCCTTTTATTTTTGTTGTCACTGCCCCAGTTTCATTTAACAAATTGCTCAAATAGATTCATTCACTTCAGATTTCATATATGAGACACAGATGGTTTTTATCCCTAAGAGCTGACTCTGAAATAATGACAGTAATAGCTAATACCTTTTATCTTTATCAGGATTATAATCATATCCTCTTCTTGTTTTGGAGAGTTGGCTTTTCACAAGAGAAAAGAGAACTTTGGAACAAAAAAATGCTTCTCAGCTTCTGGAAGAAGACCTGTATATTCTTTTTCCTTTGTACTCCCCCAAGACATACACATATTCCAGCTTCCCTCAAAAATTAGTGTGTGTGTGTTCAAAAGATGTAGGGTGATCCAGCCAGGTACCTGATACAGTAATCAGGGGAAAATGGACTTCTGAATAGAGTGAAAAGTATTCCTGCTTGGCACAGCAGGCACAGCCAGAGAGGCTTCCCTCCCAGAACAACATGAAATGCCTGGGTACATGTGTTCAGATTGTCAATGATATGCCCTCTGTGTCCAAACTTAAAAATTACTTGAAGAAAGACCATATGTTTTATAGATTTTCCAAGACTGCAATTCTTTGTAGTCACCTAATTTCTAACTTTCCATTTCCTGCAAATTATTCTTTCTTCTTCACTGACCTATTTAAATCAAACAAAAATTATAATAAAATTACTGTTAAGGTCCAAATGCTCTTTCAACGTAAACAGCAATTTCTTATTAATTTCCCTTACATAGCTACATAAATCCACTGAAGGCAGCTAGAAGCAAAAGGAATATGTGTAGTTTTAAGAAGAAATGTCTAGTTTTAGAGTAATTTAGATTGTGATTCAAATACTTCACATTTTTAACTCACAGAATTAATTGCAAGCATTAATTTATAGGACATTATTTGTAAGTGATTACCATAAAGGTGTAAATAGTGTATTGGATAAAGAGAAATTCTTTGTCTGCATTACCTGGATGCTATATGGCTCCATGGACCTGCCTTAATTGCAAAGACCACTTAAAGCTCTAAAAGTAAAGTTTGCAAAAAAAAAGAAAACAGGAAATTTCTTTATTGTACTCTTTTTGTTCTCTTTTAGAAAAGTGAGCTTTTTCTGACTCACATAATCTTGGCATAGCTTCCAAGATGATGCCCACAATCACTTTATACTAAGTGCTTTAAATTATATCTGAAGTGCTACTGTAATATCCCTCAGTATCTGAGCTTTAATGAGAATTTCACCTTGCTTGCATGGTTGTTTACTCTTTCAAGTAAACAGATTCATTTGTTTGCCCTCCATTAGTTTTCACACTCCAGAGTTCAGACCTTGAAAGTTTCTCTCTCTAGTTATGAATATTGATGATGTAGTCTATATTTGGCTCTTCTATTTACAAGAAATTCTTTATAATGCTGAATTTTACACCAGTAGTCTATAGCTTGTTGCACATAATGCCCAACCAGATGGCCAGTGATTTTCTAATAATAACAAAAATTTCATACCTAGTTGAGATACCTTGTGTTTTATTAGGCTCAGCCAACTGTGTTATTTCTGCCAAGAAATTGCAAAGAGGTCTCCGAGGCTTTTCAGCTCCAGTGGTTCATAAAGCCAATTTGAAAAATTAGTTCTGAGGACTTATGACTTCCTTAGCTACTTTTTTATAAGACCAATCCTTCCCTTTTGTAATATGCATGTAATTATGTTTATATTACATTGTGAGAAATCACTGCCAGAAATTGGAGTGCAATTGAAATATCTGTACCTGATGTGCTTTTCTGGAAATGTATGACAGCTAACAAAGTCCTAGATTTCCCCAGAATAATTCAAGAACAGTCTGGATGCAATTCTGCGCAGTGTCCTCTCGCGTGACCCTTGCTGGAGCAGGGAAGTTGGACCAGATGGCTCACTGGTCCCTTCCAATCTTATCCATCCTGTAATTCTGGGATTCTGTAAGTTCTCTTTTTGGCAATTTTGCCTGAGAAGAACATGACAACATGGACATTTACTTGGGATGCCCAATGTTTCAGGTGATACAGCACTTGCAGCTCATCAGGAAATGCCAGACATTTTCTGTGCATGTGCAGAAAAGGTGCCTGGCTGTTATCAGGGGGCTTTAGCATCTTGGATTTCTTCAACCTGATAGAAGCAATGGGAATAGCCTGTGTGCATGCAATAGGTCCTGTGGGCTTGTTCTGAGATACTGAAAATACTCAGATCGTTTGGACAGTATATGTACCAAACATCCAAACCATGAATGTTTTCTAGAATCTCTACTGAGGCAAAGGTTTGCACGTAACTTCAGACCCACTCACAAAACTCAGAATCACTGCTCTGAAGCCCAGGCATGCACAGCCAACACCTATTCCAGTGTTCCAGGGAAAGAAACAGGCACTTTTGAAGTGTGATGCACCTAACAAAATATAGCTGCCAATTTAATGTGAAATAGGCTTCAGATTATGTTGACTGTGATATTGAACAGTCATTGGCTATGGAAAAAGCTTCACGTGACAGGCTAAGTATATGTATGTAAGTACATATATGTATAAGTATATAAGTATATATGAATGTTGGGGGAGATTATCTTCAACATTTGTGTACACACAACATGGTCTAATGCAAGATAATACAGAAAAATAAAACTTGCAAATCTGAATTGTTTGATGTATGTAACATATGTGCTTCAAATGTGAAGTACACTGGGGGATATTTTGCCAAGATTAAGTGATTTGAAAATCTAGAATAATTTTGGAGTTACCAGAATTTGTTAATTAACGCTTGTGTATCTAGGGATAACTGCATGCCATTCTAGCACAATGTAGGTAATTTACCTGATTTTATGTGAGAGAAAATATTCACATGCTCAACTTAGAGGAGTCCATGCACTGAGTATAAATACTCTTTATACATGCAGCTTGTCCCAGTTCAATCTCCACCTTTACATTAAGTTCTGATATTTTTACTCCAAAAGCACTCTCAATGGTCTCTTTGGGGGAAATACTGTTTAATATCCACAGGCAATCTACATGCATTTAAGTACTCTTTTTAGTAAATTCTACGTTTTTTAGACTTCCCTATTTCTTCTGTGTACAAAAATGTTTTTTATAACTCAAAAGGCAGCATTTTTAATCCCATTTTGCCAAACAAATTGATCAAAATAAATTAAACTGGAAAAGCGAAAGTAAAAATGGCAAAGTTACAGTGACTTAGAATTTTGTCTAGAATGTTAATCAATTATCTCTTTTCACTGTGCTTGCTTGAACCAATAAATTTTGAAGTATCATATTTGCAATTATCAAGCTATTTTACATATTCATACATTTCTTTTTATTTATGAAAGCAGAGTTTCATAAACAAAAATTTTAAATATGCAGTTTTGTCTATAAGGAGACTTGAACAGAAAAATAATGACCGATATGGGAAGTGGAGTGTGTGAGATACATAAAAAATACCATTTTTTCTTAATTAATCTCCATTGTTGGTTTGATTAACCAGAATAAATCTTAAGAAATATTTCTACTACTAAACTCTGCATTTTCCCTGTGTTATTCTGTTGAGATTCACACTGTATTGAATAAAACAATGAAAGAATTTTTGCCCATAGCAGATCAGCAGGAATATGACAATTTGTCAGGATTCATTTCATAATGATTCCAATTTATTTTCTGAAAGGTATATTAAGATTAGGTCCTGCTTGTGTTTTACAGTCAGTCTACCTGAGCTTTGACCTTCCACTTAGCTCTCTTTATCAATAATCTACAATTTTTAACAGATTTCTTTGCATAAACACTGTTTTATGCCAGTGCTCTTTCAGATAATTCTTGTATAATCAGTCAGAATGGGGAACAGCTCAGAGATTTAAAGCCATATGAAACAGCTTTTCTACTCTTGGACCAAGATTCATTTTCATTAACAGAAACCAAATCACTTTCCAAGTCGTTGAAAGGAAAAGATGTACAAAAATTGATTTGGCATCAGTTACATCTGTTTTGGATTTGAAATGTTTACATAACATTAGAAGAAAATAATACTTTGAAGATTGTTTTCATTTCTTATCAATTACTTTTATTATTTTTTAACATTCCACTTCACCCACTTTTATTTGGCTCTGTCTGTCTTTCAACATTCAGACTTTTTGGTAACTGTAAATCACTTTTTTTCCCTCTCAACAAGTAGTTATTCTATTAATGATTTTTTTAAAGTCTACAGAAATAATATATCCTTTAACTTGGCATTTACTAAAAATGTTGAGAAACACAAGGGAGAGAGTAGAGATATCGTTTTGATAATCTATCCTCACAAAAAATCATATGTATGTTTATCCTACAGAAAATAGAGTATGCTGAAAAGCCAACTAACCTCAGAAAAACACACTCATTACTTGTTTAAACTCTTGCTTATTCAGAACTAATTTTGTTGCACAACATCATTTCTTGATGCACAACACAGCTTTTAAAAATATAAAAAAGTAAAAAGAAATTATTAACTTTTATAAACCACAAATAAACAGAGTAGTTAAAACAATATAAATAATCCTGTGCTAATAGTCAGGCACTTTGGCATATCTGATAAATTTTCGTCATTCAGCCTTATTACGTCAGTGCAAAGTAGAAGCTGTGACATTGTAAAAGGTTTTTTTAGCATCTTAGATTTCTTTAACCATATTCTGAAAATATTTGACTTGCCTGATTTTGCCTCTGCACACTTGTACTTTTGTAAATTTTGTACAGATTAATAGAGAAAAGTTTGCCAGAAATGGGCTTTTCTTTTACTAAGATAAAGTTTATTTAAAAATTTATTCCATGCCATTGAAAAGTATCTAACATTCTGCTAACTTTCAAGCATTGATTCTTCTGACTTCAAAGGTCTATTCAGTACCTAAAATGCTAACTACTTTAAGTCAGACTGGAACACTTAGTAATTTTAAAAAAATCCTATTGAAAATTAAACTGTAAAATATTTCTGTTATTAATAATATCTGTTTTTTAAAAAGCACACACCAAAAAAATCACATACACATTGGTTGCAAATGTAATGCATGCAGATAAATTCTCACATATTTCTCTAGCACAGGACAAAGACATGACAGGCATGTAGCTATTCTTCAGTTTCTAGACATGAAAGCAACTTGCTGCCATTTAATTGAATGCCTCTGTCTAATATGAGGCAACTTACTGCCAGTTCAGTGTACACCTCTCTATATTAAAAATTGTATTACACCATGTTGCCATAAATACATCAGTGCTTTTCTGTTTAAATTATTATATTCATGTTGCTAGATTTTATTATTCATTACATTTTTAAATGAAAACTACAGCTTCATTTTGAGACAAATTTAAAGATAGAACTACTCAGGAGAAGATATCATGCAGGGAAGCCATGGTAATGTAAACCATGCTGAGGGTTAAAAGATGCCTCTCTGAGCTCTGGTTTCAGCTGTATCTTCTGAATGTGACTGATACTAAACCAAATATACCACTGTGTTAGGAACCAGCACAGCACTTCCTTCCTCCTTTAAAATGACAAGTAGTTTTGGTAAAGAAAAATACATGGGACTTGATTCTGTTCCCTAGGATATTTGAGGTACTACTGGTGCGCTGTTAGATCAGGCTAATGGGTTTTGGGATTCCTGTGCCATCTGGAGTGGCAGCTGAAGGCCTCTGGGGTACCCTAGTACATCTAGGAGCACTAAATGCTCATGTGAAGGCAATTGAATCACACATTTAAAAGCAGTTTTCCAGATCAGTAGTGGGAGTTGTAAGATGTTTTACTCCTTTTAACAGAGGCTTGAATTTTTGCTTTTAGATCATGTCTAGTGGTTAGGTGAAGCTGGCTGTAACCCAGCCCTCCAGGTCCAGACTTTTCCTATCAGTAGCATCCTGATAAACAGTAGAGCACTGCTCAAATGCACGCTCCAGAAACTCTTGATATACTCGTGAAAAAAATGAGCTGGAATTAGTCACTCTTTCTCCAGCTTTCCCTCACAGACAAACCTGCAGCGAAAAAAAAAGAATATAATTTACTGTCAGCAGAGAGCAACTTCCTTTCTGTATTGTAAAATCTGACTGGGGCTCCATGACCTATACTCTGCCAGGGTCTCCTGGGATTGCTGGGAGACTGCTAATCATGGAACACATTTCCCTTGCTTCCAGGACACTCTGCTCTCTAGACTTTACTGTTGCTTTAGCAGTGAACTTTTATCCCAATCTTAAGCAAAACCAAGATTTCTGCTGTCCTGCAAATGTGATTGGTAGGCAGGGAATACGCTGCTGTTAGCTTGAATGCAGAAAAGTAAGTGTATGGCAAGTTATAAAACAATAAATGGTAGGCTATACATAACCTGAATAACAGTTAGCTAGCTTTAACACAAAACTTTCCATCGGTACACCATGTGACACTTTACAAAAATGTTCATGTTTGCATTCACTTTATAGATAGAGAAAAAATGACAAAAGATTTCCCAAGATCACAACATGGTTTAAGAAAGAGCCAGAACAGTAGTTAAACCTATGTCCTGGAGACAACTTCTGCAATTTCAGGACAAGTCAACTCTGCCGAGATGTTAAGAGTTATTTTATTTGTTCTTCAGGTTAATTGAACAGTTTGGGTTTGGTGGATTTGGAGTTTATTTGTTGGTTGTTTATTCTAAATTATGAAATTTTAATTGCTCTATAATCACTGTAAAAATAAAAATCAATCATCTTTTCCAAAACAAATTTATATTAGCATAATGAAATATTCTGAGGCTCAGTTTCTTGAGTTATCAGTTGCTTGGATACTGCAGTAGGTTGAGCACACTTAGAAAAACCTCGGCAGTTACAAAGTACAGTGTTACTTTTATATGGTGAAGTTGAATAATGTAGAAAACAAAAATGGATGCATTTTCATAAGTGTGATCATGCATCCATTGTCAAGAGCTGGACACCAAGCTGAATGAAATTACAGGGAAAGTTCTTTTGCCTTGCATAAAAAAAAATATGGGGGAGATAATATTTTAACATTATCAATCTAGAGTTGAGTATTAAAGATTTCTATTTAACAAACTGTGTGTAATTAATGAGAGCTGTCATAAAGAGGTTGTCAAAAATCAAAAAGCTTTAAGAAACAGAAGTACAGTTGAAAATATTTTGTGTATTTTGGCATTCAAATTGCATGGCAATAAGTGAAATAGGGAATATATTGCAGTGAAAATTCACATTATCACTAACCAGAGCTTTTGACAGCAGGAATAGACTTACCAGAATAGCAAAATTGTTTTAAAAAGACAGCAACATTAAAAAGTGAATGCAAAAAAGAGGAGACATATTCAAACATAATACTGAGATGACAGCTTCAGAAGAGGGGTGTATGAGCTATTTTTCCTTATGCTGTAAGGAGGGTGAATGAGATCTCAAGAGAAAATGAAGTGGTTCACATTCTGTCACACATAATGCATTTTTGGTGATGGTAGAGCATGCCTAAGGAGCTCGACAGAAGCAATACAGATTCAAGTCCAAAGAAGAGTAGGTTTGGCCCATATTTCAGAACTTATGACAGCAACTGCATTTGAAAAAAATATGAAGCAGAAGTGTCAAGTAAAACTCAAGATTTAGCCAAGAAATAAAAAAATCAATGATGCTACGTACGTACAACTGAACATCATTGAGATTTAAGACCTGATTGGATTGTGACTTTTTGACTGGGGAGAAAATTCAGACCATGGAAATGCATTTGAAAACACCAAATCACAGTTGTGAGACACTCAAAACAGAAATGTGACCTGAATACCTCATTTGGTCTCTTAAGTCAATAGGTAAGGAACATATTGCTTTATCAATGGAGACTCCTTGTAAAGAGCAAAAAAAAAATCTGTTTGCTTTCCCTTATCTCTTCAGATCAATAAATTTTAATCACAAAACTTTATTATTTTGGAAGAAAAAATTTTTAGTGATTTTTTTTTAAGTGGCAAAGAACCAAAAGCCTAAAAGCAATACGCTGCTATGACTTAACATTTACAACTGCATAAATAAAGCAAAATTAAGTTGTTTGCAAATAGGCTTATTTTAAGGCATTTAAAGAAACAGAAATAACAACATTTCCATTCCCTGTCCATTAAACTCCAAATTATATGCCTTCATGTGCAAAGTAGGCTAGAATTGCCCAGTTGACACTCTTTGTTCTTCTGAGTACTTTACCTGGGCTAAAGTTGTCATTTGTGTTCCACAGTATCTTTCATATCGACATTATCTTTTACCTTTATAGGTTTGTGACAAACAAAGCTAAATATTTTTTTAACTGCATTTAGTTGAAGCATCTTATGCAATCCATGAGTTCCTGTGCCTCAGAAAGACAGAGACTCCTAGGATTCCTTGATGCTCAAGAAAAATGCACTTTTTGAAAGGCTACTACACTATTCACCCTTAAAAGCCAAACAGCAAATCCAGGTGAGGCAGCAATATGACTTTGCTTCCCTCTTATTGCTTTCATGACTTGAAAGATGGACTAGCTAGTGCCACAGGGGAATTCACAAAATTGGGGCTGTAATTCTGATAAATTACAGATTAGGAGAAATCTGTCTACAGACCCTATAATCTCCCATTCTTTCTAAAATGCTTGACGGATTAATCCTACTACAGATCTCTTTCACAAAAACAGATTTGCAGTTCTTTCACCAATAATTTAGTGTTTTTCTTTATACTCTGTCTCCTTCTAGAAAAAATTATATCAGAGTAGTTTGCATTTTAGGTACAGGTACTTGTTTTAGGCCACAGACGATAACTAAAGCCAGATCTCCAGAGGAGAATTTAAGAACATGGGAAAAATCATTCTCTCAATTGCACTTCTATCCTCCAACAACTTCTAATCTCTGTTATATCACACTGTATTTGTCTGCTTTTCCAGCAGAAAAGCCATATCTTTGTCAGATTTTCCATAACTTTGATTATATATTCTATTAATTCCATCTTCCTTATTACTTTTCTACTGTCTTACAAGGTAGTAATACTACTACCTTGTTAGCAGGAACCATGGGTGGAAAGCAAGGGGGTGAGGGAGCCAGCACCGCACACAAGACCCAGTAACTTCAACTACGCATTCTTTAAGATAATAGCATAGTCATAGGCTTGAATTTGTCATTTCTAAGCAAAAATTTACAGAAAGTGGTTACTTGCCTTCTTCACCACACTCCTGCATTTTTTCCAGGCATTACCATTGTTTTTACTCAAGGGAGTTCCCAACTTTTCTAAGATGAAGCAGAGCTCATCTAGCACACATATGCAATATCTGAAGTTCAAAGGAGTACACCATGGCTCAAAAGGAAAACTGGTGTGTTTCTGTTCTGTATTGGTCTCTGATTCACATTTACCCATGCGTTTTTCTAAGATCCTGTGCAAAAAGTCTGCTCCCTGCAAAAACTATGTGTGCTATATTCTCTCTGGGTTGGTCCTGACTTTCACATGGCATCAACAGCAAAACAGGATTAACAGAGATGACAGACAGCAGTTTGTTAAACCTTTGACATTCACTGATAAATGTATATGCACATCGCAGTTTCCCACATGATAAAAGGTCAGTCTTAACTGCAACTAATTCACAGGGTTTGGAACTAATTGGAATTCTTTTGGTTTGCTAAAGAAAAATTAAAATGGAAGAGGCACTGAGATTAATACCACTTTCATACTTAGAGGAAATCCTTTTAGGTTAAGGGATTGGGGAAAAGTTTATGTCTGTTTACATGTGCCATGCCACTCCAACTGAAAAATTAACCTAATGTTTTTATATTCCTCACAGTTACCTTTGCTATATCCAAAAGAAAAATCAAACTCCTATGCTAATGTCTTTCAATATAGCAGTAGGGAAATATTTATACTCCTAAGAGAGTAAATCTAGATAAAACACAGGATTTCTTCCAGACTCAATATCTGTTTGGGTGTTGCCAACATTAAAAGCATAATCTAGAGTAGTCATGTAATAATCTGTGATTTGCAGTCATTGCTTAATAGTGGTTAAAACACTCTGGAGTTTTTCCATAACATTCCATGAGCTCTAAGGTAAGGAGTTTCACAAATTGCTTTAATTAAACACTTGGGGCCCGATTCTCTAAGGAATGCTCCACTATTGACTCCATATGAGGAATGTTTGCCTGGTTATTTACTTTCTTATGTCCTCAATAGGGCATCCACTTGTTTTCTTCGTACATGAAATTCCCAGCAGCTGAGGTCATAATCTCAAAAGCAAAAACATTTCCAGAATTTAATAATTTTCAATTAGAAACAGTCAAGTGGACAATTTGTTCTGAATTTTTGACTCCTAATTTTTGACTATGGGAGTTCTGCCACCTAAATGTGTAAAACATGTTTTCTCTAGAAAGTGGACACTGAAGATATTTTCTTCAACAATGACTTTTATTCAGCTAACAGACATTGCATGTAGACTTACACTTTTTAGCATTATTTTCTTTTAGACTGAGAAATTATTTCTTTTTATGAGCTTTGTAAGAACATTTTATTCTTCCTAGCTTATTTAATATGTCACAGCTCTCTCTGGTGTCCTTTTGGATTGCACTATTCAGACAAATGTTACAGGCAATGGAGGTGTAAGAGGCAGTACTATAAGAATATTTGTAGGTCCAGGTGAGGGATATGGAGACAGAACAACAGAGCATACTAGATCAACATATTTTTTTCTATCCCTGGCATTATGGACAAGCTTGAACTAGCTTGTTTTTAACAGTTTGTCCAATAAGGCAAACCGAATGCTCATATTCTGTTCTTACGTCTATTTTGAAAGACCATAGGGTTTGTAGTGTAGGTAATCACAATGACACGATAGCAGAAAAGGAGCTAGGAAGACTGAAGTATTGTGTAGACTGTTCATAGACTTGACTAAAAAAGCATCCATCCAAAACAATGATCAAGTGGATTTTAAATGGAAAAAACAGAATATGTGAAGAAGAGCAGAATATGTGAAGAAAAATAGCTTTTGGAACTTTATCTGGATACTTTAAAAATTAAATGAATATAGACTAAATTATTACTGAAGAATAGCTGCTAATCAGACCTCTTCCATTTGATCATCTGTATTCTGCTCTGCTATCACAAACTATACTTTTCTAATGCTAAGCCTCCCCATGTCTCCTCTATATTCCTGTAAATGTTGTACAGCGCTCAAATGGATGTCGTAACCTACATCTTTCCTCTTTGAACATTATTGAAGTGAGGAAAAAAACCTGTATATTGACTAAGCTTTGTAGATTATTCTGCATATCTTCTGGTACAGTTTTCAGCAGAGTAGATATGAAAAGAAAAGGAACGTGAAGCCACTCTGGTGGAGGTTGAGCAGTAACTTTGTCTTTTATATGTAAAGACATAACCTAACTGGGAAGAATGACCATATTTGACACATTCTCCTGCGGCACAAATTGGAAGGAATATTTTCATGTCTGGTTTCTAGAATTAGACTGTCAGGCAGTTTTTATCTTCGTGTTGAAAATGAGAATTACACCTTTTGAACACCATAGCTTTAGCTCTATTTTGACAGTAGAAGCACAATTTTATAAGGAAATTTATGTATCCTGGAGGGCATACAGCATACATCATGCTGTATACATTATGCCTTCTGTTTCTCATAGCACCTTCACTAAACTGACATAATTTAATTAAGTATTTCATGCTCATTATACAGTTTATTCAATCTCTTATTTAAATTTTCATCTAGTGCAGCCTTGTTCAAACTATATTTGTAAAGAAAATAGCCGATTTTAAAATGTGTAAAGGACACACCTTCTTTCACTAAACAGTCTAAACTTTCATTTTATGTAGAGATACAATCCTACTAGGTAAAGGGGAGGGTCAACAAACACCCATAGAAATAGTAATTCTCAGTAGCTGGAAGAAGAATCAGATGCTCAGAGAGGATTACTCCAGCAGCTAAAACAAAAATTTAATGTGTCCTCTAAATGTTGCCTTAGTCTTTATGAAAAAAAAAAAAAACAAAAATGTTTTAAAATTTTTAGTTTTAAAAATATAGGGGTTTAAACTTCTTGTCTCAAACATAATTAAATGGCTCCAAAAATGTTTAAAAGATTACAACCTCTAGAAAATACTGGTTTATTAAAATAATAGAAAATAAATTTCTTTAAATATCAGTTGTCCTGAAGTATGATATTCCAAAACAGTGATGGTAAAAGTATCAGTTACTGTAGGTGCTTCTACACTGTTTTGTTCAGAAATGGAGGAGGACTGTACCAATGAAGGTGCCCAAGACTGGAATGCTTCATTTGTGATCAAGCTAGCAGAGTCTCTGGAAACCTCTAGATTGCCCATGGCACACATCTACACTGATACATTTGAGATTTGTGTAATCCCACTAGATTACAATTAAAATATCTGAAACATTATTTACATTTTTGCCACAGCTGTCTGTGGCTAGACAAAGGCTTTCCGTCTGCAGAAACAGTTCAGGGAGGTGGAGTGTGGACATGAAGGGCACTAAAAACATCTGCTTTGGACTTTGTTGTGTCATGTGATAAGAGCCATCTGACAAAGAGTCCAGGGAGACAAAGGCCCATCAGAGGAGCCATCAGCCCATTACCAGCCCGTCCCCACCAGCCCCAGCAGAGCAGAGGGGCACAATGGCACAATGGAATGCAGACTAAGGACTCCCAAGGAGCAGACAATTTATCTGGGCCCTCTCCAGGGCTGCCAAGGGACAGACATGGGCCCATTGTCCTGGGACATGCCATGGGATTCAGGGGAAGAGTGTTCTGGGACTGCACAAGAATTTTGCAGGATGTTCAGGGAAACAAGATGGAGAAAAGGGAAGGTGTTTAGACGGTTTAAGGAGGAACAAGTGTGGGAAAAGAAAGGTAAGAGGACAAAAAAGGGCTGGTCATGTGTGAAGAGATCAGTGCAGTCTCTTCTGTCCTATTACATTCTTTTCTGTCTTTCCTGTGTGGGAAAGTCGATGTTCTGTCTCCATTGGAAACTGGGAAATCTTGGCTAGCTCTGTGTGTCCTAAATCTATATCCAAAGCTATTATAAGGAATAAGTATTCTGAAAGTCTATGGAGAAATGTAGTCTTCTTTCCTCAAAAGGGGTTTGGCCAAAGTTGACAAATAAATCTCTGAACTACTTTAAATGATGGAATTTAAACAAATACTGTGTATTTGTGTACAGAACATTATTTAGACTTTTTTTTTTTTTTTGGAAAGCTAGCATTTCTCTGTAATTAAAATCTGAATCATAACTTATGTACAGCTCCATTGAAGTTGCACAAGGACCATAAATATTAATCTTAAAATTCCTGACTTTGCAACATTGACATTTCTACTGCAATATTTTTCAAACACTCAGATTAATTCCTGCCCTTTACCATCCCCTCTTATTATTTAATTCTATTGTCCCCCACATGGATTCTACATCAGGACTTTTTACTCTACCTTACATGCTTTTTTCCCCTCTAGGGGCCAAGTACACAAAGAATGTAATGATTAAGGCAACTGGAAAAGATGTAATGAAGCAGTTCATTTGTCATTGTTCAAGCACTGTTTGTATACTCAAAGTAAGGCTTTGAGCAGACATTTTTTCTTGAAAGAATGCATCAAAACTGATCAAATATAAACCCACATTAAGAATAAAATATTATACTCAAGATTTTATCTAATCATATTGCCCTACTTTCACTCTTTCTCCCTCAAGAATTCAGGTTTTGACCTAGTATCAGAAAACAAATCCTTCCGTGTCAACTAATTCTTATGTGCCTATGAAACACAGAGCAATAGTGGGTATTTGTTTTTTGCAACCATAGTGATGAAATGTGTTTATTGGCTAAGGTTGTAAGAATTTGAAACAACTATTTGCCTTCACTTAATTTCCGAAAATGTGAATGGTCCTCCAACACCAAATAACAGGGATTTGGGGAATAGCAGCACAAAACAAGTTTTGCAATTTTTTTGTCAGATACCAGTCTACCAATCTGACTTTTTGCTTATTTGAAAAAAAAACAAACAGAAAGACAACATAAAAATTACTATTTTACATGGTTCTTTATTTAATGCTGCATTACTGATGAGTTTTTATTGAAATGTCTCCAATTCTTATTCCTGAGGAAATGTTATTTCTCCTAGGAGCTAAGTTTCTACATCTATAGTTTTCAGATCAGCCTTATAAGAAGTTAACAGAAATTACCAGATACACCAGATAAAGTTTTCTTGCTCTTAATGTTGTGAGCAATCAAATTTTAAAACACAAATACTTCAGAGAATTCAGGAATTAGTGTATTTGTTCCTATTTCACAATACAAAACTCATGATCCATCAAAGTCAGTCAGACATCAAAGACTCCATTAGACATTTGGTCGGTCACATAATGAATAGCAGATGCCGTAGATAAAATCAACATAGAAAAAGTGGTATCAGTCAAGAAAGACTGTCAAAGACTCTCAGCACCTTTGCACAGAACTATATAGAAGAATATGTAAGTATCATGAATTTTAGGGAGGGTAAAAAAAGTAATATGCAAGCAATCTGTACTGAAAGAAAACCAAACCCAGAACTATCAATGCCTGGCGGCAAAGTTACTAAAATACAGACTTCATTCGCTGGCAAAAATGTTTTCCCTTTAGTGCAAATGAAAAACAAACAAACATCATCTTCCTCCACTAGTGTAATTTAAAATATTTGGGGGTAGAGAAACTGCAACTGTTATCAACTACAACCTTCATTTGATTTTAGCAGCAATTCCTTAAATTTAATAATTTACATTTTGGTGATCTGTGTGTTTTTCCTTCCTCAAAAATGCTAAGTATTACCTCATCTTGCAAGTTCTGGAAACATTTTCTGTAGTACATTGGATAATCTAGCTTTCAAGTCAATATGCCACAAAGCAAAACTCTAAATGGATACATTTATATTCTAGTTTATTCCTCCCGTACTTTTTATACAAAATGTCTTACAAACATGAAAGCGTATGTGTGAAAAAACACAGTATGGTGTTTAATTCAGAAGGAATTAAAAATACATTTAATGTAGTCTTCTCATTGGATTAAATCCCATTGACAGAAAGAATGGAGTAGCTCTTGACTCAGAAAAATGTAACTGAAAATAGAACATACTTCTTGCATTATTAAAAGAATTATCCATTCCAAAAGAACAAATGAAAAAACAATCCCTCTGTTTGCTCAACTGCTACACAGAATCCAGAAAAATTCTTATACCACTTTTTGACTGAATTGGTAGATAAAAATGATTCAATGTGTTGCTTATCCTTGATTTGGCATGGTTTTAGTGCTAGAGTTAGAGGCAAAGATCCAGGGAAGGAACTCTCCAGGTGACAGGAATTTTAAAGGCAAAGTTGAAATATAAGGGACTACATGAATCTATGAATTCCAGAAACTGTTTCTTCAGGGGTCAAAACCAAAACCTGAATGAACTATACCTTCTGGATGATATTTTTTCACATTTTAAAGCAACGTCAAAGCTTAAACAGGGAAAGAGCTGGAAGTATGATCAACTAATTTTTCAATTCAACACATGACAAGTGATAAGCTATGAAACATGCAAAGTATGACATACAAAACCTTTCCAGGACATCTAGAAACAATGTATGGAAGTGTAAAAGTAACAATAATGACTGTCAATTGAGAAAAAAGCACCTCCTTTTTACAAGCACAAGATGCTATTCCCAATTACTTTAAACATTCTCCCTCATATTCTAGTTCCACACTTTTTTGTGGACAAGAGTCTTCTTTTTGTTGAGAAACTAAAGGAGTGTGTCTGTGCAAATATTCTCCTCTACCTTCTTTTTCAATGAGAAGGCCAAGCATAATCGTACCTAGACTATTTGCTAATGGCTTGTCCCTGTCAGTATGAATTCCCAGTAGAATTTCCAGATAAAATAATGCTCTTTTGGCTGTCTGGAATAATGACAGCCAAATATTTTAAAGATTTTAAATAGACAAGTGTCTTCTGGTTCAATAAGCTAAACTGGCATCAAAGAAGGCAAATGACATCAGAAGGGATAGCAAATATTATTTTTAAATGCTATAATAATGTCCTTTTGTCTAACTTCAGGCTTGAATACAGAAACAGTGTCACAAATTGCTCATCACTAAAATCAAAGAAAACCAAATTTTCAGAAAAAATGAAACAACTGACCTTGATAGTGAGTGATAGCTTCAAATGAAACTGTCCTAATCAGTTACCTTCTTCAAGAGTGTCCCTTCAGGACATCACTAAAATATACATACATGATCTGAGCTAATACTTTATCCTTCACATTTTTAAACAGTTTTCATTTGCTATATAACTCTGAGGCAGTCACAGAAGAGGCCTGCGATTCAGCAACTGAATTGGACTTGACTATCAGCTTTCTGTTCGACATTTGATTTTTCTAGTACTCAAATAAATGTGTGACTTGTTAGATTTGGCTGTAAAACATGAATACATGCTCATGACATTTAAACCCAATGTGTCACAAATTTTCAAAAAGACTCCTGAAAAGGCAGTAGCAACAAAAGCTTTTATATATTTTCAAGCAATTTCTTTAATTTTGCTAGTTTTGTTTTACTGAAGCGAAGCCTTAACTGTTTTGTACTCTATGCATCGTCATTTTTTGCAAAGAACAAAATGGGTAGCATGGAATTGTGTAACATGCTGATTTGTTTAATTTATCCCCTGAAAACAACAGCTTTCATCCCTAAGTATTTTTCCTCATGTTGATTTTTGTTTTGTTTACTTTAATAAGTATTTTGAGAAAGGACATTTGTCTTTTTTGTTTTTCATTATGGAGCTTTAAAGATGTTTCATTATTTTATTACAAATCTATTTAAACAGCTATAAGAAAAATGATAAAATCTCTCCTTAAAAAATTAAATGGTATTTTGAACCCTCATAGTTATTATTATATTGCTAAAATATGATTTAAAAAAATCATCAGTTATAAAAAGCATATCAAAAGATGTTTTTAAGATGAGTTCATAATTTTGAAAGTCTAAACTTTGGTTTAACATTCTCAAAGATGGCAATTATAAGACAAGGGTGTGCTATAATAATTAACCAATTATAAATTCAAAAGCTGTATACTTTTTGTGACTGCTTATTGCCTTAAAATTACATTTCAACTTCTGGTATTTCTTAGCTAGAATGTTAAAGACCTGAGAATTTTGTTCTTGGAAATTCCAATGCTATAAGGAGAAATGTCCCTTACCATGGCCATCATTCATTTTGTCTTCTAAAAGTTACTGTGGATTTACCTTCACATATAATTATGACTGCTCTGTATCAGAAAGCATAAACTTCAGTGAAGGCTTTGATTTCATTAATTTTTAACTATTATACTCCCTTTATGCACTTGAAGCACTTTTTTGTTATACTTAGATTAATTAATGCAATTCCCTGCATGTGATACATAGCTTGATTTTTTTTTTTTTTGCCAGTTTTCAAAGAAACTAAATTGCCCAAATAACAGCTTAGGCAACTCCAAGCTGATTAGTAGCTGCATTTAAAACAGCAGTTCCGATATGGCCCTATAAATCTATGGAGTGTTTTAGTAAGTCTAATCTACCAACATGTCAGAGATATACAAGAACTTGTATTTAACTTGTCTTCAGCTTATGGCTCTCAAACTTCAAAGTGATTTTCTTCTGGCTAATAAGTGACTGGAATATGCATGTAATCCCTCCAAGAGTTTACCTAATTGGGACAGTCTTCATGACATTTAGTTGACCCTATACTGTAAGGCAAATTAAGCATCAAGTTTTTCTGACATTTCCTGAGTTTATAGGGCCACTGTGTTAAATAAATAACACATTTATTTGGTGAATTTGGAAATTTTGGTGAATTACACCAAAATCAACAGCCTATATTTGTATAAGGCTCCCAGCATCCGTTAAATGGTATTTTAAATAATGAATAGCTTATGTTTCAGGAAGAAAGTAAGCTTTTAATAGACAATTCTTATGAAGCATTTTTTGATCAAGTGCCAATAAAGCAATACATTAGGTACAAATAATTTAACACAGAGTAAACTCAAGTCACCTGAATATCTAGTGAGTGGCACTCACTAGATATATCTCTGATATATATCGGAGGCATCTAGGCAAAATATTTACAATACTATTACAATTTCCCAGATCTGACAGGGCAGGTTAGTGAGAAACACACCATGGTAGGGCCTGCTGTAATCATAATAGCAGAAACCAACCACAGACATTTGTCTTAGGGTCTTTTATAAATTATCTGTGTGAATCCACCTCCTAGTGAAAACACTAAGATCCTAATATACTGTTCTTCGTGCAAAGAACTGACACTGTGAGAATTGTTGACACTACAGAAATTCTTTTTAATTCAGAAACCACAGCTAAACAATTTTTTTTAAATCATTGTATTTGTTAAAGAAGCTTTTAATTTTTTTCATCCCTCTTTAGAAAAGAATGAATGGCAAACCCTATCAGCCCAACCATGCTCCTATGGAGCCTTCATCCATACAGCATTAGATTAACAGGAAATGCACACTTTCAAAGATGGAGGATATTTTCTCCCAAAGATATAGAAGTTGTCTCCACTGAGCACAGAGCATTTTGACCCTAATGATTATTGTGTATCTTTTAAATAGGTGTCTGTTATTACAAAGATGCAATCTAGTGTTACCTGAGATGCCTTCTATGGTAGTTGAACATGAAAACATAGGTAATTGAATTTACATGGAAGACACAAGGTACAGGGTTTAATGGAAGTGTATGGAGGTTAAATTCTGAACACTGAACAGGAATTTGAGCTCCTTGTGTAATGCATAATATAAATTAAGAACATAGGAAAAAATCGTGGCAAGATGATAAATATTTGGGAATAAAAGGTAGCAAAGAGTAAGGCTTAGTTTACCTAGCCTGACTGGTAATAACTACTTCTTCTTTTGGTTTTTTGCCAAAACCTCCTGAATCTTCTTTTCTAATGCTGGCTATCTGCTTAGGAAGATCTTTTTTTACCAAGTAGGAAGTATGAAGGACTCCCCAAACTATAAAACTAGAAAACTCATCTGGATAGGAACACCAGGTTCAAGCCTCCATTCTATATAATGCCATGAATAATGCAGCTTAAGTATTAGGACAATTTTCTCTGAGAGACCATTAAAAAATTATCCAAAGCCAGACACAGAGCTATGCGTAGAAGTTAAATTTCTCTTCAAAGTGCATAGTTCCCAAACCTTATTGTTTAATTGGGCAGCACTGTTTACCAACACTGATTTATATCAAAATTTAACATGGTTAGTATATCAGACAAATATATTTTTGTTACCCTGCAAAAAACTCCAAATGATTATGGTAAAAAAATATTACAGATGTCAAATAAATGTAATATGTTTTCAAAAGACTTCATCTGAATCATATTCTAAATGCACAAATCAGTGTTGCTGAAGGAATTAGAGAAAGCAGACAAAGCAGTAGAAAACAGTATTTTATTCTCAAACAGCTGAATGTGGCTGAGAAGATTATCTGATTTGAACATGTCTTTGGGCATTTGGATTCTATACAGATGGCTTTCACAAACAAATTGTATGGATCTTTCAATATCCCATTACAGGTCACAAAATGTCTGGACCTTAACTGATTCCTTTACCAGCTAAAGCTTAGACTTTTAGAAACTGTATATGTTCCATGTGTGTAAAACATTAGTAGGTTACACAGCTTGATGTAAAGTGATGTTTCTCAAGTAACTAAAAAGAATTGCAATTACAATAATAATACAATGTATTTATTATATTTTACCAAATGAGGTTATAAAAATAAAAACAGGTGGTGGCTTTTTATATTAAATGATAAACCTAAAGGAAAATCTGCATCTTTCTCTTCTAAAATACTCTGCAAATGAAAATAAAAAGTTTTCCTTCCAATAAATGTCACATATTTGTCTGGCATGAGTCTGTATCTCTTCTCAAATAGTGCCTAGACCTTTGTATATAGAAAAAAGATATACAGGCAGAAATAAACAGGAGAGCTAGTACAGGACTTTGGAACCTGCTGTCTTTACCTTGTACTTTTGGGTAAAAATTTTCAACTAGTGTATTGGAGTACATTTGAAAGAATACTTCTAACTGTTGGAACATTAGTGGAAACTTCACTTGTTAGTAAGCAACTTGATTTATATTTGGAGATCTGTAATACTCATTAGTGCTCTAAAAATTATTACCAATCATACATTAAACCCTTAGGTGTTGGTATCTGAAGTCTTTCTTCAAAACTAGTGTTTCATTTCTCACAAGACAAACATTATTATGTTAATGTACTAAGTCATCGTGCTCGTATCTCCCCCTAGTGCCTTGATCTGTCTTGTGTGTCCTTAACCGGATTTTAGAGGTTCTAGTCAGAGCAGAAACCGAAGTTTGGTAAGGAAAAGCAAAGAATTCAAGGAAGGAGAACTAGGTTTAAATTGAGCTATTTTCTATATGCCTTATAAATGCTATAAATAGGGAGCAGTTTTAGGATTGGGTTGTAGGGTTTTTGCTTGTTTGTTCATTTGTTTGGGGTTTTTTGTTATTGTTTTTGTTGTTTTTTTGTTTGTTTGTGTTTTTTTGGCTGGGGGGTTGGATAAAGTAAGAGAGGAACAAAGGAAGTATAAACCTAATTCTCAAATGGGCTGTTTTGTCTTGACTATTCTTTTGATCTCTCCTGGATTTATCTTAGTTTTACTAACTTTTTTATTCAATAGGAAAAAATCCTATTAAGCTCTTTTAAATAAATCTTTTCAGTGTGCAAAACCACATCACCATAAAAGCTAGAGGTGACTTGAGAAATTTATGTTTGGACTTAACTGAATCACAAAAACTTGATTTTGGTAGACTTTCCAAGTGGCCTCCTGCAAAGTGACACATGCAAGGATGTGAGAAATTTACACAGATACATATTTTCCCCTATTTCCTTTTATTACTATTTATGAGATGAAAATAAGGAACCATGTTTGCAATACATCTTATCAGTCATATTGAATGTCTGCTGGTATCATATATTACAAGTTCTAGTTATTGCTGTTTAATGCTAAGATGATGATACACAGACAAATAAATTCCTTTGAATTAGACTTTAAAAAATTCTTTCAATATTTACCTTAATCAGTAAATTACATTTGCAAATGTAACTGAATGCAGGTTCACAACTATTTTGTGCTCACAAATTGAAACAGAATGGGCTCATGATTCATAGACCCAGCACAGAATCACTACCATCCTTTGTATTGAAAACACTACAATGCAACTCACAGTTAGAAGTTATCTTGTCTCTGTCAGAGTAAATCAAAATAGTTATTACTTCTGAATATACTAATGTGCATTTTCTTACACTGTTTATCTTACCTAAGAAAAGACACCTCTTTTGTACCAGTTTTGAATTCTACAGGACATTCTCTCTTAGTTTACATGCACAGAAAACCATGCTGTTTAGCAGAATTATTCAATGTATTTTATATAATAGAGAAACTAAATTAAAGACTAGTTTCTATGAGTCAGATATGAAGCAATATTTTTAACCATATTTTCCTAGGTATTTAAATCTGAAAAAGGCAGAATGTTCTTCTGCCAGTTAATACTTATCCCATTATTCCCTTGTTAGTCTGAATAATTGTATACTCTAAACTCATCCTATTTAATTTATGTCTCATGAATTAAAATTACCAGACAGTATATTAAAACCTTAGCTTTAAGTCTGCAATGTAAATAAAGGGACTATCTAGGAATTCAAAATCCCATCAAGCTTCCCATTTAATTTTAATTGGAAAATATTTCTGCTGTAGTCTTCTGAAAACTTGTTCTTTCATCAGTGTCCTGTCTTTTGAATTAATTTTGGTCAATCACAATAATTTACTTTTTAAAGTTCACTTTCAATGAGGCTCTTAGGCAGAAAGCAATTAAATGAATATGCACAGAATAAATGGTGAGAATACACAAGAATTATTAAGTAAAGAAACCAAGCCACATCCAATAGTGTGTAAATAATATTTAATGTTTATAAAGCTTCATGATTTTTGACCAAATGGAACAAAACAATAGAAAAATATCCTAAGCTGCATTTCAATACAGTATGGTAAATAAGAGTTTAAATTTCTATACATATTTCTATATATTTCATTATACATACATACATAGAGTTACTATATTAATTTTGAAAAACAGCTTCCCTATTTTTTAAATAAAGGCACACTTTAAATGGAAACACAGATATAAGTGAATACAAGTAACAAAAATAACTTTATTGGCTCTTTTTTAAGACTCTGTTTGCTAGGAAGTGGCCAAGAAAACCTGAAGATTTATTACTCTATTGTCTAAATGAAGGTGCTTGAGCACAAAAAATAATCTCTGTGCCATTCAGTCTCCATTTTCAGGACCTATGTTTTCATGCCCAGAATGCCAAAAGTATGAGAACTTAGTCCAGAATTTGTTATGCTAAATAAGTGAACATACAAAGCTATAGCAGCTAAAATCTATCATGATATATCACATCTATCACAATAAGAAAGCAACAATTCTACAAAAATTCTTTTTTTATGATGTTTCAAAATAGCATCCTTTGCTGAGAAAATGTATGCAATAGCAAAATATTTTTATCATACTTTTTAAAATGGAAATATAAATGTTTTGAACTATTACTTTCTCTACAGTCATTCTTTCACCCTTCTCTCCCCTTTTAGGTTAAGTTTTTCTATCACTAATTTGAATCAGTCTTAAAAACTATCCATAGGTATCCTCTGATTGAAAATTTTGCCTCAGATCACATAACCATTCAGTGTGTATATACAAATGTGTCTCAGGCATGAAAGCTAAGGAGAAGGCTGTTACATTATTCATTTCATTTCTCAACCACAAAGATGATGCTTTGAAGAAAACTCTGTGGATGCTGAGAGTGTGAAAACTACTCTGCAGAGTTACCATGCCCATGTCCTCATGAGTACAATAAAACACTATTAGGCAATTTAAAGTGGACTGTTTATGTGCTTTTTATAATGTAAAATCTATTTTTTTCCACAATATAAAAAGTTTTCTTAGAAGAAAAGCTCAAGAAGCAAGGGTGTTTTTACATCAAAATCTTTCCATCAGGAGTATGCATACTGTCAAAGAGAAATAGTGAGATGCAAGCCTCCATGCCGGGAGCCTTGTCTGCCTATGGGCTCTCTGAAGAGCTGGAACAGAAACTATTGTCTCTTCTGAGAGCTTCTCTCTACCAGAAGAATGTAAAGAAAAATCAGAATTAGTATCCCTTCTGTGGAAGCAGCTGCTCAGATGTCCAGTTATGCTTTCATGAGCTACAAAAATCAAATGTACAAGAATATTGGCAGTCAGATACTTCTATTTAAAATGTGCCTCCCTTTGCTCAGTTTAATTCTGTTCTCTTCTTCCATCTGAGCTTCAAACAAAGGCTTGGGAAACAAGAGCAAAAGCCAAAACCAAACTGAATCCAAAGAGATAATAATCTTTCTTTCTTCCTTCATGTTAACCCTGATGGATGTGACAAAGTTCCTTTTTTGGACCTTGCAAAGTCAATAAAAGATTCTATTGACTAGAACTAATCAATCTTTACTTAAAATTGGCAGTTCATTAGATCGTGAATTTTTCTTCTAATTCAGACTGGTTTTGCATTTTATTACAAAGAAAACAGAAGATGTAAGGCCACTTGTTCTTAATCACTGAAAGAAGGGACTGATTGTCACTCTGTGTCAGTATTTATTTGGGTGATTAAAACCCCCAGCATTGTGACACTTGCTGCTCAGTTTACCAGCTCCCACACTTTTAATGGGCAATCAGCTCTCAGTTAGTATTTTCTTGGCATTTAAAAAAAATTTATCTGGAGGCATCTGCATATTTGCTTGTGCACATACTGCGTAGAAAGTGATCTTGTCCTCACTAACTCTGATATTGATTTGGGGTAATAGTAGTCATATAAATCAGAGTTTGCTGTTAAAGGAAAAGAATTGCATTTTGCTCCCATGGAAACCAATCAGCTTGCTTTCTGTTGCAAGGTAATACATGTAGGTCTGGATCTGAATGAAAAAAGATAAACAAACCTGTTTACATCTATGCTTGGAGTTCTAAAGCATGAACATTACTTCTTATAGGAACAATTATATTTGTCTAGAAGAGAAAATCTTACTATTGACCTTCTATTTTATATTGCAATGTGTTTAGAAAGGCTCATCTGTGCCTATAAAATCAGGTAACTCACACAGACCTCAGCTGCAGTTGCAGCATATTTATTAGTACAATGGAAAGTTTTGTACCTGTGCCAATGTATATTTTGTTAAATCTTTATAGGCCACCTTTAGCTTAAGCTTTTAATAAAGTCCAGAAGCTAAAATCAACTGTTTTCTTTTAATGTGTTTATTTTTGGATGTCAATCATAGTTTTCACATCCAATACAATGTGACAGGCACTAGGGCAGGTATGTTTCTGAAGGCATTCATATTGGCTTAATGATTTTCAGCATGCAAATAAGAGGACTATCTACTTTCACTTCATTTTGAAATATGGCCTTTGAATACAGAGAGTAATCTGGGATATTTTTAAACCTGCTGCTCCGCTTGGCTTGGCAGCAAAAAGCAGTCAAAAAAATGAAGGTTGTCTTTTACAGAATGTAGTCAATTACTACTTTAGTTCTGGAACCTTTTTATATACCCTTGTATTATTGGAGAAATAATACATTGCTATGACTTTTTATTGACTGTGCTTATGGAGATAAGAATTTTAAGATAAAGAGATATGGAAATAGGAGAATGCTTAAGGAGATGTAAGTGTAAGGTTCTCACATTCAATTTAATTACATACAAAGTAATGTTCTGATCAGAACCGGAATTGACATGACATGGTTGATCATAAGATACCATAATCAATACATTCAGCTCATAGGCATGAAAAAGTAATGTCAAGAGAAAAGTTTTTCATGTTTGAGCTGCATTCCTTGTTTTCCAAAGAATACCTTGATTGGAATATTGAATTACTGGAATAACAGTTCAAAGACAGGAACAACAGTCCAAAGACTGCTGCTATTTGTAAGGAACCATACTTTACAGACAATTATTTAACCTTCAAAAGCAGAGTATTACTTTTCATGAATAAGCTGATTAGTAATATGCCCACCAGACTGCATATTGATAATTTTTTCCTCTCCCTCCCCACAGACATGCTTGAGGGTGAGGTTTTGATACTTTTTAGCCAAAGTACATGGCCGTCTAAATAACAGCAAGTAATCTGCCCCATACAGACCAGTGAAGTAGTCCTATAGTCCCACACAACAGGAAGGGGAAACACAAGAGAATTTATGAGTCATGATTCATTTCCTGGTGTACTCACAGACTCTATAGATCTCATTTTCCCCTTGATCAGGGTGGATCAGAGAAATACAATTTAGACACAAATATTAGATCTTTGAATGTGATTAAACAAGTACAGTGGAAGTCAGCACTTAAATGAAACAATTCCAGCCTTCTGCATAACTGAAACAAGTACAGCCTTCTGCATTCAAGTTTGAAGTCCATTCTTTGAACTCAACAGAAGAAAATCCTGCAAATATTTGCTTTAGATTTTTTTAAAATAATCAAATTAAAAGAGAACTAGCATGTAGGTTTCTTTACTTTTATTAAGTGAAACTCAAAATAGTTTGGTTTGTAACAGAATAGCGCATAAGATATCATAATCACAGAAGAATGTATTTAAAATTGAGCATTATTTCGATATAATAAAAATTAACTCATTGGTGTTTTTTATGTCATTTTTGAACCCTCATGTAGAAAGGATCCCAGAAGAAAGCTGTACACTATCATAGTACAATAATATACATGAGAAGGCAAGAACAGGACAGACAAGAAAACTTGTCAGGTAAGGAAAGGCATAAAATCATGTTGGATATGGTGCATTTTTAACTCTACAACTTCCAGGAAACTGCAGTGGGATTCCAGACTGGAGAGGCCAGACTGCCCATCTTTCCAAAGGACACAGGGTATCCTATTTCTGTGCTGAGTGAGATTCAAAAAAACTCTCACAGTTAAATGCAAGCCATCATATTTTAATGCAGGATCAGGCAAAAAATGAGAGAAGACATGTAGTATATTCTCACATGGGATTATTGTTACGTACATAAAGGAGCATGGACACTTCATCTTTGGAGTACCTCCATGTGTGTTGCATCCATTCTGCTATGTCAGCTGATGCTGTAATTCCTAGCCAAATACTGTCACATGAAGTAGATGACAAACTGAGACAGCTTGGATTGAAAATACTTCTCATCATACAAAGGTGACATGCAATCTTGTGGCAGATATTTCCATATCTCATATCTATAGATGTCTAATTTTGAGGATCAACTGGCTTTAAAGGCCAGGTTACTTTTTGACTAGTACCTTGACTTAATAAGAACTGCTGCTGAGTGAAATCCAGTTCTTAGTAAACTAGCACTAGCAGCTCCCTTTCAGTACTTGATATCTGTACAATGCTCATAGTATTCATACTCCAAAAAGGGAAGCCTCAAAAGGAAAAAAAAAAAAAACAAAAAAAAACTGACTGATAGATTAATAATTTTTTCCCCCTGGAAACAGAATTCCACATTTTCAAATATATTTTGAATTATTACTGTATTTTTTCATATTCATATACACCTCTATAGAGAAAAAAGAAACGTCAATGAAAAGGAGCTAGACATACTGAATGAATATGCCACAAAAAAAGAAGGTATATATCAGATTTATATATAGACACATGTGATCCAGATCAGTCCACAAAAACTATTTTCAAAGATATTAGTCTTAGACCTCATATAATTAGTCAGTTAAAATGTACTTTAGAAATAATAATTTAACAAAAAAAATGGAGATTTACAAAATTTGTAGGAAGCATTTGATTGAGAGACAGAAAAAGTAACTTAAAAAAAAAAGTTGAATGTCTAAAGAAGAAATTATTCTCATATGACAAAATAATAGGTTCTGCTTTCAGTTACAATCACTAGAGGAATAGCGAATTTCCTGAGCTATGAATGATAAGGCGGTGGATCATAGTCAGGATCAAACTTGTTATGCTCAGTAACAAGCCAGGTTACTGCCTTTTATATGGTTTTGGAGAAAAGATTTACATGTTCTCATTATCTCTCAACACTCATGAGAAAGCAGAGAGCAAGCAGAATTTTCCCGCAGTTTACATGAGGAAAAGGTTTCTGTTTATCATCACGATCTCTTGAATCTTTTTAATCCTCTGTTAAAAGGAGCAAGACAGATGCATTTGAAGCCCTTCTTCCAGCTGTGTATTACTCAGCTGTTGGTTTTTCATGGAATTTGGGAATTGGTGTAATTAGACTGAAGGGAGTTGGGTCACGCTTATCAATTAACTCTGCTAATAGAGATGTTGTGTCTAAATGCTCTTTTTGGGCATCTGTGTAAACGTTTTCTCTTGGTAATTCTCTGCTTTCCACTTCTTACAAGAATGGATTGGCAGCTCCTTCCACTATCTACAGTCCATGCTTATCAACCTTTAAGTTAGATATATGAGAATACAATTTCTTTATTAATAAACAGAGTAAATAATAATATGACAAGAGATGGGTAGGGTGATCTCAGAAAGCAGGTTACGAATTTACATTAGTGCAGACTGGACATCAGCATTTGAGACATTAGGAAGTCTATAATATTAGTTACTTTTACAATTGGAACTTGATTTACTTGCCAATGAAGTATAATTCCTCCATTGTATTACAGTTTTTAACACTGATCATTTATATTGCAATTTGATTTGGAAGGTTTGATCATGGAAGGAGCTAAGCCTTGATTTAGTAGAGTTAACAGAACTCAGTATTTTACACAATCTGGCCAGGGAAAGTGAACTTTATAGTTGTTGTTTATGAAGGCAGCACAAGAATGGCCAGAAGCTGTTAAAAGAATGAAGCATATTTGAAAATAAATAGGCTACTTTGCAAATAATTATAAGTAAACAGTTCTATTAGAAGCAGCAACATGGAGTAATGTGCCATAAGACTAATGTGGAAACATTCTTTTCCTAATCTGCTAGATAAATAAGATAAGATATTTCACTTCTCTTTTTCTTCTATCTGGTATTATCTTCTTTAGAGCTCTGTCTCTCAGTATATTTTGTAGAGTGCTTAATAGGACAGCTCCTTAATCCTAATCATAACCACCAGTTCTGAATTCTGTCTTTCTCAAGAAAGAGATTTAAGCACACAGAAATAATCAAAATTAAGTCACAATAAAAACCTGTTGCTGCCAAAGACCAAAGTGCCTGATTCCCTGAGTACTGCAGTGCTTGAGCTGTGCTCACAGCATTTATATGGCAGGCTCTTGCTCAAATCCAGAGTTGATGTGCTGGAGATTAACTCCTAATTCCCATGTAAACCTGGTATCATTCAGAAAACAAGCATTGTACAAATCCAGAATCCAGATCTAGCTGGCCTTTTAAGATCACACCTAGCACACACTGACAGAAGTAACCTACTGCTGAGCTCATTTGTCATTGCTTTATGTCTGTGGAGAGAAACAAGGAACATGATCACAAGGAACATTATCAAGGAAATCACAGCCTGCAACTTCAATTGTCCAGCTCCTGATGCTCAGATTGCTCCCACATGATCCCTACTTCGGACTTTCACCTGTCCCTGTAACACCACCAAGCTATTCTTCACAAGGCATATCTGCACTCAGGTTTTAGTTTAGACCTATAGTACACTGTTCATGTAAACCTCCTCATCAGCCCTACTTATTGAATGAGACAACAGAATTTTCTTCTTTTCAGAGGATGCCCAACTGGAAAATTCAGTCCAACTGTCATCAAATGTGCTTTGTGGTAGGTTTTTTATAGGAAGCAACCACCACTTGAGGAATCACCCCTTATCCCTTCCAGTTCCCTTTATCTTGTTCTGTCCATTTTAATTTGGCCTAAATAAAATCAAAGCACACACAAAAAAAATCTCAGAAAAATTGATAACAGTTATTTAAGTATTGAGTAAACACCAACCAATCAGAGTGCATCGTTTGTATCTGTTTAACATACTACCAATCACTGCTGATGGCATCATAAACAAGAACAACCAGCAGAGAGTTAGAGCAAATCTTCACAAAAACTATGTAGGATTAAAGAAACAGCATGGTGTAAACTTGTCTTCATCATCATCTTCATCCTTCACCATTACTGCCTGCTGCACACTTTCTCAACTGAATGAGCTTCCCTCCTTAGAGGTGAGGTGTGCCTTCAGCTACAGATCTCACTAAGAAACATTTATATCTGCAAGCCTATGTAAGTCTGACTTAACATCTTCTGTGCAACACTATTCTCTCCTCCTGGGAGCCCTGCCTTTCACATTGCTTTCTGCTGCTTTCTTTCCTCCTACTAATATACATGAGTGCTCTGGTTTTAGAAAAAAATAACAAGAGAAAAAAAAAGATGAGACACCAGTGAATTATTCTCATTCTGCTAAGGCAAAATCCTACAGTTCATCTCCATCAATGAGTGCAGTTGTATATATTGATCAAAGACAAAAAAATATTTTCCTGCTATTTTCTCATTGTGAAGAAGGTGTTTCCCACCCACAGTGTTCTTACAATGCATGGGATTTTCTTCAACTCTTCAATCCTTCTAGACATGCTTTGAATAGCTCCTTCTCTTCATGAACTAGAGAACAGAATGGTGACACGGAAGAGGAACATAAGGCTCCTCTGGAATTGCTCAGATTCTGTCTGCATGGCCCATAAAAGTCTAGGAACTTTTGTATTTCCTTTCCCATGGTCATAAACTCTGGAGAGAATGTGAAACTTGTGTCAAAGGGGAAGCCTACTTAGTTAATGAGTTATGTTGCTTATCCTTATCCTTATTTAAGAATTTGTCTGAATCAGATGATTGTTATCAGAAACATCTTCCTCTGCTAAGAATTGTGGGGGTATTTTTTTCTGGTGGGTAGGCCTTGTTTCAGATGGAGAAAATCCTAATTTAAAACTTCCTGGACTCCTTCTTTGTCTCCTCTATCTCATCCTGGCTTTTGGACAGTTATGGCAAGGTCTTATATTTCAGTGCTTGAAAGATCCACCTTGAAACTGAGCTGTGTAATGATATTCCAAGTATGTTGACAAAAAGTTGTAAATTATAGCAAAATCAGAAGGACAAGAAGAAACTCACCGCTAGACAGAAAAGGCAATTTAAAAGCCAACTAGAAAGCAAGACAGAGCAATGGATGAGTAGAGAGTTAACACTTGCTCTGACTGATTCTTCTGCATCTGTCTGTGACACTGTAACTAGCAAGACCATCCTTTCCCTGAGTGCATTGATTGCCACTAAACCACAATAAAATAATAAGAAAAAGCAGTTCAACTTACCCAAGTTGGTTGTACAAACATTCTCTTCCCCCTTATTCCTGGGAAAGTAGCTATTATGGATGGCAATGTACGGGTCACTATTCCCTTAGGGACACTGCACACTTACAAGAGAGACTGGTTTTATACTGGCAGTATACTGGCAGTGTTTAGCATTTGTCTGCATTTGGAGGGATTCCAGTCATTGTTCAGCTTTGAATAAGTGTTAGGGCATTGGGTATGTAATGGATTATTTTTATAAAATGCTTTGTGAGTATGAGCCTATTATTTTTTTGTGATTTATATATATGTTTTAATTTTTTACTGACCATAAAATGAATGTAGATAAAAGAAAATTAAATTTAGCATATTAATACAAATTACTAGAATAAAGTTTACTAAATCCCAGCCTAGGGTCAATATTTTCATTTGAGTTTGTTAATTAGTTATTATTAGTTATACAAAAGTAGCTCAAATGGTCACTCTTATCTGCAGCAAGTCTGAATGACATAATTCATTGGCTCTTCTGAGCAAAAGTAATAAGAAATGCTGGCTTCATGCCAAGAATTCTTGTCAAAGTGTGATTTGACAACAGTTACTAGTGACAACAGTTACTACTCTACAAGACGCAGAGTTGCAATGCAACTTCATCAACAGTTATTAAATATTATGCATCAAAACTGGCATTTTTCTTCAATGAAGCTTTATATCATTTTCTAGACCCAGGACTGTTTTTATTTCACCTGCCAGTTCCAGTGCAAATTTCTGATTCAAATCTTTTGGTCTTTGCTACTCTGAGGAATATATATGCACCAAATAAAAACATTTACCAAAATAATCTGTATAAATTACTAGAATTTTATACAAAAGGAAAGCTTTACATTTGGATAATCAGATATAGCTCAGTTTAGCATTTTGTGCTTTATTCCTTACACAAACTAGTAAATTCTAGACTAAATATTCAAAATCTAAGTCCAGTCAGGCTTGACTTTATACACACAAATAACTCAATGGCTAATGTAATTATCTCAAAACAGGCACTGTAAACACAAGCATTTAAATGTTTACACCAATAAATCAGAAATATTATAGCATATATAAATCTGTATGTGTAAATCCAAGACACAATTATCAATAAGTGTATGTAAAAAAATAAGAGATCACCTGGGATCAAAGACTGTGGATTTCATGATTATAAAAGATTATTATTATAGGACAGAGTGTCAGTTTTCTTGATTGCTTAACCAGGCAAAGCAGTGGCAATTGGCTAAGGCATATGATCTCTTAAATCTTCAAGATCCCTCTGGGATCCCTCTGGGAATAATGTTCCTGTTATAAGTACTATTATCTACACACTATTATTTCTTTATGGTCATACATAAAGTCTTCACTCAGGGAAAGTCAATGTATAGCAAGCACCACCAAGAGATGAAGAACAGACTATAAGATGACTATATGTAACCAAATCAAAAGACAAACTTTGATTTTTTTAGAAAGGAAAAGAACTTTAGCACTGGCACTGTAGGAATGTTAACAAATATCTACACATATCAGAGACAACCTAGAAAACACACTGGCTATAGTTCTTTAATTTTAATTGTAGTGGTATTTTGATATAGGGTTGTTTTGATTTTTTGGAAATATTGGGCTTTTTTGACAGATGACTTGGCCCATGATAACACAAAAGCTTACTGCAAATTCACAGAATGTAAAGTACAAACCCTCTGCTTCAGGAGAACAGCCTGTTTTGACTCTGCTAAACCCAGAAATTTTGTATAATTGGCTGAAATACTGCTAAATTTTGACCAACTTGAAATCTCATGGTGACAAAAAAGAGAAAAATTGCAAGAAACTCTCATTTTGTATTACCCTCTTTGCCTCCAACTTTCCCAAATTGCTAAAAAATAAATCCCATATTCTTCCAAGAGTACCATTTTCTTACAGTATTTTTCAGGCATTGTATGATGTATAGAGAATATATTACAATTGTGTCCCTGGTATTTTTCCTTTTATTTTTGGTAAAGACTATGGCCACACCATTCCCATGGGCTATTCTAGTATAAGTATGCTTATAAGCACCTCTCCATAAAGTGTCCTTTCTGCATTCACACAGCAGACCTTCCAGGATTTGTTCCAGTTCCAACCTTCCTGTAACACAACTCTCACAACCTTATTGTACACTACCACATAAGGAGCTCTACCTTACCCCACCATAACCAAAGTGGTGAAAATCCTGGACCAGGGCAGTACCTCTGCATCAGCATCTTGGCAGATAACAGCCTTCATGAGGCAGAGGGCACTGAGTCTGTCTCCACAGGGCTGACCTGATGGAATGTCTCCATCTCACACACCAGTGTTTCCTGTCCCATCCCAGGCTGCCCCGTGTCATGCAGGGTAGGGCATGCCAGATGTCTCATGTGCTGGCTCTCTTCATCACCTGACAGATTGTACCAGTCTGTGCCTTAAAGCCAATCTACAGCTCGAAACTGGACCCTACAGAGCTTAAGAACACAGTGGTGTAGAGCAGGACACCTACAAGGACCAAGTAGGAAAAAAGTCCTTTCTTAGCTTATGTAGGAGGGTAAGAACTTGGAAACTGAATCAGGAGACACACATTTTATTCACACTAAAAGCCAGGGATATGCTTTACTGTTTTCCAGGCCAAAACACTCCTTGTCAGAGCTTAAGAAGAACAGAATCTTATAACCAGCCTCCAAAGAAATGTTTTCCAAGATTTTTCCAAATTTTTTTCCAATGTTTTCCAGACATTTTTCCAGTATACTGCAGTCCATAAATAAAAAACCTAACAAAACCACTCCCACACCAAAACAACAACAAAAAAACCTCCAAACCAAAGAAGGAACAAGAGGAAGAAACCTTGTCTTCTCATCCTGGGATAATCTGAAATTAAATGTCTTAGGAGTATTGGGCTCCTGTTCCCTAAACATGAAGTTACTTTTTCAGACAAGAACCATCAAAAAGAGTCTTGTCAGCTATTGCCAGTAAACAGTATTTGGCCTTCAACAACACTGATTTTACTACCACTCATTCTGTTTTACTGATGCTGGTGAATCAGTTACTTTCAGATTATGTCTAGTAAAGTAAACACTGACCTGAAAACCCATAAAATATTTTAAAAGTGCAAGGGCACACACCTTTATTTTAAACTAAAGTAGACACATAAAGTAGTAGCTTTACTTCCTAGGAGTTTTAAAATCATTAACTTGACAAAAAAATCTGCTTTCTAAAGTATTTCAAAATATTTTAGAACTCTTTCACCTCTATAAACAAGATTTTCATTGACTTTTCTGAATTATCCCAGTTTATTCTAGATATGTGTTATATTCTTCATGATATACAGACTTTTTGGAATAATTCAGACAGGCAGAACAATGATATGAGAACAACTGCACCTCAAAATACAGCTAACAGAACTTACTACAGCATCCAGTCTGAGCAGCCAGCTTATTTAGTCCTTCAGGACTGATAGTCTGCTAGCTCATATAAGTATTATAGCTTATTGAGAAAAAAAAAAAAAAACAGCACACTGAATTGTAAAGAATGTCAAAGCTTGTAGATGCTATACCATATAACTTCACAAGTTATGCTTTATTTTGCAGGTGTAATTTTCTTAAAAAACTGTTGAGCAGCTAAGAGCTTTTAAAATACTTTTTCTCACTTGTAGACTGTAAACAATTACAAAATGAATACAATATTATGTAGGAAATAGGTACATAAGTCAGCCACTTTTAAAATATCACACCCATAAGATTATTTGTTTTGCTAGTACATGCGGCATGAGATTCTGGTATAAGTGTCTCTTTTCCTTGCACAGAACTCTATTTGCCACCCATTTGTATGAAGAATGTACTCGCTGACTCCCTGTGAGGAAAGAAAAAGAAAAGAATGCTTTCCATATAAGTAATAGGGAAGGAAACCTTATTCTTTCTAGTGTTTGTTTAGTAGCTGAACTTCAAACATTCTCTGAAAAGCAAACAACTCCAGGAAAAGGAAAATTGAAACACAACAAGCATGTTGAACACATGAAAAGTCTTGAACTGCAACTGCAGATTAAATAAAAGGTTAACAATGATGGGAACCAAATACATAGTTAAAAATTAAAGAAAAAGGGAGGAACCAAATTACACAGGTTCATGACAAGTGTTAATTCTTCTACTGATAATTTTTTAGGGTTCCTGTTCATGTTTTATACACTCTAGGATGAAAAATTTCTTCTTTGAGCAATGGGGGATCATGAAGCATTAATTTCACAGAGAGTTTATTCTTTTAACATCTTTATATGAAATAAATAGCAGGAGAAAACATCTACATTTTAAAGAAAATTATTCCAGGTAGGATATATGAGAATGTCAGCGAATAACACAATATATTGGGTGCTACTGCTTTAGGATATAGCAAATAACAAAAATGTCTCATTGTCCAGAAATATTGCATTACTGCATTGGAAAAACAAAGCAAGAGCTCCCTCTATGCAACTCAAGATACATTAATATGTTGTACTGAAATATATTTTACAATATACTGTTAATGTGACTGATGCATGCAATCAACAAAATTTTTCAAAACAATTAGAGTTCTGAGCAATAGACTGAACAATTTTTTTCCCCAATACAAATAGACAAGAATTACAGGATAAAACATGTAAGACTTTTATACTACATGAGTTGTTAGGAAGTTACATGACTGGAATTTCAGATGAAGCACAAGAATGCTTCCACTTGAAAGTAAGCTAACCCACGCTAATAAGAAACATCCAAGGAAGTTTATTATTATTGCAACAGTCAGATGGCTGTAAAATTTACCATTCTCAGCTGTTTTCCCTACCTCTCTGTTGAAAGCTTCTGCTCCCACAGCAGGAACAACTTCTGAACTATCACAGATGGTTCACTATCTCACCCAGATCACCACAACAAATTATAGTGGCACTGCTTAGGATTACTTTAATATCCTGTGTATGAAACAGCAGTAGTTCAGAACTTGTTTCATGTGTGGTTGCTCCTGTTACAGAAGCAGTAATCTCCAAGAGAATGAATACCAGGCAGACAAACAATAATTGCTTCAGCCAAATGAACTGTTAACACTTGTGTTTGCAAATTAGGTTTCTGAACACAAAGGTGATTCTTTAGTGATGTAATGCAGAAATGGGAACTGTTGCAACATTTCCAGGCTATCTTTGCAAGCATTCTTCTGCCTTATACAAACAATTCCTAGAGTTAATTGTAATTTTTCACAGAACTTTGGCAGATAATCCTGCAACCAAGGGGGAAAAAAAGTGTTTCTTCATGAAAAATAATCAATAATGCATGATGGCAGTGAGCACTGTTAAGATATGGTTGCTGCAGACATTACTTACTGCCTTGAAGCTGTATAAAATTATTCTGAATGTCATTGCATGTTCTATAATAAGAAAAAGCCATCTCCTGCTCATCTTATCCTTTTAGAAACAAAATATTTGCCAGCATACTTCAAATCTAAGTTGGAAAATTACTTTCTGTCCTTAAGTTTGTGACAATTTTATTTTAAATTTAATGTGCTCTGAGATAGATACAATTAATGTAAAAGGCAACTAAGATGTTAACAGTATGAAAGTCTTACTGTTCATTTTGAGGTTTCCTTCTCTTCTCCTCAGTGGCCAGGCTGACAAGTCTTTTGCACAGAGAAAGGAGAACAATGAGCACTGGTAGCTTATTGACTTCACAAATTCTTTTCTCATACCCTGAGGAAAGAACAAATTTTCTTTAACTTCAGAATCACTTGTAATCTGGTAGAAATACTTATTGCCTGTCAAGACTTCCATCAGAATGTGTCACTTTGACCAGAGCACTCTTTTCTTGTCAAACTATGCTCTTGAGACAATTGCAACCTAATTGCTGAAGACATCAACCAAGACTACTTTAAGAATTTTCCGACACGGGCCAGCCTAAGAAAGCTGCTTCAGGAGTCTTACAATTTATTCATAAGAAAGATGGTAACTAGCCTGAAAATTGTGATTAGAGATTTCTGCCATGGTTACATTTTTTACAGTACGTTCCTCTCCCAAAGAATACATTGTCAGAGGCTTGGTGCTTCTAGAATCAACAAACAACTTATTCAGATTTTCACAGCAGAAGTTTACTGCTGGGGTGTTAATGAGTCTCTAATTTATACTCTGGCTTTGTGCAGCTCTTTATGTTGATATGTCCACAGCTGGATGTTGGTACTGCCCTGTCCGGTTTATCTCGGCTGTTTGAGGGGCCTGAAAAGGCCCGGAGTGGCCTTGGGGCAGCCCGCGTATCGAAGGACGAGAAGAGGCTTCAGTTCTTCTTTCAGTTTTTATGTTTATTAATTGTTTATCTAAAAGATGTTCTTTCAGCCACCAGAGATCTGCTCAGCAGTCAGCCATGGGCACACTCTCTGCCCTCCCGGGCAGCCACGTATCTTTATATCCATTGTTACGTGTACTATATTTATCATTTTTCCCCAATACCATCTATTCTTATAACTCGGTGCACTCTCAGTAATAACCAATCCAAGAGTGCCACCGTGGCCAAAGAAGATGGAGGAGAAGAGGAAACAGAAGGAGGGCAGGACACACCCCAATTCCTCCATCTTACTCCTCTAAACCCCCCTGTACATAAATCCTAAACCCTGTGTCTCACCCTCTAATTAGCTAATCCCTTCACCATTCACCCTGTGAAGCCCTCATCCTTGTCGTCTCCTGTGTAGGGTTAAAGTTCAGCTACCAGACACTTCTGGCAACATTCCAGGACTCCCGAGCCCTCCAAGGTGGTCTCGGAGGCTCAGTATCTCAGGACTGAGATCTTGAGATCCGACATCTCCCCCTTCTGTTTGCACCAAGAAACCCTCTTTTACAATCCGATTCATGGCATCTGGGACGACATGGATGAGGACTAGGAGAACTATTACAACATAAAACCTTAAACTATTAAAACATAAAATCCTACCCTTAAAATTCTTCTCCAAATGGGAGAAATGTCAAAGAAATCTACCAGCTGATCAATATATGATCCTTTGTCAGTTTTCCCTATAATAGGTAAATTTACCCCATTGCCTATTGCAATTCAAGACCCCAAGGAGAAAACCCCCCAGAGTCTTTCGTCCTTATACAGAAATATTCAAGACCCCAAAGAGAAAACCCCCCAGAGTCTTTCCGTTCCTCTTGTTTCTCTTCTGAGTTGTCCTTTGCAGTCTGAGTCCCGACTTTTGTCTGAGTATTCGTTTCTTCTTATATCTTGTTGAGGAAAATCGCTGCATAGTTGCAGACTCGTTACGAAATGATGCTGTGGCTCTGCTGAACCGATCTGGCCTGTCGTGCACTCAGGGGTTACCTGGTTTTTGATTCAACTGACAATAGGGTTAGAACACACGCCTCCCCAGGAGGGGAGAGGCTTGGACTCCACGAGGGTTTTTACCAAAGGCACCAAGTCTGGAGAGGGCCCCTCCTCGCCTGAGACGTCACTGGGGGTCTGGCCCGCCCCCGCTCGCGCTCTGCGCATGCGTGCTTTCCGAGCCGCTCCCTGTCTCTCCCGAGGTAATTTTTCCCTCTTCCTTTTTGTTCCGCCTCTGAATTTTCCCCCCTCGGTCTGCCCCTGACTCTGTCTCCTCCTCCTCCGACGCTGTGTGTGTGTGGCCTTTCGTCAGTGTGTGCCGGCCGCCCCCGCCGGCACCCGCGCCCGCCGCGTTCGGGTCGATCTGCGTCCCGGGTTTTTTGCGTCACAACCGCGTGCCTCTTGCGTCTCACGGCAGCCTTTCTGGGATTGCGCAATTTCCCCTAATTTCGCTGCATGGGTCAGACGCCCCGGCCCCGGTCCGTGGCTTTCCCGAGCCCTCGCGAACTCCGCCCGCCGCACACGCCTCCGCATCCCCGCCGGTCGGGGCCGCTGCTGCCCCCGGCCCTGAGTCAAGCAAAGCCGCGCGAAAACACGTATCCTCTGTTTTTTCTTCACCTGCGCTCCCCGCCTGCTCCGCTGCAGCCTGGCTTCCCTGCTCCGTTGCCGCGGCATCGCGAGAAAGCGCGCCCCCCGGTCCCCTCTCCCCCCCCTCTGCCCCTGAGTCCTCCATGCTCTCTGGGGTTTTTGGACGTTTTTGGGAGTTTCCCGGGGTTTCTGGGTTTTGGGACCGGGTGTTTTAATAATATTTCTCGCTCTCTTTCCTCGAGAGCCCTTCCCCCCGGCTTCTTAAGGCCAGAGCTAATCTTTTCCGGAGTCTTGCTCCCCCCTCTTTTGAGGGCCCCCCCCCCCCCCCCCCCAGATGTCTGCTGCATCTGTTGGGTTATTTCTTCCTGGCCTTTTAAGGCCAGAGCTGATTTTTTTTTGTGTATGTTTGTGTCACACCTTATAAGGCGGACAAAATTTCCCGTTGTTCCTGGGAAGGTGTGCCCCCCATGTTCTTATTTTCAGGCTTTCTTACCAAATCTCTCGTCAGAGCAGTCTGAAGGTCTCGGTCTCTGTCCAGCAGATCACGAGAGGTGGTCCCAGGGCGCCTTCTGGTTCCAGTCCGGGCTGTTCTGCTACGAATTGTCTTCGGCAGAAACTGAGAGATGGATTCCTCAGTGACTGCTGTTTTTTGCAGTCTCTGTTGGCTTTTTGTTTTCTTCTTCTCTCCTGGTCTTCAGGGCTTTGAGGGTGCCCCCCCCCGAAAGGTTGTGGTGGTGGAGCCCAGCCAGGGAACGCCAAATGTCCGGTTTATCTCGGCTGTTTGAGGGGCCTGAAAAGGCCCGGAGTGGCCTTGGGGCAGCCCGCGTATCGAAGGACGAGAAGAGGCTTCAGTTCTTCTTTCAGTTTTTATGTTTATTAATTGTTTATCTAAAAGATGTTCTTTCAGCCACCAGAGATCTGCTCAGCAGTCAGCCATGGGCACACTCTCTGCCCTCCCGGGCAGCCACGTATCTTTATACCCATTGTTACGTGTACTATATTTATCATTTTTCCCCAATACCATCTATTCTTATAACTCGGTGCACTCTCAGTAATAACCAATCCAAGAGTGCCACCGTGGCCAAAGAAGATGGAGGAGAAGAGGAAACAGAAGGAGGGCAGGACACACCCCAATTCCTCCATCTTACTCCTCTAAACCCCCCTGTACATAAATCCTAAACCCTGTGTCTCACCCTCTAATTAGCTAATCCCTTCACCATTCACCCTGTGAAGCCCTCATCCTTGTCGTCTCCTGTGTAGGGTTAAAGTTCAGCTACCAGACACTTCTGGCAACATTCCAGGACTCCCGAGCCCTCCAAGGTGGTCTCGGAGGCTCAGTATCTCAGGACTGAGATCTTGAGATCTGACACTGCCCATCTGAACAACCTACTGGAAAATACCACTGGAGTGGGGTTTCTGGACAATTAGAAATGTGTCATAAGAATTCAGACTTTATGACATGGAAGGTAGTCCTCTAGACATTACTAATGATTCCAGAGCTTTAATAGCAATAAGTTAGATTTGAAATATATGTATAATGATCTGGTTATGATTATAGGACAGGCAGTCATACTTTTGATAACTACAATCTGCCCAGCATTACTCATTTGCTGTAAATCAGAGGCAATTAGCAATTCTTTCCATATTTTCTGGGTTCCTGAGCCTATGCAGGAGTATCTTCACTGCCTCTGTGAGATTAATTACACAAAATTTACTTGTGATGTGATCACACAGTTATTTGGGCTGACAGGCCAAGCAAAATAATATCAATCTTCCCAACCAATGGCAGAAGCAGCATGAAGAGGGACAGCCAACATAGTTGAATCTTCCTTGGCTGCCAGAATGGTGGGAGGTAGACCACTGGCACCTGCTGCCTGTTAGAGGAAGTAGCTGAGCAAAAGAATAACAATTTACTCTAGGATCTAAAAGTGTATACTGAGAAATTCTATTCAATAATGAAACTTTTGGAAGAAGTCTATTGTGTTGATTCATCTCTTCTGATAAAGGACATCTTAATACTGAATTGTATCTTTTGTTAATATTTAATGTGAGTCAGGCAACACTAGTGTGAATTTGCATTCATAATTCCTTCCTGAAAAGATAATTTGACATGCCCTCCTTTTTCACTTTGCTATGTATTCAGCTTTAGTTGCAAAGATCATTTACTGTGCTAATGCCTTTCCCCTTCAAAAGTGTCTGTGCTTGCCATGTCTCATGATGAATACCCATTTGTAAACAAAGTAGTGATGCATTATTATAGCTGAAGGGCATTGTTTTACCTGGATGTAAATTCATCATTTTTTAATGCATCGCAGCTTGATGCTTGATATCTCATCAAGCACTCTGAAAGCTTTGTTGACACAGATTGATGATCCAAACAATTAACTTAATAATGGCATCAGCAACTGGAGGTTAGTATTAGCCAGAGAAAGAGCAGACCAAGTTCTTCCCTAGTGTATGCCTAACAAAATCAAAGGAGGTATGTTTGGGAGCTATTTATTGCAAACAATTTATTTGATCCCCTTTTTTCATTTTCTGAGCTAATTTTAAGAGCCTAGCTATGCTGTATTAAGTACTCTGTGGACAACAAAAACAACAAACTCTGTGGAAGCTTTTTTTTTAAACAGGTTATGTTCTGTAGTTTCAGAAAAGCTAATAATTTGTGAATATTCTGTTAGAGCTCAACTGGAGATAGGTGCTTCCCAGCTGTTAACTTCTACACCTCACCTGAAACATGGTACCACATACCACATGGAGATGTGGTAACTACCATACTTCTGGTTTGTTCCAATGTATAGTAAAATGACATTCAGTAAAACATTTGTTCTTTATTGTTTTTATAACTTGTCTAACTAGAAAAGCTTCCACATTCTAGCACTATCTCAATGCATCTCTATCTGGGAATCCACTGATGAATATATGGCATCATTTAAATTCAGACTGAACAAGTAATAATTGTCTTCAGGAAGATCATTTGCTGAGGGTTTGATGGATTCCAGAAGACTGCAACCTCATTATTATATCCTTTGTTATCAATCTTTCTGATAACAACGTATCAGAAAACTCAGCATCTAACAGAATTCAAAGTAATAACTCTTGAAACTAGGGAACTTAGTGATGGTTTACTAGGGAGTCTAATGTCTTGTGCCAACTGATGTAATTGTACTTGGCAAACAGTGCATGGGAACTGCCAGTTTCAAGCTGGAGACTGACAGATGAGTAGCTTTTCTTTCTGAAGTGAGCCAGGTGCTTGGAGTTAGATGTAAAGGGCTTAGGTATTGCCTTGAAGCTAAGCTGTTTCATCCTCTCTTTGATAGTAATGAATGAGAGAAATTCATGAGTCAGATGACTATAAAAGTAACCTGGATCCAAAGATGACACCTGCCACCATCTGTCTGCCTCCTTTTTCTTTCTTTTTTTTTTGAAGTTTTTGTCATGTTTTGTAACATGGATAATTTCTACATCCTCATCATTCCCTTCCTCTACCAGAGTTTTCAAACTCAGATTTGGAAGAAATTCTTCAGATATTTCACAGCAGTTGATATGTCTTTAATGGTACAGTTAGTGTTCCCATGTTAACACAAATCCTTTTCCACTTGTACATCTGGCACCACACAAAAAGTGGAGTGCTTAGCTAAGTAATCTTCCTACCTGAAAGGTATGACTACACACAGACAACTACTTATATTTGCCAGGTCTGTGGCATGTATCAGTGATCTTGCACTTGTAATTTGCAGGAGCAAAAAAACCTTGTATGTTGGATGTGAATGTACTTTTCACTACCTTAGGAATACTGATTTTAGTACAGCTGTTAACAAAGTAAGACAAGCACTGGTAACTATTTCTTGTATTAAGATGCTGGGTATACTCAATGTCGGCTTGTTTTTGAGAAAAGCAAAAATCAGATTAAAGTAATTCTAAAGAAACAGACTGTTAGAGGTAATACAACATGCAAATAAAGATCAAGATACTCCAATACTCCATATAGTATGCATTGATTTGCTTAAGTCTAAAACATTAAAAAAAAAAAAAAGCTGAGAAATGGAAGATGGTGACCAGTAAAGATGAGGAACTACCAGGTAAATTTGAATTTGAATTGTGCTCCTAAAGTAGAATAAGCTGTAAGGAAAACAAGAATGTCTACACAAGCTTGTATTTTAAATTCACTTTTCTGAAATCTTTCCATTCTATATTAAATTCTTTTCTACTGCTAATGACTTGAAAAAAGCAGTGAACCTAAGCTGAATCTTAAGAAGTAAATGGGAACACATCTTTATCTTCTTTTATAATTTAAGAGTAAGGATTCATTCAAGAAAACAAGCTTGAATTTAAAAGAGAATACTTTTATGAAGCACATAGTTAACGTGTTGAACTCCCCACCACAAGATAATAATGATAGCAGCAGACAGAAAAGGCATGTAATTTAATGAATGTTGTTACACTACAAAGAATAGTAAAGTATATTTTCAGAGATGTAAAGCAATTAGAGAATTGCAAGTCATATCAGATTTTTGACAAAGCAAAAAAAGCATGGAAATGAAAGTGAAATAATAATAAATCCCCTTATTCAAACATCACTGTTATTACAGCTGTTATGCAAAACAGATTGTGCACCGCAACTCAGCTTCTGAAGGCTTGAACTTTTATTGTGCATCTCTTAGTTAAGATCTCTCCCCCTCTCCAACCCTATTCATTTTCCAAGAAAAATGTGTACATCTTGGATTTTTTCCAGTCAGCTCTACTGTGTATAGTAGTCTGGTGAAGATTTGTAAATAGTGAATGAATAAGATTAAGTGTTGTTTTTGACAGGCAAAATTAATGTTGTGATGCATGGTCTGGAATACACAACTCTTCTAAATATCAAAAAACTATTTTCTTCAAACGTTGATTAAATTGAATTTAAGAAGTAGAACAGCTAAATATTTTTGTACACTAGCTAAATAATTTTTTCCACATGAACCTTTTCCTTTAGTTTGGTGAAAATGCATTGTCCCTTTTAAAGAAGATTAAGTGTTTACATAGGTATGTGCCCAGCCCTCGAACAGCAGATTGCTGCAGCTCAAGCACTGCCAGTTGGGAGGCTATGTTTTACAGCCTGGGATGTAAATAATCTCCTTTTTCCATGAGATTTGTGTTGAAAACTGTAGATTATTTTAAAACGTCCTAAGGGTATAATGATGTCAAAGTCACCACAAATAAAAAAGGAAAAAGAAATTATCAGTTTGTTGAAGTTCTTAAGTATGAGTACTCTAATACTGACAAAGAGATATCAGGCAATGTGAAAAGTTGGTTTCAAGCTCAGCTTAACTGAAAAATCTTTCTTTCCATTTTTTTAATGGATGCCACTCTTGTGCAATTTGTTTCAACTTTGCTGGAGTATTTGATGTTGGCCACCATCAGTTCCTTTAAAATAATAGATAATTAGGGTTTGGCATCCCAATTCCTGTGACAGACTAGCCTATTTACTTCTGTAGCTTGCTGTTCTAAGATTAGTGCAGGTGTGTTGATAAGCTTCTCAGCAGATGCTCATTAGGAAACCTGTCTTTTCTGTGTACAAAATCAAGAAAAGGAAGTACATGTAATGAATGGTACATCTACTTTTAGGCTAACACACTTAAGGACAAAGTTATTTTTTCATTTTGAAAGTAACTAGGTCTAAACAAAGCTAGATGTGTTACTCATAAATTACACATGTTATTTTCATACTCAGTGATTTCTATTAGCACAGAAATTGAAATTTTCAATATAGGACTATGCAGATGAAAAGCACTATATTGTTTTATGCAATATATTGTAACAACTTTTAACAAAAAGATGGAATTAAAAACTTCTGTTACTAGTTTACACTGAGAAGACACCAGTAGTACAAAACATATTATGCCATTTTATCGACAGAACTATAATGAAAACATTGCTAAAGCAATGAGACTTGCCAGCTACTTATGAGACTCAGGAGAAATCCTTTAACAGATGTTTCCCACATCAAACAGATACTTATCCCTCACTGATTACCATGATCTTGAAAATTCATTACTTGATTCAATGATCAACACCTCTTCATCAGTCCCATTAAAAAAAAAAAAGGAAAAAAAGAACTATTGCAAAAGGTTTTTCCTCCTACATAGCAGCTGATAAAATATATTGTGGCCTTAAGTCCCTTATCACCATAAGAAGAAGAAGTTGTATTACAGCATTGCTTTGTTCGTGGCATAATTAGGATCCTGTCAGCACATCAGTCATACATGATGAATACACATCTCATTTCCTTTGCCATTTTCAAACCCACTATCCTCACAGTGACTAGTGACTACTGTACTACAAGCTGACATGGCCACATCCATATTTTAAAATTTCAACTGCTGTCCTCTGGGATTATTTATTTTTATTTACTGCAAACTTAGTTCAAAGAGTTTCTTTTGACAACTATTGTTTATTATTTTTAAATCTCCCTAACATAAAATGCACTGAATAATATTACATCTGGATAACCTTTTTCTTTAGCTGGAATTTTCATCATTAGACATTGTTTAGACACCTATCAAGTAGAGATATCAAACCCTTTCTAGAGTAGGTAGTAATCATCTAAAGAAAAAAAACTTTAGCAGCTTATAATCTGACTGCAATTAGCAAGAAAATTAGTTTGAGATAATAAACAAGCCTGGAAATATGGCGGGTCAAATGAACACTGTTTGAATATAATACCCAGTTCTATTTGTTTCATCTTCTTTAATTTATAGAAATCTTCAACCCTAAGTCCCACTAATAATATTTTTAATATCTATAACATATATACTTCATTTCTAAAATAACCTGCTCAGCTCACAAAACATACATTGCACTTATGACACCACTGGACAGTGAAGTGCACTAATTTTTGCATACAAAATATCTTGAAATAAGCTATAGCTAATAGACACTGAAAAGAAATTCTTGCCAAGGAAATGTGAGAGGTCCCTTGATTTTTCATATTATTAGAAATGTTTAGAATAATGTTTTAGCTTTTTGTCAAATTTTATACCTCTTCAATTTTCACTGATTTTCATAAGGAAAATAAACCAGCTGAATTTTTAAGTGTTCTACTGCTTTTCATTTCCTTTAATATTTATCCTGTTAGTATGAATAATAACTCAGGTACCTCAAATGGCACGACTTATTTTTGCTATACAGCCCATGCTATCATTTTTTATGAGTGGGATGAAAGTAACAGGCATCTTGGGCCAAGAAAAATGACTTCTTAAACAGAAAGAAAATCTTTATAATAAGTATTTTTAATTCAATTAAATTATTTTTCATAGGTGAGTCAGGAGTAATAATCAGTTAAAATAAAATTTTTCAGCATAGATGTGGCATAAAAAACCCAAGCCCCTTGATTATCAATAAATATTTCTTTATAGTAAGTAATCTAATTTAGTCTGGAACACAAGAGACCAAATCACAGAATAACCGAATAATTCCAGCAAAACTGGTTTTAAAATGATATCCAGGGCAACAATGAAATTGAACATCTGAACTTAGCCTAGCAGCTTAAAACCTACACTTCAAAAAATATCACCTTGCCTACCTCTTGCACATAAATCATAGAGTGCCACCTTGCCTGCACAGCCCTTACTTTCTCAACTGCTAAAAATTGCTGGCATCATTAACTCACTTCATATTATGCTATTTCTCTTTCTGCCGAACCTGTCATCACCTCATTTTCTCCTGCATCCCCTGGTTTGACAGATGCACTTGCAGTAATTCTTTTCTAGTTTTTGACTTATTCAGCTTCTGCTATATTGCCAGCTTCCTCCTGAGAGCGCTGCTGGATCAGGAGCCTGCTTCCTTCGCTGGCACGTAGCACTAAAGCAGAGCTCTGAGTGCCACAACAACTGCAGCACTGTGTCCTACGCTTTGCCTGCTTATTTCCAACTTAACGCATGCCGTGCAGATTCATCCACGACTTACAGAAACAAGGGACTTTTCCAAGGGAAATGCATACAGCCCACATTACTGTGGTCTAGACATCTCTGTCTCATTGACAGGGAGAGGGAACATGTCTTACCTGCACACATTCCACACAGATCATTACACAGGAAGTACATTCACAGCTTCTGAAAAATCAAGCAGATTTTTATTCTATCTTGTTTGTATGTGCCTGATTTTCAGAGCTGGTGATTAGAGCTATTTTTTTTGTGTACTTGACAAGACCTTGTAAAAAACTGACATATTACAAATAATGAGTTTCATTTTTCTTTTAAAAATAATTTTTAAAAAGGAAACTATAGTGATAGATTGATATGGATAGATTGGATAGATTAATATGGATAGATGGATAGATTCATATGGAACCCTATCCAAATCATGAAACTGCTGATACAACATTATTTCAGTAAGGAATTTAAGGAGATTTAATTTAAAAAAACCACACCACTGTTTCTAGAAAATCTTATAATCAAATAGGTTTTGTGACATTGTTAGACCATATGCAATTTTGTCTAAAAGCTACTCAAAAATATGAAGTAAATGAATCCACCTGAAAAATCTAAAAAAGATCAAATCACTGGCAAATCACAACTAAAAAAGTAGTTACCATTACCAGTATGAAGTTGGGGTGCCTGTACAGGGCTCTGTCAAATTCTAGTCATCTCCTTTCACTTCAATACTTTAGAAGTGGTCAAAAATTACTATACTGATAAAAGGTTTACTGATATTGACAGTTAAATGTGTATAGAGTAGACTTTGAAGAGTACAGTAGTTTACTCTTTTGCTCAATAAGAAGCAAACCACACCATTTCTACTACCTTGCCTCCTCACCCTGCTAAAAAGGAAACCATGTATCTTATGAAACTGTTACTTCTCTCAAGTTGCTGATTGTTTTGTTGCATCTAAACAGTGTTTCAATATGTGGCTCATAAAAAAGTATATGCAATCACAATCTGCAAAATAACCCAAAAGTGGATGCAGACAAAATGTTTTCATAAATCGCTCTTATCTTCTTAATACTTGTCTTTGTTTTTAGTCTGTATTTATTTCTAGTCTAGCTAGGATCCTAGAATTATTTCTGTGCAATATTTGCCAATTCAATTAATGGTCTGTTTACTCCATCTTCCAGATCATTAATGAAGATGTTAAATAAAACCAGTTCTAACACTAATTCCAGGGTGCCTTGGCAGACATTTCTCCTCACAACATAATTCATCATACCCTTTGTTTGGAGATTGCTTGGATAATATAGCTGATGTAAAATAATGCTGCCCACCTGCTTGGATATGTTATCCACAGGGAACATATTACACCAATTACAGGAGAAATTCAGTGACTTTCTTTGCATCTCACTGCAAGCCAGAAAATGAAAAGTGTTGACAAGGTTCTAGAGAAGAGCTCTGAATATTTTGGTTCCTGATATCTGAGAGACAGTTCAGCAGCCAGATCACTGGAAATGCTCTTCACAGAAGCACATTTCTACTTTTTGAAAAGAAGACTTACTAATTAGTCGAGGTAGAGAGATGGAAATTCCCAGGTTAAAGGAAAAAAGAAAAAAAGGCAAAATACTCAAACCCATCAACTCCTAAAAGAAAGCAACTTATTTTATTAGAGTGCTCTCAAACCAGAGCCATATTAGCTGAAAATCAGCTTCCTTTGAATCTTTGACAGCAAATTCTATTTAACTGAAGTTGAATTGTATTTAAATTACTTTTTAAAGAGACTTCTACAAATGCAGAATTCTCTGAATAATTTTCCACCCCAGGTAGTGATCTATGTAACATTGTTACTTACGTGGTATCACCAGCTGCTTTTCAGTGGTTGAATCTCTGGTGTCAGTTTTCTTTCTGGCAAGTCAGCATACAGATTGTTAAAGCAAGGTCTTTCCCCCTCTGAAAAAATAAATAAGACATTTAGTGATCCTTGTAAGTTTCAACAGCTTTTATTCCATTTGTATAAATAATCTGTATAGTTAGTGTTATATTATCTCTATAGTGGGAGGCATAGTGGAAGTTTCCCACTATTACAAAAAGAGTCCAGGAGCTCTACATTTTAAAACAGCACTCTGCTTAAACCCAATATTACTGCAGCTGCTATTTTTACTGTGTAATTTCATGATTCAGACATTATCTATGTTATTTGTGGATATAAATCCTATAAGCGTTTCTGTAGTCCAGTAAAAGGCTTTGTTTTATTTTATGAAATTCTTTCCATTCCATTTTCTGAAGTTCTTTCAGTTTTCTTCATCAGATTCTATTTAGTATTAGCCAACATTATTTTTCCCTAGTTATTCCAGTAACTAAAACCTTTTACAGTGATGGCACTTTAATTCATTGATTTATACAGCCTCTTTTTTAATTCTTCATTAGATCTGACTTAAAAATGGGCAATAGAACAGGTACAGTCCACAACTACTCATCAATGGCCCTCTTATCTGTGATGGGCCACACTAAATAAAAATCTCACCATTATCACCATAAATCTGCATGAGGGAACTGAAGCCAAAGGCTGAAATACAGAGAGAGTTCAAAGGACCAGAAAGCAAAAGGAATAAATCATTCATAGTATTGCAATGTTGCCAACCCTTACACTGAAAAAGGCAATCCTAAAGAAAGGTTTTGTCCTTTTTGAACTTTCTGGTAGTCCTGTCAAACCTCTTCCTCCCCAAGTTCTGTCAGGTTATACTCAGCCAAATAACCTTGTTGCCAAAGCAACCTTCTCCCCACTTCACAAAGCATCAGAAAATTTTTTGCACGGAAGCCCATGTCTTACTGCTGTAGCAGTTTAATCAGCAGTTGCTTTTGGCAGTCCTCTGCCAACAGCTCTCAGATACAGTATTTCATTATCAGGAGGGGAAAAAATAAATAAAGTCTGAGTTGGCAGCATGTGCTCAATACGACTTGCAATTTGTTTGAGTAACAAGAGAATCACACAGAATTCAAAACCACAGCAAGAGCAATCCAGCTGATGAAGAATGTAGATCTTAGACCCACAGGAAACAAGCAGATTGGAGGAAACCTCTGCCCAGCTAGTCCCACTCAAAACAAGGCAATATTCAAAGTGACATCAGCTTCCATTGGGTTTTACCCCAAGAGTACTCTCTTGATATGGAGATTTCACACACACTCTGGACAATCCACTTGGAGATTTCACACACACTCTGGACAAGCCACTCCTGTTCTTAACATCTGTTCATTAATTTATCTTTTTTCTTTATACAGAAAAATATTTCTGTTCCTGAATGTGTTCCATTGCCTCTTGTGCTTTTGCTGTGAGCCTCTGAGAAGAGCCTCTGCATCCTTAACAACTTTACTTTTCCTTAAGCCTCCTAAGGTGAAGACAGAGATCAGAGAAGTGCAGGAAGCCTTGTTGCTCTCTTGTGCTAAGCAAACACTGCTCTCTCAGCTTCTTGCCAGCCAGCTCCTAAACATATATGTGGAGCTTGGCGGGATTGGCTTTAGTTTGTCAAAGTCTTCCTGTGCTGAGAAATCCAAAGCTACGCACTGGAGCCCAGGTGTGGCTTCCTGTGATATAACCAAGCAGAACCCATGGTTCCCCATGACGTAACCGAGCAGAACCCATCGCTCCCCGTGGCGTAACCGAGCAGAACCCATGGCTCCCCGTGACGTAACTTAGCAGAACCCATGGCTCCCCGTGATGTAACTTAGCAGAACCCATGGTTCCCCGTGACCCGACACAGCAGCACTCGTGGTTCCCGGAGCGCTGCGGGTGCCGCTATCCCACGGTCGTGCTGCCGGCCCGCGCTCCCCCGGCTGCAGGCAGCTCCGTCCCGCCGTGCCGCTTCGCCGCTGCACAAAGCCCCATCTATGCCAGCCAGAACTTGTTGCATGGGGTTATTCCATCCCAGGAGCAGGACTTTGAAAAAGAGGCATCCTCTCTCTTCTGTACAAGTCCAGGCTTCTTTGTTTCTGACTTTCCTCACGTCTAGAAAATACACTACGTCTATTCACTCTGAAACTCAGCATGCCATTTACCAATTCTCCTTCTTGAGGTCCACATTTGTTTTCCTTTTTTGCTTCCTTCTAACCCCTAGAGGAAAAAAAAACATCTTGGCTGGCCCTTCTCTGCTTTCCCGGCTTGAAAGCCAGGAATGAAATGAAAACCTCAGCTGCAGTAATGATATGCTGCCTCCTTCCAGGCAGGAAGAAAAATCTTTTTTGAATCTCCACAAGGACAGGCAGAAATTCATAAAGAGCTAAAGCTTTTTATCCTACATCAAAACTGTTTCTAGCCTTTACCAAACTCAGCAAGATCTATCCTTTCCTTCCAGATTGTTACCCTTGACTAAGGCTCAAGAATAAACTAGTAACTGTAATCTCTTTGGGACAGGCAGGAAGCTGGACATCACTTTTGGGTAAAATGAATATTTTGGAGGACAAAAATAGAAATAAAGTTCGTAAAATGGGGCATTCGCATTACTTGCATTAGCCAATTTGAGTTCTGTTTTCTATCCTTTCTTGCTGATAGGGTTGCAAGTAATAAATATATGTATGGAAGGCATCCAGTTTTGTTTAATTCACTGGCATTGTCTGAGGAGCAATGAATCATGTCAGAGATTTAAAGGGATTACTGATAGAGAAGAGTGTAACCTTTCTTCCAATACAACAGCTGTTCTGAAAAATTTCCATAATAACAGTTGCTTTTAATTATATAAAGAATTGCAAAGCCTTTTTACCTTCATATCAATAATGCAGCTTTGATTCAAAAGTTGCTAAAGAGATAATCCTCAGCCTTTTTTGTCGAGGCCAGTTTGTGAATAGCAATGATTTAAATCCCAATGTCATCTTTTTTTTTTTTTTTTTTTTTTTTTTTTTTTTTTTTTTTAAAGGAAGGAAAGAATGGTCTTTATTTCCTTGGAACTTGGACTGAAAAATTACAAACAATGCTTGGAAAACATTATTCTCATAAGAGTCTTTCAACAAATGCTACTGATGCCTAAACAGACACATGTAAAATAAAAGGATCAGAAGTATGGCACAGATATAAGGAGAAAAATAAATATTCTAAAATATCTAGTCAAACATTACTGATAAGAATAAATCATAAATCTCTATATCTAGAATTAGTGTGTTTTACTTAAGAAGGATTGTTTTTAGTAATTTTCAGGGCCTAGCCAAATCAGTAAAAATTGCATTTCTTTATCTTTCACTCTTCCTGCTTCTCTCTGTGATTAAGTACTGGCCTCTGACTGCTTAATGCTTATTCATTCCTCATTTTCTGGGCAGATCACTAGTTTGTGAAGATAATTAGAGACCCCTGCTATTCCTTCTAAGCCTTGAATCTTCAGACTAATTAAAATGGAGTGCTGCATAGACACATGCAGCTGATAAAGGCTTATAGTAAGGTACTAAGAATCATATTATTTGTGTCACAAAAACAAGTAAAACCTCACTGCATCTGCTAGGAGACAGCAACATTTTTGCTATGGTCCTCTTTCATGGTTTAATAGTATCCTCCAATGTAGTACTCCCACTGAGACACTCCAAACCACTGCTACTCCCTCACGCCCCCTTGCCCTCCCCTCCCACTTTGCTGAGGGCTGGAGAGGAGAACTGGAGACACAAAAGGCAAAGATCATGCATGGATTGAGATAAAAATTTACTGGAAACAGCAATGAGATAAAAAAAAACCCCAAAATAAAAGCAACAATATTAAAAGCAAAAGCTTAGAGAGAGAAAGTGATTCACATACAAAAATGTTCACCATGGCACTCAACCGACCGAAGCCATGTCAACCCAACCACTTCTATTGAGTCAAGGGGCTAAGTTAGAAATGTAGTTAGCAAAGATCATATACTGTGATTAGAGCTTAACAGGGAAATCAATTGATACCAGGTGGGGATAACTGAAACAAGGTTGGGAATGACAGGCGATCTATGAAGTATTGTAGAGTGCAGGAGCCATAAATACCACTGACTTCTAAGAATGAGAGGGGGTTTGGACTGTGACCTGCAAGTTAAGGAGCCCTGCCAACTAGACACAGGTGAAGAGTTTACCGTGAAGAAGACATCTTACTTCCTCCCCCAGAAGCCACCAAAAGAGAATAATTGCACAGCTATAAGGGATATTCAAATAATTATAATACCAGGCGAGAGCTAATGTTTATGTAATAAGCATCGTAGAAACTGTCCTGGAAACCATCTGAATATATAAAACCTTTTTGGATAAACAGAGAGCAGGAGTTTGACTTTTTTGCACATGCTTTTGGAAATAACTCTGCTTGTGTCCAGCACTGTAATAAACATACTACTTTTCAACTTTAATTAGTTGAAGTCTTCTGTCTGTGCTTCACTAATAATATCTATGCTTTTGAATGAATATTATCCTAATATTTTCCAATATGGCATTTAAGTATAACATCTAACATCTAAGAAAATATGGTAAATTCTTCATCAGGATCATATTCTCCTAACTTCTTTTCCTTTTCTTTGAGGTGATAATCTTTAAAGTAAAACATACAGCATAAGTGAATACACCTCAGAGCAGTGCACATATAAATGCAATATAGGCAAGAAGGCTACAAAGAATTTTTCTGCCTCTCTCCAGATACCAATTTTCTCCTTTCATCTGTTTTAGCATGTAGATAGCCTAGAGGCATCGCTGGACACTTTATCTTAAAGAGCTTAAAGACTTTACCATCTGAATAAACTACTGCAAGCTCTAAATGTTTTCTTTTCTCCTCCAGACAAGTGAAGTAAGTTTTATTTAATTTGGGATAAGCCAATATCCATCAATAAAACAAGGCAAACTACTGGCCCTGAACTGTGTCTCAAGATGCTGAGAAGTTATGAGCAGTGTTCATAAATTGCCAGGAAGGTTGTCTGTACTTATCCCATGAATATCCAGCTTCAGTAAGATCTGCTGTCCCCACCCTGAGGCTGTTGCACATTGCTGTCATATTGTTTCTTCAAATGAAGTTAAACTATGACTGCAAATTAGATTATGCAGTTCTGAATGGGCAGATGCTGAAAGATTTGAGTGTCTAAAAGCAACAAGAGTATGTATCTGGGAAGGGAGTAAGAACCTTTAAGGAGTTATAGCTTTCAGTACAAACTTATAAAGTAACTTTTTTCTCTTCAATTTTTTCCCAAACATCTTATTTCTGAATATAAGTAGGGTCTAAGTCAATTCTACTCCAATACTAATCTATAGAAGAAATATTTAGGAAAGAAATTTTAAACACATCATTTGTGTACTACAGTCAGCATCTCTGAACAAATTCATACATTTTTGGATATTTCTCCAGTTTTGCTTACTAACACAAAAAACCCCTCACTTAACTAAACTCGCAGCTTCGTATCATCAGTGAACTTGCTGAGGAGACATTCTAATTCTTCTGCCAAGTCTTTTCCTAGGAAGCTAACTTGGTGCTGTAGCCAATTATCTCCACCTAGAATGTGCTCACAAGTCAAGAATTGATACAATTTGTAGGGTATCAATTCACCCAATACATAGGTGGAATTGTTTAGCTACCTCTGCATATCAGTTTTTGGAGTGTGCTCCAAGAGATGAGTTTCCTTTAATTGTGACATAGTCAGCATTGGTCAGCAAACGTGAGGAGTTTAGTCTCACTTGGAGAGGTCTCTGCAAGTCTCTTTCCTGCAAGCTTAAAACAGTCACACAACAAGGACTATATCTATCTTCAAAGTACTCCATATGATTTGAAGCAGCATAGGGACTGTTGATCTGGTGTCAACAAAGGAACTGTTATTTTCACTGGATTACTAGGTACGCTGATGGAGAAATGAATGTTTTCAGTAAAACATTGCAATGAAAAATAATTTTAAAAAGCAGATGGATACAGGCTACTTAAGAATATAACTTACTAACAACATCATTAAGACACAGATTCACTTCCAACAAGCCAAAATTAAATTCATAATCTCAAAAGCCCCTGTCATAATAATGGCAAGACCAAAGCCTTAATCAGAATATCCTTCCAGAGGTAATTCTATTACAAAACATAAAGTTTGAGGTGGCTGTGTTCAGAAGTCAAATGTTGAAAATTATATTCGGTAATTCCAGGCTAATGCAAATGATTCAATTAAATCTATCACCTTGGTGATAGTCACAGCTCTAGTGAAAAACAAAACATGTTACACAAAGAAAAAGCATCTGATAAGAGGAACAGCTTAGAACATTGTCTTTTCTAGTCTACTGCATATTTTCTCAGGAAAGCTCTAGGATCAATTTATTGGATGGCTCCAGCAGTTTAAAGAAGCTGCCACATTCTCTTAAAAAAAAAAAAAAAAGCTTTGCTTGGATTTCTAACCAAAGGAGCTGTTTCACTGCTATGAATCCAGACTGCAGAGGCATCTAGGAAACTCCATTGGCACTTCCTGGCTCAGCATACAACTGAGTCATATTCTCTGACACAACTCTCCCCTCACACTGCGCAAGGGAAACAGGTGACTGCTTGAAGGTTCACAGCAGGGTATCCAATGGAAGGAACTGCTATTGTTCCCTGTGTGGCTAATGGAGAGAGACACCTAATGAAGCCCCTGCTCTAAATCACTGTCTGGTGAGGTGCCTACCTATTGCCACTGATCACTTAGAGAGTTCACAGCTTCCATTACCTTAGATATATAGTATAGTTGATGGACCTCGATTATTACTGAATTTCAGGGAGTGTGAATAGCTTCCCTGTCTCTTTTTAATCCTAACTCCCTCTAGTGGATTTAACCCTTTGGTCTGAGCAGCAGAAAAATTCAAATTTAAGAGAGATTATTTCTGCTCCCCTGCCCCCGCCCCAAGCAAAGTCCAAGAAATTAATACAGTGTGAAGATATCTTTGGAAAGAACTATGATCTTTGGTGCTTGAAAGCAATCCATACCTAATTCCTGACTGAAAATGGCAAAATTACTCTGCTGAAAACTAGCATGTCAAACTAGCCCAGATTTAAGGGTGATGCATTTTTTATCTCTAGGGAAATCATGGATTGCTATAGAGATAAAAAGCTATAGTTTCTAAGAGTGGTGTCTTGTTCACAGCCAACCAGTCATTGACAGGTGAACCTGTCATATTCTTAATTACTACCCAGGGAAATTCTGATAATATTGTGGCAATAATGAAGAATAGTTATTTAAAAAATATAATTGCACACATAATTAAGCAGTTTAGGGGGTTTTTTTGCACCCTCTGTCTGTCCAATCCAAAAGCATGTCCTCTCTGGAAATTTCAAGTACAATATATACCTCTATAAGTATCTTTCTTTGTTCTTGAGTATATGAGTTGGAGCTTTAAGAATATGTTTACCTCTGACCAGTTTTCAATAGGTAGAAACTAGGAAAAACTACTAAGTCTCAACTGTCCTTTTTACTTCCAAACCATTTACCCATTAATTACTTCATTTTGAACATATACTCCCATGTTCAGTGAGAATGGTATGTATGCTGTAGCATTTGTATGGCTACAAAAATGAAATAAATGCAAGAAACTCTCATATTAAAGCTGTTATTCACAATTCGGTTAATAATTTTATATTGATACTCGACTGCAGTTCCCAAAGAACCTTTTTATCTTTACAATAACTGCAGCTGTAAAAACAAAGCTGTAATAGCATAGGGTTTTTTTGTAAAGGAAAGTAAGACCTTTCTACTAATAAAAGAATCCAAACACTCATGGCATTATTTATTTTCAAATAACTGACAAAAAATAATTTGATTATGTGTCTGTATCAACTATGAATGACCCTCAAAAATCACTGGCAGACCAGGAATTTATAACCAGAACACATTCCCTGGACAGTGCAACTATTTGGATTAATTGCATTAAGAGACTTAATTTTGAAGGATTTGGAAATGTTTTTATAAGATTTAGGAAGGATTTCATTGGGATTACATGATGAGCAATTTTGAGTGTACTTAACTGTTCACGTTAACACTCTAAGCAAGCATGAAATGGATCAGTCATCACTGATTATTAATTCTTATCCAAGATTTTGTCACCATAAAGGGAACATCTTTGTAGTTCAGTGTATACTTCACCCTGCCAGTAGAAAAAAACCCCTATGCTTTAGCAAGGATCTCAGTGCTGATGTTTTTCATACTGCTGGATTTGAACAGACTGTGCTTGTACTCTGCATACTTCTGTTCTCTTGTGTAGCCTTCAGATAAATGTAATTTTACTATTTGATCTAAAATGATACTTAAGTTGGCCTTTATTTAAATTGATCTATATTTGCCATATGATAATATTACTTGCCAATACCGCTTTCAAAGCTCTACTAATTGCAAATTTAACTTAGGTATTGAAACTGAGCACCAATGTTCTAAGATTAAAATATTAATTCAAGGGAGAAAATATGCATAAACTAGAAAGTTTTAGCAGTTGCTCTACTTGCACCAATTAGCCACATCAATTTTATGCCAAATGTTCTGTTACATGAACCGGGACAACAAGGTAGAGAATTAGGGCTTCTATATAAATTCTGGAAACCCAAATTAAAAAAATAATAGTATTCTTTTTATATTTCTAGGAAACCTGAAGTTTTAGAAAGAAATGCACTTCTATGTGTTTTTTTCCTAATGAGATCACAACTGCATTAATATCCCAAAATGTGAGTGTCCAATGTTGAGCACATTGTTCTGTTGTATGTATATCATTATCTGATGATAAATATGCAAATACACAAATAAACCAAGAAATGATGTCTGCAAACCCTATTGGGAAAAACAACAGAGGCAGCTGTGCAAAGAGCTCCAAGAACACAGGTCAAATTTATGAGCATATGTAGATTTACTCAAGTTTTGTTTTAAAAAGACATTTTGCCTTTCACTGCAGATATTGTGTTACTGTTGTATCAATTACTGTACAGTAGAACAGACTGATTTTGTTGATGCAAAGGCAGTCAAGAAGTAAAAAAAAAAATAGCCAAATGTTAAACTGATACTTGAGTGAGATTTATTTGCTTGCTTGTAATTTGCACATTTAATTACCTGTGGGAGAGATTCTTGTGGACATTGGATTTTTCAAAATCAAAATAAGGTGTGAACAACTATTAATAGAATTACCTGCCAAGAAACATTAAATTCTAATACAGAACTCTGGAATAAATTTAATGAAGCTTTTATTTTTTTATATTTAAAACTTGCCTTGTAGCTGGTAACTTCATTGTTGAAACTGAACGGCAGCAACTGAGATTTCCTGACTCAAGGAAATACTTTCACAAAAGCAGCTAAGACTATTCTATTTGGAATGCTGTAAAACACAAACAGCTGTATATTCCTCACTTGGCTACACTGTTAGATCACTAAGAAATTATATCAGCAATAATATTGCCCAACAACTGTTTTCATTCAGCTGTTGTCATTTAGGTACTTTTACCTATAAACTATCCTGATTTAAAGTTCAGCACTGGTCATTTGCTACAGAATACAGAACAGTCAGACTGGTACATTACACTGCTATTACCTCTCTTCCCTTTGTTTCAAATTTATTATTAAATGTTTTTATTATGGCAAAGAAATTCCCAAATGTTTGTCACCACTGCAATAAACAGGGCCAGGAGACTTCTTCTCCTTTATAATGCCTTTATTAAAAGTGATCAGCTCAGGATTGGGCGGCTCGGCAGGGCTGCAGTCCCCATCGCGTCTCCCAGGGCGACTCAGAGGAGGAGGATAAGCACAGCTCCGTCCACTAGGGGCAGAGCCGGGGGATCCAGTCCTCGTGGGAGCTTTAGGGCGTGAGGTCCCCGTCAGATGTTGCCTCTGAGCCTCGCTGGTTACCCTGGTCCCGGCGTCCGGACGACTCTCTGCTCAGGGCGAGAGGGACTCCGCATCTCTGCAGGCTCAGCACTTGGCTCCTCACATCCGGACATCACTTTAGTCTCTCAACTCTTAGGTGGCTCGTTGTTTTTAGGGTTTTCTCGTTGCATTTTGGAGTCGGGGTCCCAAAAGCATGCTGGTCCTGGAGTCACTTTGCATAACCCCCCCCACCCTCTCAGGTGTCTTCCCTATGCTGGGAAGAGAACACAGCCTTGGGGAAGGGCCATCACCCCACCCCAGCCAGGGCCTTTACTAATACAAAAGGGGTGATAAGCTACAATGACCCGTGATTACAATAACAAAGCACACAGAACCCTGGCAGAGACAGATCTGGCTGCCTTTTTGTAACTTTTTCTCACAAAAAAAATATTGACTGAATTTTTGTTCATAACAACCACCAAACACTCTAATATGAATCTCATAAACTACAGATTGTGCATACCTGCAAGTGAGCTTTTAGTAGAATAAAAGTGCATGCAAAAGGTGAATTAATGCAGAATTTCTGGTTAAAATTCATGAACATAAGTGAAAAATGGCTAGAGTACCTAATTAATGGTTACTGTTGGAACTTCTGATTAATCTGCAGAATTAGATGCGGAATTGAAAATCCAATCTGCTGTAGCACACTGCAGAAGCCATTGACCGAAAAATATCCAGCTATGAAATGAAATCCCTTATTACGAAAAACATTATATTTGACTGCCAAGTGAGAGTAAATATTGTCTGTGCTTTTAAGGTACTTTAAATATTAATATAAAAACCTGAGTTACATATCAATTTCTAATTGCTTGAAAGAACAGTAAGGCGGAATTGTAGAGCAGCAGAAAAATCACTTTTGCATGCCAGTTTTAACATTGCCGATTTCTGGCTCGTGAGCTTAATTCTCTGACTAAAAATTGCCTTATTGTCTTGATTTTAAAAGATCACAGCAAAAATGCCACAGAGAAAAAGGAAAAAAAGGCATTTGCAACAAGGGTAGCACGCCCTAACTACAGCCAAAAATATGAATTATATTTTATTTCAATAAACATAATTCAGTCTGATTAATCCACTTCCCTCCATGTTGAAAAACAAAAGTTCTTTTAAGAAAAACACATTTTGATTGAACCAAGATAGAAGAGTGGATATTCTTCTTCATAGGCTGCCTATGTAAGAAATAATATTGAATGTTTTTAACCAGTGTGAGTATTGCCTCCCGAGCTGGGCATCGGGAAAGAGTGCCCAAAGTTCTACCCTTACAATGCAAATTCCCCCAGTTTTCTTAGAGCTCGCAGATTTATTATGGCTGCTCGTACTTCAAACGTGATGGGTAGAGGAGAATTTTACTTCTATAAACCTGGACTGACTGCAGAAACCTAATAAATACCGACTTTTTAAAAGATGAAATTAATTTCTGATTGTGGATTAAGTCTTGGGGGAAGATGCACTTGCGCGTGTTTTAGACAACACCCGGGAGCTACCAGGAGCCAGCGACGATTGCACAAGCAGCAGGACCTGCCATTCAGAAGGAAACAAACAGGAAGCAGCGGGGCGGTGCCTGGCGGGCCGCACCGCCCTCAGGCGAGCGGGACGTTCGAAAGGCGGCAGCGGCGGCGGCGGCCATCGCGGCCATGGTGGAGGGCCCGGGCTGCGCGCTCTGCGCCGAGCGCCTGCGGGCGCGCCTGCGCCGGGGACAGCGCGTGCGGGCCGCGCGGGGCGGCGGCGGCGCGGTGAGGGGACAGGGACAGGGCGGGGGAGCCGTGAGGGCACACGGACATGGACAGGGCGGGGAATGGCGCTGCCGGCCCGGCCGCCGGGACAGGGCGGGGCAGCTGCCCCAGGCAGCGAGGCCCAGCGCTTTTGCTCGTGTCTGTCCGCGGTGGTAAATGCCACCGGGTGTGGGTGAGAGCGAGCGAGCGGGCAGGAGCCGCCGGGGTGCCAGCGCTGGCGGGCGGAGCTCCGGGAGGGGTGGTTGGTGCCCCCCCTGCCGCCGCTGCCGTCCCCCGTGGGTGATGGTGGCTGTCTTCTGCGAATACTGAATTCTTCCCTGAAGCTGTGAAATATTCCTGTCAGCACCACAATAGTCCAATTGCGGCAGTCAGATGTGTGAAGACGATTCTGAAGCGGTAGAAAGAAGAGATTTGAGAAGTAATGAGGGAAAGCTTTTAGCATCGCTGTGTTCACTTAGGATAAACGTCAAAATACCATGTTGCTCGAGAAAACACAAGGGAAATTATTGCTAATCTTCCTTCTTCATAATCTCTTCAGTCTAGGCATGTCCTAGATGCTCTTTAAGGTCCCTTCTAAACCAAACCATGCTACAATTCTAATCTGTGTGAAACATGAGAAAGCTACACATTGGCCTGCAGAAAGGTGATTTCTATATTTATTTTTTAATTAGTCCAAGTATTAGAATAAAGAGTGTGACATTAGGTTTGCATCTTTTCGTTGACAGCATAAAATAGTTCACTAGTATAAAGCTGCTGGGACTTGTGAGACCTTGTAGCAGATGGAGAAATCACTTGGCTGATAAATGTGTAGGTACTGTCCTCTGGTTTAGATTACAGAGGTATCTTTTTTTCCATGCCTCATTTTTGCTCATCTTTAAAAGACTGTGTGTTGCTTTTGTTGCAAGTAAATGTATTGGATTCTGCCCGGCAGAAAGTTGGGGAATTTTTACCCACTTTTAGTGTGTATAAAGCATTGTAGGAGTTTGTGATTAAGGCACAGTAAGATAGTACTTCAGTGAAACAATTTAGGAAAGGATGGTTGAAAATATGTCTGTCTAAGATATGTCTTGAGACTAGACTATAGGTTAATATCTTTCAGGACAGATTTTTGAAGTAAGGAATTATGCTCCTAAGGTTTCAAAAAGAAATCTCACTCCCTCAAATAAATTCGTTATTATCACTTTATGCAGTAAAAGTCACCTCAGGGCAGCCTCTATTCATTGGAAAATGACCAACCTAAGGGTCTTAGACTTTTTAGATTTCACAGAGGCTGCTGACTGTGGCTAAAGCCTTGGCCTCTGCTGAAGATTACACTGTTTAGGAGAGTTTGTACTATGATGACTGTAAGGGTTTGCCTGATAACAAAGAGGTATGAATTTAACTTCAAATATTTGAAAACACAAGTTAGTTTTCCATCTCAGTCATTTCCTATTCTGGTTTATTTTAAACAACCCTGAGTGGATTCAAGTTAAATGAACTTTGTTACACAGCAACAGACTCCAATACTTTTATTGGAAAGCGTGAATTGCTTACATGGGAGCAAAATGTCGCTTTCTTCATATTTTGATAACAGACAAAGTAAGTGTTATGCAAGAAATGTTTTTATTTTCCTTCTTGACAGAATAATAACCATAAAACTCTCTAAATGTATATCATTTCAAGGTAATAATATAGAGGGAGATTGCATGGAGAGTAGCTCTGAAATGTCACTAACTAGCAGAAGCCTTGCTGATTTGCCAGCGTTACTTTGATACATATTTGCATTGAAATGGAGTGCTGCAATTGAAGCACTGATATATCTATCTGCCTTGCAGGCAGGGCTGTGAGGGCAGTGAATCTGCAGGTTTGCAGGTTTCAGCAGGGTCTGAAGGGACCTTGGGGTGCTGGTCAGGGGGACCTTCACAGGCTGAGACAAAGGGCTGGGAGAAAGTCAAGTTCAGCATTTGGAAAACCTGCAGAATCCCGCTCTTGGAACAGAAGAGTGTCACGGAACAGAACAGTCCTGGCTGCTGCTCAGATGGGAAATGGCTCTGCATCAGAAAAGGGCTCTAGGGTCCCATAGAAGCTGAGTCCATGTCACTTCTACGTTCCAAGAAGAGGGACAGCCCCATGCTGGGTTCTGCAGTTTGAGGAGAGTGATGCTTACCTCTGAGCAGCAATTGCAAGGCTGCACCTGAGTTTGCAACTCCCTAGTAATAACAAGATAATAACAGACTGGAGTGAGTCCTCTGGTATGATTAGCGGGTTGAAGCACATGGTGCTCAAGGAGAAGCTGACAGAACTGGGGTTTTCTTGCTCTCCTCAGGTAGCTGTAAGGAGGATATGGAGGAGACAGAGCTAGGCTCCTGTAGGGACTTGCACAATGGGTGAAAAGCAGCAGATGCAGGAGATAACAGGAGTTTTCATTCAGTATTAGGAGGAATTTTCCACCAGAACAATAGTCAAGCCATGGAATAAGGGCCCAAAGAGATAGGAGTGTCCATCCCATTCAGAGCTGCTCTGAATCGTACCGGACAAGGCCCTGGGCTCCCTGTCCTAAGTGTATTCTGCTTTGACCAGGTGTTTGGACCAGATAACCTGTTGACATCCCTTGTAAATTCAATGTATTTTCATGTGCTATGAAAGAAAATATGACTGCTTCAATCTCACATTTATCTTGTGCTCTAGTAGTGTCCTACCTGCTGCTCATCTGCTTCTGAGATTAGACTTAAAACTAGCAGGAGGAGAGAGATATCTCTGTGGGCTCAGTGGAGGCTTTTCTGTAGCACACAATACACTGTGCAGCACACAATGCACTATGCAAAATACTGAAAGCCTGTTATTTACATTTGAAGAAGGATATAGATCTGCAAATGGCAGAATTGACACTGACATGTTTTTAATATTCAAGCTGTACCTGTTCATTTTGCACCAGTCTGAAACTCTTATTATAAATTCATGACTCGAAGGAAAAGGCATAAAATTCCCTGATAAAAAAGATGTATTGTTTCAGTTAGGAAAAGAATTGAGGTAAGTTATGATAGCATTAGCAATAGTGACTGCTTCGTGGGTTAATAGTCCCATTGTTTTTGGTAGAATACTTAAGGAGAAAATAGTTAATGCTGTCCAAGCTGGAAAATCAGTTAGTACAGCTGCTTGGTGAATGTGTACTGGTGCTGTGTAAATTCTCCTTAATCTTTGTGTATGTACTCATTTTTCAGACTGCTGCAAGTCAAGAGAACATCTCTGGTCATGATTTCCTTGTTGGACATGTTTACAGGGGTGTGGAGACATTGGGAAAAGAACTTTTTATGTATTTTGATCAGAAAGCTTTGAGGTAAGTGAGAAAAAGGCTTCCTATGCATTCAGACTGAATATATTTGCAGAGGTAATCTTGATCTTGCTAATGGCACTCTCAGAGGATTGAAAGTTTTAGAGAGAAACTTCTCATCAGCCTCTCTGCAGTACAGGCATACTGGATAAAATCACATGTTTAGATAATATACTACTTTACTCCAAGATTCCATGTAAAGGTATCTGGAAAGGACAGTTATTTATTGACATGCTTTCTTTCAAACAGGAAGTTGCATTTTGTGGAGACAAAATAGTTATAATACATGCAGTGCTTTCAGATCCCTGCAATATTGTGTAGCACGAAATAATTCTAAAGTTTCACCCTTTTACTTTAAAACTAGAAATCATCAACTCCTTACTACTAGTTCTCATTGAATAGCATTTCCTAGGCTTGATTAGCATGCCTTTTCTATTTGTAATAAAAAAGAAGATTTATATTTTGCCCTTTTTCAGGACATCAAATGTAATGAAACACTTTATAATAAAATTTTATAAATTTCATAATGCTTTTGAATGTAAACATGTAGTGATGATTCATTTCTTTTTTACTAGTCATGAACTGAGAAGACACTAGAATAGCTAATAGTTGTGATTGTTAAAGTTTCTTTCAAACAGTATAGAGCTTGGGAAATGAAACCATCAGCTATAAAACTGAATGAAAAATAATTTTCTGGAAGCATTTAATGCGTCACCATTTGTAAGCAAGATGCAAGAGTTTGGTTTAAAAGTAAATTTGTCTAGGTTTAAAAATAAATTTGGCTAGTTAAGCCTGTGCAGTACTACTCATGGCACTTGAGAATTGAAAATGGCTTTTGAAGATAAAAGTGATTGAAACAAATATATCACCTGATCTGACTTGTAAGAAGAGTTTTGGAAAGACACAGGTTTTTAAGTAACTCATAGCATTATTTTTTTCATGTTTTTAAAGAGTAACTTTAAGAATAGGCTTAATGACATGTGTCTAGCCCATCTGTAAATATTTAAAATGCCTGTCCTTCCTGGAATGTAGGAAAGTTGGGCTTACTGGAAACAGAGACCTGATATTGCATTTCTTTGGTCATTTATGTAGTTTAGTCTGTTAAATCTTCTTGTAACTACAAAATAATCTACTTTTTCTGGTATACAGTGTATAGGCATTCCTGCTGTCTTATGGTTTTTAGGTCTTGATTGTACCAGGTGAAATTGTAATAAATAAAATGTGTGAGATAATAGTCAGACTTGTCCTTTGCTCAAGCATAGCTCCTCGTAGAATATTGTATAAAATTTAAGACCTCTTAAAGCATTACTAATCTGTAGAATGAATGCTTGAAAGGGTCTGTTCTTCTACTTTGCCATCTGTGCATTTTTCAGTTTATTTATTTTATTAATTTTTAATTGACTTGCAGGTTTTGCCGTGGTTGTAGGCAAAGAAAAGCAGAAAACAACATATGGCAAATACTAATTATGTTGTTTATGGTGTTACTGGATTTAGCTGCAATGTGATAACAGTGGTGGGAATATGGGGACTAAATTCTTTCTTTTCATATCAGGTGACTTCTGCCTGATTTAACAGAAAATTTTCTGGTCAAGTGGCCTCATTTCTTTCAGCCTTCCTGAAAGTTTATGAGTCTGTGTTGGAAGATCAGCATGTCAAGTGAAAAAAATTCTAAGTGCACCAGAAATGCTGCTTCTTAGTGATCAGGTTTGACTTCTGTGCAATGAATTATGAAGACTACACAAAACCAGCTGTGTTTTGGAGGGGTTTTTACTTGGGGAGCATTCTTTCTTTTTTGGGAATTGAGCATTCTGTAAACTAAGTTTGTTGCTGTGTTACTGGTAATGACTAGAATTAATGTACATGCAAACTGACTTGGTTAGGTAAGGTTCACAGCTCTAAAAATAGACTGGTGTTGTGCTTGGAAACGATAGCAAAGTTAAAATACCTATAAAAACTCTCTTTCTTTCCAAGGATTCACTTTGGTATGAATGGTTCCATGCACATTAATCCTGATGGAGGCAAAGAAAGAAATGGAGCACAACCAGTTTTGGAGATACAGCTTATGGAGGATACTGTTTGTTTTTGGGATGTGACAGTAGAGTATAGGTAAAGCAGAAACTAATGAAACAGTTTATTTCTTTTTATAAGAAATATAAAGATTTCTAGATATTTTCCAGATATATCTATCTTTTAAGGTAAATGAAAAAATAATGTACTAATTGTTGGAGTCTATCAAGAAAAACCTTTCATATCATAAACATATCAAATTTGTTGGTATGGTAATTTGAGTTTGTTGCTTTTGTATCAGACCTTACATACAGTTAAAGTAGTTCTATGCCATAGTGTCATTAGGTAGTGCTGAGACTGGGAATGAAAGTTGGATTTAATTCTATCCTTAGATCTGTATGCTGAAACCCATTGCTCTGTTAATTTCTATCCAAATCTCACTTCTTAACAAGAGTAACAAACAACCTGTCATGATTACTGGTTTCAAGTTTTTATGCTCCCAAGGTTGAGTTTTTATTTTTTTCTTTATGGAAGCAAATTCTTATTATTGCTCTAATTTACATTAAGCAGATGTTTATGCCCATTAGCACTGTACTTCACGTTGCTTAAAAAAAAACACCACCAAGCTTGATTTTAGTGATTGAGGCTCTTGAATGGAAATGGGCATGTAAATTCATGTAACATATATAAGTGTATGTAAAATTACAAAACACAAAATCTCATGTAAGCCAAGGCTTCTTGTAGGGTATTGTTTTCAAATAAGTATGATTATCCTAATAATACATATCTTAAAATATGAATACATATTTTTCTAAATTGTGTAACTACTGTTAATAATCTACTACTACATCTATTACATAATTATAATTCTCTCAGTTGATTAGGGCATGGTGCTAATAATGCCAGGATTGAGGGTTTGATCCCCATTTGGGCCATTCACTTAGGAGCTGGACCTCATGATCCTTGTGGGATCCTTCCAACTCAGAATGTTCTGTGATTCTTTGAACTATAATATATAAATTGATTTTACACACATATATACACACACTCATGTAAATGTCATGTTGTAACTAGTGGACCCTGTAACCATACAGTTAGGTATGGTTGAGAGTCCAAACACGTGGGCTTTCCATCTTGGAAGTTGTTTTAAAGCAAGGAGCTGGCAAATGTTTTTCAAGCTACTAGGAACACAATGAGATTGGACTAGATGCATGTTCCATGCATGTATCATTGACCTGTTTTTAGAAGAGGTGTTAAATGGAATTTCTGTGCCACTTCTTGTCACTGGTATTTTCATGGTTTCTGTTATCTGCATTTAATGTTCTAATTTGTTGTGTTGTTTTTAAAACCACACTGCAATATTAGAATATATTTAAAATAAAAATTAATCAGTGTATTTTTCTCTTCCAGAAATGCAGCTGAGTGTGAGCAGAAAGTGAGGATGATGGAAAGTTTGGATGTCTGTTCTCCAAAGTTTAGCTTCTCAAGAGCAGAGCGTGAGATTAAGCAGCAGAACACCCGTATGTTGTGTGATGTGTTATTGGATCAATCAGTACTACCTGGAGTGGGAAATATCATAAAGAATGAAGCACTGTTTGATAGTGGTCTTCATCCAGCTCTTAAGGTGAGTGAATGTCTCAAGATGGTTTTTAAGGACACCAAAATATTAAGAATTTAAATACATGTTTATTTAATATTTTTGCTATCTTCTTACCTTTGTTTTGTCATCTGTAATTTCTCAAGTTATTCCTGGACACTAAATTAATGTTCTTTCATATAACAAGAGATTTTTGTCATGGCACTCCTTGGAGCTGATGAGCTTTCATATTTTAAGTCTGGCATCCTGTTATGCTGCCATTAAACTGATAGTCCATAAATAAGGGAAAGTGAAAAGTGCTCAGGTTTTTTTGTCGATTTACTACCCAAAATAGCTTATGTGGTAGAGCTGATAATTTTTGCAGCTGCTTCTTCCACTTCTTATCCTGCTAGCTGGCATCAGTTGTTTTTTCTACCATTGTTTATCATACTTTTTCTGTTTTAAGATCCTCAAGCATGTTTTCAAACTTTGGGTGAGAAGATATTTGCAAAACAGAGATTACATAGGATGTGAATGGAAACTGGAGAAGATTAGTAACTGAAGTTTTTTAAACATAGTATTTTGAAAATTGTTCATAGCATCCATCTGGATTTTAATTTTATCTGTGATATGGTAGAGGAAAAAAAGTGTGATTTAAAATTTTGGGTTCTTAAGAAAAATAACTTTGGTTGTTACGTCTCTCTAATTGTGATGCCTTTGACTTGTGTATTCTTCCTTAATATGTCTCAGAGGAAAGAGCCTCAGGTGATAGGTCATATTATTTCCATGAGGAAATTAGGAGAGATGTGAGACTTACTAACTCTGTTATTCATGTGATCACTCTTCATGGAATAACTCTCTGGTCAGTACAGGGCAAGACAACTGAATATTCTAGCACATGTTTTGCATGGTTGAGGCAAAGCACGTTGTTTGGTGTGCAAGCCATGAGTTTTTGTAGTACAGAATGTAAACATGTACTGTTTTACTGAGAGGATACATATAATATGGACTCAGGGAATTATCACAAAACGGAGAAAAGCAGCTCCACATCAGTGTTCAAAGTGCACTTACTCATAGGTCTTCTTTTGCCATTGTCTCTTATCATCGTAATATTTTAAAACTCCTTCTTGTCTTTCTTACAGGTTTGCCAACTGACAGATGAGCATATACGTCACTTGGTGAAAATGACACGTGATTTTACCCTGCTTTTTTATAAGGTATTGGCACGTATTCCTGGAGAACTTCCAAAATACTACTCTGGCGTGTTAGCTGTGTGTGATCATCTGGTGAAACAGTGTAAAGATGCAACAAAGCAAGTGTTTCCATGAATAGGAATGTTGGTTTGTGTGCTCTTTATTAATTGTGAATTGTCAGATGATGGAAAGGTAGGGAGAGTCGTGACTGTCAAAATATGCACAGTTTGGCCCAAAGGACTTTCACAGATGCAGCCTGAAGGCCAGTTCAGTCTTTCTGTGCATGTGCTGTTATGCCAGTCTGAACATGTCAGAATTGATGTAGGCTAAGCACAAAGTTACATGCAAGGTAACAAAATTACTCCTCAAACTGGGAACTAGACATTATCCCAGGGAAGTATGAAGGTAGTTAATGTGACTTCTTATATAAAACTTGAAATAGCAATTAAATTTATTTGGCTAAATAGTTTGCAACTTCTAGCAACCTTTTTTTCCCTAACTCGAATAATGGATTTGGTTGATAAACTGAAATAAATTACAGTTTCTCCTTACTGCTATAACTTCAGTAGGACTTAATTTCTTCCTGTATAAACTCCATAATTCATGGTGCTCTTTAACTTTCCACAATAGAAAAAGAGAAAATTTGACTTAATTCTTCTATGTTTTGTTTGTTTAAGCTGCAAACAAAAAAAAAAAAAAGAAAAGGAGTAATGACAATTTTGTCTTTTTCTCTTGATGTTCATGAAAGGCAAGGAGCTAGCTGTGCCAAAAAGAATTTTTTTCTTGGGCAAGGGCACCTAACATGCCTAAAATCATAAAGGCTAAAACTTTAATTTGTTTAATAGTCTGCTTAAATATCTACTTTCCCTCAACCCACTAAAGAGTACTTTGGTTTGTTTGTAGGGAAATGTTTTCATTTCTCTGAAATTCATAATGAAGTCTGCCAGTAAAGAGACACTTTCTAGTTCTGCAACAAATCTAATACTCAGAAATTTAAAGGCTTTTGGACTGATAATAAACAGGTTGTACTTTCTGTTCAGCCAATTTGAAAATTTCTGTAGTCCACACTTAGCAAGTACTCACCAGTCAAGTACTTTTAAGAGGGCTAGCCTCTCCTTCCATGTTAGAGACATAATCAAAGTATGTGTATGAGGGATAGTGCTTGAATTTTTTTGATAGGCTGTTATAGATTGTTTGCAGTCATCATACTGTATCATTGCAGATGCAAAGGTGAAGAATCCTGTTTGTGTAAAAAGCTGGATTTTTACACAAACTGCTTTTTGTGTAAACAAAAGCTGCTTTTGTTTGATTTTTGCATAACTGGATGGTAAAAAAGCTACTCATAAGAAACTGACTGAAAACCTTGAGGAGGCAGCTGTGAACATTCATGCAAATATATATTAGTAATTCCTTCTGATTGAATTACTAGTTTGCACTGGCACAAGAATTCTCTTTCAGCAAGACTGATGAATAAGAGCACAGTAGAAGCAAATACACTGTGCTCAAAGACACCTGTGTTTTGGGAGAACTCCAAGGGTTTCATACATTTTGGAGCTAGAGCTAGTGAACTCTGCCAGAGCTGTGCTGGTGTTACTTGGCCAGCTGTGGTGTCGTTTGAGCTGAGCCCAAGGATTTGCAATTGTAGGGCAGAAACTTGGGTAGCTCTGCAGAGTTGGCTGCGTCTCTACTGGGCTCTTCTTGTTTGGAATTTTTTTTTTTTGCCTCTTTTAGCTGTAGTGTGCCTATGCTGACTTCATGGGTGTTTTGGGAATTGTCTCATAAAATGTGCCTGCCAGCTGTCTGGAGGCTTTTCAAGTCATTGCCCTTGGGCTTGTACTGTACTTAATTTAATATGGCTTTCTGCCAGACTCTGGGGAGCTCACCATAGTGCCAAGTGGCTTTTCGAGTTGGTTGGCATGGCCAGGGCCAAGATACAGCTGAGCAACTTTACTGGGCACTACCCAACATTTACAGAATCTTGGGAATATTACTGCATTGCACACTTCTTTAGGTTTTGGGAAGGCTTATTAACCCAGATTGTAGCATTGCATCTGAGCTGTGCTGAGTTTTTGGGTCTTTGGGGGTGAGAGAAGGCGGTGTTTGTTTTGCGGTTTATGTTTGTTTTGTTTTCTATGCTGCATTGATTGCAGTTCTGATTGATTGATCAGCTCTTCAAGAAGACTCCTGCAGGTGTCAGGTCAAAGGCAACTGGTGCTGATTCAGAGCTAGCTGGTCCAGCTGAACTCAGAGTTCTTAGCATGTATTTGCTCTCACCTTGCTAGCATGCTTTTTTTTTCTGAGTTTTATTTCAGTATGTGGAGAATTACAGACACTGTTATACCTGACTTGTCAATTCTTTACATAAAATAATGTGAAATATGAGGATAGCCTTTATTAGCGTCTCTCTTAAATAACTCCATCTGGTCATTAAGTTGACAATTTATGTAGTGTTTTTTATTTTCAGACTCATGTGAGATTGATGCTGAGTCTCTAACCAGGCCTTTGCCCATGTTCTGTTGCAGTGCCGCAGAGTGGGGTCCCCGCTGTACCCACACTACAGGGTGTACAGGCGCGCAGCCTGCCGGGAATGCAGGGGCAGCATCACCGTGTGCCGCCTGGGAGAGCACGGCAGGATGACTTACTTCTGCTCCCGGTGCCAAAAGGCAGATCCCCAGCTCCTCAATCTCAGGTATGATGGTAGCACCATGGTGACATTTTTAAGCTCATCAAAGTGCTGTTACAGTAAAAGGACACCCCCTTTGAAATAGAATGGATCTTTGTACATTTTATAACAAAATTAACTATGTCAGACAAAACCAGAACATATTGCAAGAAGAAAAAAATTCCCTATTGGTATTTAAAAAGGTTTAGAAGCTTCGATTCTTTGCTACTATTCTTTTCAATGTATTATGAAACAGCTGTTACTGTAATGAAATGTAGGAATTATGAAACAACTCAGAGTACTCAGATTTATTCACTGAAGCTAAGTCACCAGAAAAGTTGCCCTTTGTTCTTGGTGTTATCAATGTAAATGGCATGGATGTTTCCATACAACTGAGTTGAATATAATGAAGTAGAAATTTGTCTTTCTTATTGCCGGATAGCCCATCACTCCTGGCAAATCTAGATAGCTATGCATCTGTGCAATTTTCTTCTGGCTATAGAATTATACTGAGGATAACCAAAACTTCAGTAAATTCAGAGTGCAGCAAATATTTTAGGGGCTTAGTACTTTTTCTTCCTCCTGACAGGATTTTGAAAGCTTTTGCTATAGGTGTGCTACAGAGGCACTTTTGCTTCCCCATAAATCGTGCTAGCAGCAGCTTTCCTCCTTTTATTTCAGGAAAGCAGCAAGTGCATTTGATATCACAAAGGGTCAAAAGGTAAAAGTTACAAAAATACCTTACTCAGACTTAGGCATCTGTTATTCTTGAAAATTTTCATCTGAGGCTTCAGAATTCTGCCTTTATATTCTCTGTCAGTCTAATATAAGATGCTGTTTCACTTTGCAACTTTGCCTCATTAGTGTGTGTGGGGGGTGTGTATATATATATATATATATATGTTTTAGATAAGATTTACAGAACACATAAATCCCTCTCCTACCTCCAAGCTTCTTTCAAGACTCAGATGTCTGAAGGGATTTTGCTTAAAGCTTAAAAAATGCCTTTGGGTACAGAACAAATATCGAAAATTCCAGCATGGAAGATAAATATTTCACAAGCTGATAACCCAAATCCGCTGTATTTTCAGAAAGTAATAATGAGAAATATTTTGCAAAAATGTAGGAAGACAGCATTCTTCTGTTCAGTCAGATAACTAGAAAACAGTGTCAGGAAAAAATCTTTCTGTTTTCTAGAACAAGTAGTGATTTAGCATTTTGTTGTTGTACTTTTAAATCAACAATTAAAGAGTGCTGTATTTAAGTGAAAAATATGGTAGTGGTAGCTATAAAATAAAAAGATGTTTTCTTGTCTTGTCCTTATCCTAATGGTCAGTTCTTTGTTTTCTACTGCTCTCTTTTCAATTTTAAGTAACTGTTACTATATAAAATTATGTATAGCTCAAGTAATTTATTTGCCATTCCAGGCTTTTCACATTTAAAGACTGGAAGGGGCCAATGTGGTTAGACTGACTTGCTACAGATAATAAACTGTAGAATTCAACCCAGTGGTTTTGGGGTGAAGTCAACTAGCTTAGGATTCTGCTCAACTGAAAAAAAAATTAGAAAATACCCATTATAAACTTAGCCCATCAAATTCAAATGTACCTTGAATTTAAAAAATAACCTTTTCCCACATATTTCATAAACTGGGAGAGGGTGTGGGAGTTATAATGACAGGATAGATGACCCAGGGTAACAACATGGAATTAAATTCCCAAACATGATACACTGAATATATTCAGTCTAGTAATGCATTTTTTGATAACTGGGTAGAACAATTGATCTAATAATGTGAAAATACCCATTTTAACACTTACAGTTTGGCTGTTTTATTTGCTAGCCACAGTATTTTGGTAAATGCTGTAATGTCTGTTCTACCTCTTAACAGCACAGGCTCTTTGGAATGGTTCTCATTATCCTCCTTAGTTTTCCTTTTGTGGAAGATGTGGTAGGTAGTGGATATCTTTACTGTTATCTTAGAGCTCTAGACTCTTACAGAAAGGGATCATTATGGAAAAAGTGATGGGTCAAGAGAGTGTCACAACACTGCCCACCTACAGCATTTGCATTGTTGACTGAAGTGCTTAAATTCTTAGGATTAATAAAAGTCTCTAAAAAGTCCACAATTCCACAAAAACTATATAAAAATATATAAGCTTGACAACTTACCAACCATAAGTTGGATAATATCATAGCACTTAAAAGCATACATACATAACTTACTGAACAGGTAAATTCAAGCTACAATTAATATGCTGTCAGTGTTTGGATACTATGACAAGAGCAGCCCCTGGTAACAGGAAGCTGTAAAGGAGTAACTATGATTCTAAATCAGTCTATCAACATGGGAGGTTATAATTTACAGGAAAATAAATGCAACTAAATCTTTAGTGGTGTCTGGAGTAGCTTTGTCTCACAAGTCACAGCTAGGCTCCTTAATTCTGAACAGGTTCCTACATTTAAAAGGCTTTCCAGCAACTGGTGACACACAAGAGACATTCTGACTTAAAGCTTTCAGTGCTTTTGGCTCTTATGATTACAATGTGGGCTTATGTGTAGCATTTAAATGAGAACAAAATTTATTTGCTGGACTGTGTGATTTCTGCAGTTCATCTTCTAAGCAGTTCTTCATCCAGTAATGCATTTGTTAGCAAGTCTTGTGTACAAGAGATGGGGGAAAGCCCTAAAACAATCTCCCTTTCTCATCAAGCTTTTTGCTGCAGTACTTGGAAATGGTTGGGAATCTGAGAGACTGGGGCATTGTCCTGGAGAGTACACCAGTTGATAATTAACTTTCTGTCAACTTCTTGTTAAATGTTTTTATTTGTTTTACTTCTGCAGCATCTGGAAAGATTTGGCCTTGAGGTAAAGAAAAGAAAAATCAAATTTGAACACTGACATGCTGTCCAAGCTCTGATAGGAGGCTTAACACTGCATCCTGCTTGTTCTCTAGCCCATGCCTCCCTGCACAGAGTGTGTAAGGCAATTTGTAGGGGGAACGTCACAAAACACTAACATCACTCTTTTGTTTCACAGCAAACTGCCAGCTAGAAGCAGCCTAATTGGCTGGGCATATGGCAGGGGGTCATGTTCTAATGAACATGTAGCTCGCAAATCTGAAGAGGAGTGGACGTGTATGTGCTGCACCCTAATAAACAAGCCTTCTGCTGAAATTTGTGATGCCTGTTTGACTCCAAGACCTGAAGGTAGTGAAGGGTTGTCTGGCAGCTGTATCGGGAAAGAGGGGAGGTCTATGATTTCGGTGTAGAAGTGTCTCATTGTGAATCATATATATAACTAGCTAACTTGAAGTCAGATTTTGAGGAAATCTTACACAGACAATATGGAAACTGTCTTGTCTTAAACCCTTTAAGTGTCATCTTCCAACCTGGTGTGCAGGTGGGATTCTATAGATTAGTGTCTTCAGTGACCCTGTGTTTTTACTTGGGCATGGACTGAGAAAAATCTCAATTCTTTCAACTCTCTGTAAAATCCTTCAAAGTTTGCAGTGTAAGTCTGAATTAGAAATCATCAAAGGTCAGAAAATTACCTGTCATTCTTTCATGTGAACAAAAGCAATATATTTTAGTACCCTTTTCTAAAAGGATGCCAGGTTTCTCTGGGGCTACTTTTTTCCCTTCAAGTTCAGAGTAAAAATGATTCTGAACTTCTTACCTCAATTTGTTGTTTGTCTCTTGTTGGAGCTTTTAATGCTGCTATCTACATGAAATATTGCTTCATTGCTTAATCATTTTATGACTGGAATGATGTGTGGAAAACCCTTATTTGGCACTAGCTATAGTTCATTTTCTCAGGTCAGGAATCAATAAAAGTATGTCTTTGTGCCTTACATGACAGTTGTTGGCAACACAGGCTAATCTTGCATAATTCTTCTGCCAAATCAGCACCAGAAACCTGAAAATTTTAATCTGTTCACAGAACAGGATTTACCAGCTAACATTTATCCTAGAATTAATGTTGTCACCTGGCCTTTATAATATATTATGCCATGTGCACAAATGCTTTACTTTGAGCTTTGAAACAAAACTTGTTCCTTCTCCTGTACTTCTGAGTTTTACTTGTTCAGTTATATGCAGTTACTGAAATCAGGTGTGGAATTTGAAGCTGTCTTAGACTCGATGGAATACTGTTGGGAAATCTTTATTTTTTTTTTAATGTGACTTTATTGTTGCATAGGAGTGATATTTGAAATATTTTTTTCAAAATAAGCTTGCTTGCCTCTCTTTTTTTAATCCTTCGGAGTCTTTCCCTTTTCATCTGGTTCAATGTTTGTTTTTTTTTTAGGTTGTTTCTAAAATTACCTACTGTCAGCAGAAAAGTTAGAATTTTTGAGGACAGGATACTTGGTCTGTAAAATTAGCTGCTGGCCCTACAGCCAAAATAATTCAGTCTGTAGACAGATCATTATTTACCATTGCATTGCAATTTCCATGCTCCTTTGCTAAGTACGAGGCTAAGCCAATACTATTCTGTCTTAGAAAGTCTGAATGAAACCAATATGTCTGACTGTGCAGTAGTGGCAAAATGGAAGGTGCCTGGAAACAAGTAACGTTCCAAGTCAAATGTAGGTATTCTTATTTTGTTTCTGAGTGAGAATGCCTTTGGAGAGAGTGAATGTCTCATCTACCCATGTTCTGCTTAATTCCCTCTTTGTTGTATGGAATACACTGGATATAGTAGAAAAGGAAGGACTCTCTCCTGGAACACTGTGGTTTCGCAGCTACTTTAAAAGATTGTACATTGGATGCCATTAGGTTTTCACCCTTTTCTCAGGAAGGGGATTACCTACAGTCTCCTTATGTATTAAATTGGCATTAAAAAAAAGTATTCCTATTCTTTTGAAATTATTATTGCCCACTAGGAGGGCCTCTGATTCTGTGAAGAAACTGTTGTTTATATCACAAAGCAAATGTCTGGACTGCCTTCTTCTGAAAAGCCTCTTACAGTCAGTGAGTTTGGATGAACACAAAGTTTGGAAAGGATGGGAAGTCTGAAAACACTAGAAACCCCAAAATCTTAATATTAATTTTTGTGTTAATAGTAAGGTAATACTTAAAAAATGGATAATGCATTGCTGCTTGGAGGTACTGTGGTCTTTGATCTCCCATTACTGAGATTATCAAAAGTTATTTTGAAAAATTTAAATACTTTAATCTTTGTGTTTGGGCCAAATTAAATTTTTATGGTTAAGTGTCTGATAGCTTTAATTTACATAGTACTGTTAATTGATCCTACTCAAGCAATAGTAATGCTGTCTTGAAACACGTTTTACATGACTCTAAGAGTGCATAAGTTTTTTTTGTAAGAAATTTTGTACTCATCTAATTTGTGACAGGTTTTGAGATGGTTCTGTAAATTTACTCTTTTATTCTCCAGTGACGATTTATGAATACAGATCAGAAATATAATGTAGCACTCTATGCAGATGGATTATAACTAAAAACTTTTTTCCTTAGTTCCAAAGATGGAGAGTTTTGAAGATTCTGCAGCCTTTAACACAAACTTAATGAAGTACCCTTGTAATGATTTCAGAAAACCAAGCACAGAAATAAAGATCAATAGGAAAACTGCATTTGGAACTACAACTCTTGTATTAACAGATCTTGGTAACAAAACTGTTCTGAGAAATGATATCCAGGTATCTGGTGGACATTCTCAGTGTGTTTTTCCAAAAAGCAATTGTAAACAGATCCAAAGCAATGCCTGCCAGTCAGAGGGAAGCACAGACAAGGACTGCTCACCAGACGTAGCTGCCCTGGCTTCGTCCTCCTGTCAGCAACCTGTCTCTTTCAAACACATACAGAAGAAACAGAAAACTGACCATGTACCTTTGGTTCACCCATATAATACAGCAATCAGGTATGTATTCTAAAATGAAAGCAAGTCTTTATAATCCCATAAACCAACCTTATCCTTAAATATTAATTGAATACTGTGCTGTTTGGTTCAGACAGTGTTGTCTTTGGATTTCTGCCAGATGTAACTTATTCTAGGCTAACTATAATTTAATTCAGATTTCAAAAGCACTGAATTACCTAGGCTGTCATTAGAAAAGTCCTGATTTTGGCATCCAGCCAGTACTGCTGTAAGCTAAACAGCTGTTCATAGTTCAGCTATTCCCATTGAATAGGCCAGTCTAGTTTTAATAGGTCAAGCACATTTCTACCTCAGGAGTTGTCTGATCTTAGCACTGTAGTTGCTATCTGCTTAGAGAAATCTTAAAATCAATGTGAAAGATTACAAAAGGAAGCTATCTGGATGAATGTATTCTAATTGGAGTTATTTGTCAACTGCCAGGTTTCAGCATTCTTCCTTGACAGGAAGATCTGTGCAGTTACCTTGATGAGCTTCCCATCACTGCTTTTACTCTTAACTTCCCTCCCCATTCTGTATATAACCACTTCAATGCTCTGCCCATACTTTTATTTACAGAGCCCTGTTCAGACACATCCATCGCCTAGTTAAGAGAAATGTGAGAGTCTATGGGGGCTGTCACAGAAAAGTTGGGCAGATAGTAACAACAGTAATGGCAGTGCAAGGTAGATGTCACATACAATGGTAAATTATGCAGGCTGAATGTGAAATATTGATGATATGTTACAAAATTCTTCGTCATGTGTCTGTTCTGAAATACAGAAATTACTTTTGCGTTGTTGAAGCACCGGTTTTGAAATGATCTCGCTGACTAGCCAGGCTAGACAGAATGAATACAATTCCTCCTCACACTTTCAGTACAGACTGAGGAACCGAGGCTGTAGGTAGGCAGGATAATTGAGAATACAGAGGACTGTAAACAAGAAATGAGATAACATCAATCATGACAACAGGTTGTTGTAGCAAGTCATCAACTGAAATGCTTTTTTTATAGCATTTTCTTAAACAACCAAAACCAACAAAAAATCTGTTGGTTATTTTTATCTTCTTGTGTTTTAATGAGGTGTTGGGATAAAACTGCTGGTGTCTGCAGGACTGCAATCTTCCAGACATAGAAGACAACATAAAATTCCTAAGCTGATAACTTGACCAGAATGAATTAATATTTTCTTCTTTCATTAAGGTTCCATTACTGCTTTTCTGCTCTATAAATATATTGGAAAGATACATTTCAGAGCATTAATCTTTTTCATGTCACTATTTTTAAATGAAACCGTGTGTATTTTAGATAGTCAGAAATTGTCTCAATCATGAGGAAGAAGGAAACTTTATCCCATTCAGAGAATTCTATTTCCTCCCATCATCTGGATTATTTCTTGTCCAAATGTGATTTGGAGCATTACTGTAACTTTTCAGTAAAGAGGGTAGGAGTCTTTTCTATGAAGCATACAAATGTCTTCAGACTGGAGTAATTAGTGGTATTAGTGTTTTTCCCACTGAGACCAGAATACTCTTTTAGAACATACCAGAATTTGAGTTGGGCAGTATAACATCAGTACTAATATTTATTTTGTTTCATACATGAATTTGAGTACTTCAAAATAATTTAAAACATGGTGGGGAAAACTGGTATAGTACCTCAAGGGCAGCACACAGTCATGTCTATTCACAACTCGCAATCACTCAGATTTAAAGGCGCATGCAATAGGGTGCATTAGAGAAGCGAGTCCTTTGTCTGTACACTGGGTGAGCTATTGTCATGGTAGGAGAGATCTTTGGCTGCTAATCCCTTTTAAATTACACAGAAGTCATTTTGTCACCTGTCATTACAGTGCACCTCAAACTAATGTGACAGATGCTACTCGCATGTTGAGTGTGGGGCATCCTCGCTGCAGTAAACACAACCGTCTCTGCAGCCTCAGAGTTGTGAGAAAGGATGGAGAAAACAAGGGAAGGCAGTTTTACTGCTGCCCTCTCTCCAGGGAAACTCGGTGTGAATACTTCCAAGTATGTATAAGACTTCAGGACCTGTTTTTGTTTTTATAATCAGTGCTTGTTTCTGCAGCGTCCTTGGCCCAGTGACTTGTAAATCATGGACAGCAGATATATTCCATTTAAAGTTTGACATAAATACTGTTGCACACTAAATTGAAACTAAGAGCATAATAATAGTATTGAACTTAGCAGTTTTAGTTACTTCTCTTAGTGTTGAGATGGCACCTACTTGTGCAAATGCTCTACTTCCAAGTGATGTGAAACAGATGCATAAGAAAAATACTGGTTTGAGGGAACTTGTAAAAGTTGTTCAGATCAGCTTCTTTGTGAAAGGACTATAACAAACTGGATCTAATTTTCAGCCATGTTTCTGGCTAGCCAAAATCCTGACAGCCTCTCAGGATGATGATTCTGTAATCTGCCTGGGCAAACCCTCCCACTGCTGCACTAATACCTAACATGACCTTCCTAGCTGCAGTTGGTGGCCTCTGCTCCTTGCTACAGATGTAGATGTCTTAAAAGAGTTTGACCTGAAAAGTGATCTGACAGTCATGACTATCAGGTAGTTAATAGATGGACTCAAGACAGTAATGCCTAAATTTGAAAAAAAAACCAACTATGTGCTAACAATTTCAATTTACACCAGTCAAAGTGCATGCAGTTGCAGTTGATGTTAAAGAAAAATCTAAAAAGTGTTCACAAAAGTGATAAAACTAATCTAAGTACTAGGAAGAATTTCTTCTATGGCATCCCCTGTTGGTCTTTTTCTATTGTCCATTTTAAAATAAGGAATTCATAGCCATCACATGTGCCTGATAACTGTTTCTTTGGCAGTGGGCTGACTTGGATTTTCCATTTTGTAACCATGGCAAGCGATGTGTTATGAAGACTGTGTTGAAGATCGGTCCCAATAATGGAAAGAACTTTTTTGTGTGCCGTCTTGCAAAGGAAAAACAGTGTGGCTTCTTCCAATGGGCAAAAAATGGGCCGGGTATGCAGATTCTTCCATGATGCTCACGTTACAGTTACCTGCTCTTCAGGATGTCTTAAATGCCTGTAACATTTGTAGTAATTTCTGTTTTGTTCTTTTTCCCTGTTCACTCATTAACTAGTAAAAGAGCTCCAATGTAAAGAACAGATCTAGAAAGAGTAATTTTACATAGTCCTACAAAAATTAAACACTGCTTGTATGCAGCTTACAATTATGAAATAAACATTTAGCTTGCAACATAGTGTCATATACTATTGTATTTCTAATAAAAAATTGCACTGTTTCCTTTTTACATGTATTGTTTTAAATTGCTTTAAATTTTGATGTATTGTTTTAAATTTTCTTAAGTGTAAACATGTATTTAACAAAAGTGAATAAAAAGAATATACTTTAATAAATGCCAGTCTGTGTTTTCTCAGAGCATAAGATGAAACAGCAATGAACTGTACAATTCAAATGTTACAACAGTTGATTGACCTTGCTTAGATTTGGAAAATGACAAAAAACTTCCCTAAAACAAATAACATGACTCTGGTTTTCTAAATTATATATTCTAAATCCATGTCTTAATGTTTTCTTCTAGTTGCTACTGAATATTATTGCCCCAATCCATATATAACACATAATAAAATCTTACCTCCAAGATAGCTAGAACTCAGTTTATGTTTGTTGGTTTTACCATTATTTGCTGAAGCAAGGGGTCGAGTAAATAGAATATGGTAAGCTATCAAATCAGAAACAGAATTCTTCAAATCTTTAGAAAGTGTACTCTAGATACCAAGGAAAATGAGACTAATGAAATGGTCATACATCATTCAGCTTCATACTTCGTTCAATTGCAACCAGTTTTAATTGAAAATAATGGGAAATAGTGTTGCTTCCCAGCAAAATATGTGAGATGAGGCACCTTGCACATGGTTCTTTGGTCTGTGCAAACACTTGTGGTATTTTGTTTTATGAAGGACTACTTGATTTTCCTGAGAACATTGTATAACTTCATTTCAATTAAATCTTCCATTCCATGATGCAAAGGAAACTGCTTATTTCTTTTCCTAAGCAGCACAAATTCAGAGGCTTTTTTTCTTCCTTTTTTCAGTAGTGTTTGATACCTTTGAAATCTTTCAAAACTTTCTTTACATGAAGAAAATCTTTTTTAATCAGATTGTAGAAACTATAATCTTTATGTTGGTCAATGGCCTCTTTCCAAATAATATATCTCTTTCATGAGGTACAGAACTTCACCTGAGAACAAAACAAACTACTTCACGTGTGAGGACTTACTTTTCTATTGCCATCTCTTTCTGTGATGCTTCTTGTTGCAATGATATGTTGCTGCTAGCTTGTGCTTATACATCTGAATCTTTAAAATTGCAATCTGACTGGTTCCTGACTTGTATTTGTACAATTCATTATGGTGATAAAGTGTGTGATTATTTTTAAATTGTACATGCTTTTGGATGTCTGGCACAGGGATTAATCTTCAGCAGTTCAGTTAAAGTTGAAAAACAAAAAGAAATACAACCATTTCTGATTACTTGCCTTCTATGAATGTTAAGATTTCTCTGAAGCTGGAAGTTAAATGAATTTTTCAAACTTTAATGCATGAAAAATAACAGTTGGGCTCTTACATATTTTTTAGCTTAATAGCAACACGAGAAGTGAATATCTGTTTAAATAAAATGCATACAAGTTTTAAAGGATTAAGTGCATTTATTCACTACTGCAATCACTTAACTTTTTCTGTTCTTGTATTTCTTGAATATGTTGTATATGGCATATTTGTAGCAGCCTAATTTTGCTATATACGCTAGTTGTGTAATGTCACAAGGTGAGGAACAGCAGACAGGGAAATCAAAGGGCAAGGACACCCTGAGCTTATCACAGTGAACAAGAAATGAGGGAATCTCACATGTTTACACTTAAAGAAAATAGGAAACTAAACAAAAGACAGTGAATTCTAATTCATTAGATGCCTCTGCAAACCTTACTGCTTTTGCCAACACTGCTTTTTAAATTCTTTTTTTTCCCCCCCGTTGAAAACGATGGCACTTTGTAGCTTGTTTAACAAGGTCTGGCTGATAGCTGGTTGTAACAAGTTTTGACCAAAAAAGCTGGCAACAAAACTTATCTTGGAATAGATCCCCACTCGACCTTTAAAAAGAAACTGCAACCAAGAGTGCAAAACCAGATAAGAGTCCTGGGTTTTGGCTTTTATTATAATAGTTTACAAATGTGTTTTTATTTTTTCACATTGATTCATCTATCACAATGCAAGTGATGGAACACACTTCTTTCAGGTTTGTATCTGGCTTACACATTTTAATGGCTTGTGTAGCACACAGTGAACTGTGAAGGCTAAAAAGAATAACAAGACCTAAGTTAAAAGAGGGAGCTATTTTTCACAAAGATTTTCTGTAATTTCTATTCCTAATGAAAGCAAATGTAAATCTTTTAGAAAAGAAATGTAAAGCTTTTAGAAAAATGCAGCCCTTTCTAAAGGCCTTATGGTTCTGACACAGTTTTGTTACTTTGGCCTTTACCCAAACACAACCAAGAGAAATGGGATTATTACCCAACAGCCTACAGCACTGGCTGTTAGGAATGACAAGCTCACATAAGCTCCTTTGACTGGATGATTTCTAAAATGAGATGCTGAGGACAGTTCTGTAATAAAAAGGAGACTTCCAGTAAAGCTGACTTCTAAGTACTCTTGTGTACAACTTTTAGAGGGCTTTTAGACGTTAACACTACACAGTGATAACATGACTCATAACAGAAACCTGTCTTTCACCTTAAGCTGAAAACACATTTTATATACCACAGAACTAACCTCAAAAAGCCCCGGAACTCAGCTGAGATACTATACAAAACAGGTTTTAGAGGATCAAATCAAGGTCACACAAGTTGTGGAGTAAAATTTTAAACTTGGAAAATACTAATGCCATATGTCATAACCAGTTTCTGCTTTATTAGCAGCACTTTCATTACTGTTACAGTTTAAGTAAATTTAGGCAGAGTATACCATTCAGACTGAAATTAATTTTTATTTTCCATTTCGTGCCATTTAGTTTAGAATCAACAGATTTTTATGCCTGGTTTCATGCCATTAAACCCTTATTTAAAATAGTTTTATAACCAATTACTTGTTTAAGACAGGCAGTGCCATTTGATGTCAGTACAAATTCAGCAAATAAATTAATAGAATACATTAGTATTCTATTCTACAGTAGTATTAATTCACTGAGGCCAACTAAACTTACACTAAAAATAGGCACTCAAGTTTTGGGACATGACTATGTCACAACTGTGATTACAGACCTTGACAATTATACATGTATTCTGCATCCACCCTCCTACATAAAAAGGTGCTAGTTCTCACTTGTTTTTCTGGAATGGAAACTTACAGAAGAGTCATTTAGCTAGATGACAGAAAGGGTCTTTCAAAGACGCAGAGGATGCCTTCTTTAATATCTGTATGAATGCTGATCATTAGTGGCTAAGCATCTTTCACATGAAATCAAAAGGTATTGTAAAGTCTCTAACAGACTTCACAGCAACTGTGAACATTCTAGAAGATTTAAAATTCTTTTCAATGCCTCTTGTACCTTTTTGCACTTTCTGCAATTCAGCTTGCTGATGATAGGCAGAGTTCATCATGCAGTGTAACTTAATATTCTGCACGTCTGTTTTTTATTTCTCTGATGCCTGGAAGGTTGTTTATTATGTCAAATTTTTACTTGAATATTCAAAACATACATCCAAAATTAATTTAGAAGTGTGTGGGAATGCACTATAATTTATATTAGTGGAACAACAAAACCCAGTCTAAGGAGAGAACCCGACAAATTATTTTCCGTATGGAAGCTTATTAAAAATGCATCAAGCACATTTATGGGTGAGCAGAATTCAGAGTGTACACAGTGTTGTCTAAACATAGTTAGTGCTTTAGTTACTTAACTTATTGAATTGCCACTGCTGTAGAAAGTGCAAGTCCCTGCAGAGTTTGTATGATTCATAATTTTTTATTATAAAATCAACTTCAAACAACATGACTGTCTTTCAGCGATTAGGCACGTGATATGATCATACTATGAAAAGGTGCTAACACTACTAAGTTTTTAATACTAAGGTTTTTGGTGAATCTTCTTAACAGAGAGATGGTGGAGTAAAGAGAGACCTGACTCAGCAGCAGATCCTGACTTAAAGGTGGGATGGACTGTGTAGTTAGGAACACTGAAGGGGAAAGTGAAGCTCTGTTTTGGCAGAGGGGAAAGCCCATTTGACTGGTTCAACTACTTATGGAACTGAAATCTAAGTCAAACACTAAAAGCCTGTGTAGTCTAAATAATCATCTACCCTACACTTCTGTAGAAAACGTGGATTTAGAATTTTTTCTGGCTATTTTCTTTAAGCATAACTTCTTTTGTTCAACCACAGTACTCATGATGACAGTGACAGTAAGCATTTGAAGGATTTTTATCCTTTTATGAAGGATAAAAATCCTTCACAATTTATTAGAGACAAGGACACTGCAGTATGGAAGAGACTACCTGAAATGGGGAAAACTGGGAAATAAATGCATTTTAAGCTTTATCTAAAAAACAATGCAGCACAACACAAGGATCACCAGCTTTGTTACCTGCCCCCAGTTAAGCAGCATTTGCAGGGTGCTTTTGCTCCAGCTAGCTGACTTTTGAAAAGCACAATATTGGCTACAGCTAACATTATTTCAAACCTAAGGCAATATCCATTAAGAATAACTAGAGAAAAAAATAATGCATAAACTCTCATAAAAATAATTCAGACTACATTTCTCAACTATAAATAATTCCATACCAGCAAAACTCCAAGGGTTTTTATTAAAAAGAAACAAAATCTAAGCATTTATTAATTTAATAAATATGTTCTAGAACTTCAGGATGACCTAAACATAAAAATGAAAATTTTGAAATATCTATACAAAAACACTAAAGTTACAAGATATCTCAAACAAGCTAAAATGTAAATTTCAGTTTTAAATCTAGACTACATTTGAAGAGCAACTTTGCAATATAAAAGTTAAACTCATTACTATAGCAATACTGCTGAGCCTATGGAAGTGAAAAGTACATTTCACCAAAGTTCCACTCAAGGCAAAGATGGTGAGCTGTTGGGAAATTTATTAAGGATGGTACTTTCACATGAAGTGGTCTTGAATATAAAAGTGTAACTTGCTTTGATTATAACTCAGAAATAACATTAAGTCAGTGCATGGCCTTGTAGAAGATAAAAGTAAAAAATGCACTGAACACTAGAATGCATAAACAAACTTAAAATCCATTTGTATGCACAAGAAATTAGCAAAACAATGCACTTGCTTTTTTCTTTACTGTACACATAGAATATATAATTTATCCTTGGTTCTCAGGCAGCTCATGTTAGTTGCACTGTATTTGCCACTTCTCGGTTTCTTTCCAAGTTTCAGTCATCACCTAGTATTTCAATGCCTTAGAGTTTCACCTAGAAACCCAAGCAACATCTCATGCTACACTTCACTAGAAAAACAGAATATACTTATTTTTAGTCAGCCTAAATTCATTTAATAGGACAAGGCTTTACAATTAAAAAAAACCCCAAAAAAACCAAAAAAACCACCCAACCTTCTATAAAAGCAGGCTTTCAGCAAATGCATTTCTTAAAAACATGAACTGACTTCAAGTAGACCAGAACAAATATACCTAATATTATCATACCCCTTTCTTTTATTGTAAATTACTCAGGATTACTGTAAGTAATCAATCTGTCAGATGCTAAAAGCAGCAAAAATGTTACACAAGAAGTTCACAATAAGGACAGAAGGTTTCAGAAAGTTACCTTTGAAACTTTTATATTTTTGTGAGATATGGAACCACTGAAATGGAATTAAAAGTCACCATCACATAAACACACCAGAAAATATGTTTGCCTTTTGCAGGGGAAATGCACTGAACATGTATTCTTGACATTAGCTGCTAAAGGTTCTTGGATTCCCACACAGCCCAACCCTGACAAAGATCAGGTGATCAACACAAGGTTTAACCATACAAAGTATCCCCCTACAGCCTGACTTGGTGTGTTTGGACACAGCAATGCAGAATGAGACAAGCATAGAAAAAAGTCTGGCCATAAAACTATTCATATATGCAGATGTTACAGCACGTACAGAAGTTTCAACTATTAATATTTTGCTAAATACAATTTGTTTTGATAAACCAGAACAGGAATGATTAGTTATGGATTGAAACAGAAGAAGAAAAGCAGTTATGGGGCAAAAAAGAAGGTGGAATTCAGGTGAGGGGAATAAAGCCATAAAACTATAGTGCATACAAGGAGCCCCCTCCCCCCTGAAAAAAACTGGCATGATTACTGTCCTAAAACTTTATTTAGCAGATCTCAGGTGATGCTAGTTTGCATGTAATACATTAGGTACTACTGAACTCAGTCCCTGATAAAGATTAACAGCTGCAATTCAAAAACTTTTGTTTCCTCCTCATTGTTCTACACAAGCCACATTTGGGTGCTGCCTAGAACACATTACTTTCAAATTCAGTTTAAAGCCTTATTGATTGCACATGGTGGACTAAGTTAATTTAATTTATTGTTATATCTACACATTAAGCACATGGAAAAATTCAAGCACTTGAACTTTGTTTCTAAAATCTCTAGAAGTCAGATAAAGACTATTTATCTTATATCCATTTAGCTGTATCTGTTGTGGAGTCTTAAAAATTGATATGGTATGCAGGACTGACAGCTTTAAGCGTAATAAATACTGGAAAAAAACATTCCTGAGATGGCACTATTAATCAAGTTACACTTCTCTATTTTGTCAAAAATACTAGTCGTGTTAATTGCAAGGTTTCAGGTGACAATCAGCTAACAGGCTCTGCTGATTGAGAGGAGTCTTTTAATGACAGTTTAGGTGATTATATTCACACTATATTTAGAGCTTGTTTGGACGGCTTGATTGAAAAATGTAACAGAAAAAAACCCTTGTAACTGAGGTTGGGATTGTTTCCTAGGAGCAAGAATGACTGGGGGACACACGAAATCTGCAGCTCTTGGATTCTGCTACTTTAGTGGCAGAACTGCAGGCTCAGCCCCAGCTGGCAGCTGCATTTGCTCAGGATGAGCGAGTCAAGAACCAGCCATACTCAGCGTTAAGTGCTAAAAAAGCGCAACTACATCAACTTTGAACATGAAAGTATACCCAACTGAAACTATTTAAAATCGAGGGTATGTGTAATTACCTTGCTTTTGTGAAAGCTGCTAAGTTAGAGAATACTGTACATATCCACTGAAAATATTGTTTCCTAGATATTTCAAATAATAAAAAGATTTTGCATAGCAAAAGAACAGCAAGGTCAAAAGAGAGGGCCTTCAATTTTTCATTATGTCTATTCACATGTAAGTTTGCCACCATGAATATTGCATTTCAGCGATGGTAATTTATTATATAATTTCTTTGCAGGCCTGCCAGATGACCGTAACTCTTTACTGGTACAAAAACAAGTCCAGCAATTTGTTTGGGTCAACTAGAACTACAATTTTTCCAGAAGTTTTGGAAAACTTCATAAAGGTGTGAGTTTGAGGCAGCGAAGATGCAGGAAAATACATACTCAGACTGCAGAAGAAAATAAAACAATTCCCACTTATTCTTGGCAATAAGAATGAATGAATGGATGAATGAATGAATGAATGAATGAATGAATGTAGCTGTTTCAGTTATAAAAGTGCTTGGCCATATGATTAAGACAGATGGCAGTCTGTCTTAATCAATGTGCACTTTTCTCTTCGGGCTGTAACACTGCTTTACCAGATAGCTCACCCTGAAGCATCATTTCCATAACCCTGTTAAGTAAGGCTGGAGTAAACATTCTTGGATGTGAGAAAGATATACTGATCATTAATTAAATAATTATTGAGAATACAGTGATATCTGCTAAATGGTTCTCCTGTGGACAGGCTGCTAACATTGCCAGAACATCATTAAAAATATTGAAATTTGTTAACTGTAAATTCCACACACAGGACTGCAGACCTGAAACTGGGACTGCATAAAGAAAGAGGTTGTGCCTAGTCTGGTAGTCTTACATACTTGGTTTGAAAATAAAATTTACTCATTCTGTGAGAAAAGAACACCTAGCTTTTAATTCTGAGGCAAAAGATATGTATGCTGTTAGTTGTTCACTATTAAGTCATAACATTATTGGAACAGACACTTGTTAAAATGAAAATGTAAAAAGTTGGAAGTTAACCACACGGTCAGCAAATTCTTGTAGTCAGAAAGTTGCCTTAATGCCTTGCTGGTGAACCACTCAGGAATTTGGTCTGTTTCTGAGCCCTGCTGGTATTCAAGGAATGCTTAACAGACGGTAAAGAATGGGAGGAAAGGGTTAAAACCAGAAGATGTCGTCAGGAGGAGGGAATAGTTTTGTTCAAAGTGACATTGCAGCTGGGATTGTTAAAAATGTCAGTCTGGGGGGAAAAAAAAGCCCATTTATTATGTCTGGTGTGGTTTATCCTCTGCCTGTTTTAAGGGGAATCCCTGTCAACATAGCACACTCTCACGGAGATGCACAAAGCCTTCTCTAGTAGTAAGACAGGCAAAGACCCTCCTGGGGCCCAGCAGGATGAGCTAAGCCCAAGGAGCCTCTGTCCCTGTGTGTCTCTGCTGCCCTGTGTTGTGAGCAAGGTTCACAATTAAATAAATCTACTCTACATTTTAGGTGTGGCTTGGAGGTTGCCTTGGTTATCGGTATGTGGTGATTCACACATTACCTAACCAGCACTGACAGGAACAGACATAGGTGAGGATGTGTGTCCTATGGAATCTTCCATGTTCCTAAAGAAGCAGATCTTCACATACTATCTTCCTCATCATCTCATGTTTCTTACTGAAGCTGTTCCACCCAGTATAAATGAATTGCTACTTATTAAAGGAAAATGAGGAGAAAAAGATTCTTTGGCCTCAGCGTTCTACGATAATTAGGCAGGTTATTATTTGAACATGGATTTTCATGTTCCACACATAATAGGACAGTCATTAGAAGAAATGCAACAAGCCACAGATACACAAACCCCCTGCCTGCTGAGCAGCACTCAGTGTGGTGGACCAGCAAGTCCATCCAACAAGGCCCTGGGGTTGAGCTTGAGGGCTTGCTACCTTACTAGCAGTGGGAGCTACTGGATTTATGCAACCCCACTACCAAAATCACATACAGATGTCGGATACTTACAAAACTAGAAAGCAGCAGCTGCTACAAAGTACTGAGATCCTCATAAAGTTTAAAATGTTGTACTCCAGTGTCTAGGTCTCTTTTGGAATTTCCCAAGAAAAGGCAACTTTTCTCTTTTTGGAGCACTCTCAATGAATACTGAGACTAAAGGCTTCAGTAGTACTGTATTGTCCAGGGATGTTGTTATTTGCTGCAAGAAATACTTTATATGTGTGAGAAATACTTTAGAGGCACTCACATGAGATAGTCTATTGGATGACCACATTGCCTGAACTTCCAGTATGCATTTGAAGTTCTTCTCAAATGCTAAATTGGAAAAATCTTAGGTACAAAGCAGAACATAATGGTTAAGTTCAACACTGATTGATTGGCATGTTATGAATAGCTGCCTGACCAAAGTGCAAAAATTATAATTATAAATGACAGTTGGAATATTTATCTGACATTAGCACTTATATTTCTCATAGTGAGGCACTACATTATTGTTATAAAAGTACAACTTTATGCAAGATCAAACTTCTATTCCCAAGTCTGAAAGAGTCTTGATTTTTCAAATTAAGTTACAGGGTTATGGCTCTATTCTTAAGTGTGCCTGCAGATGTTATCATAGCTCCACTGAGCATATTGGTGATTGTCTCTTCCCTAAAACTCTTTGTGATTCAGTAACCAGACATCCCTGTGACAGAACTCCCCAAGAATCCAATCTCATAGTCTGTCCAAACACAGCGGTGTTAACACAAAGCACATCTCACAGCGACTTTCAATTAAATAGCCAGTCAAGGAGACTGCATTCATAGCGCTCACATTTTCATAAAGCATTGTAGTAGCAGCAGCTGTTCTGAAGCTGTAAAGCCTCCTCAGTCAGCAGAAATTCAAATTCATATTTTAACAAAGAGAAGGTGATCTGAAAGTTATATGGGACTCTGTACTTTCCCACCCTGAAAATGGGAAACCTACGGTAGATAATTAAGTATTTACATGACAGAAGAGAAATAAGGGAAACATGACAATAGCCTGTTGATAAAAAAATAAAAGAATAAAAGAATACTAGATGCCCATCCTGATTTTTCATATCTTTTACTGCATTGTATTGGAGGAAAAACAGTAGATGGGCCTCTAGCCTGAGGGTTGAATCATGAAACCTGCGGAGAGACAGGCACCTTACTTCAATCTGCAGGAAAATTTAGAAGAGTCTTCTTTTGCCAAACTAAGAATGTGCTGTCACCAGCTGGATAGTTTCCCGTGCTCCTCAGTGCCCTACTGCGTATTCCTGCATTCTACCTTTTGTTAGTATTAGCTACTGTGTGGCCCTAAAGTAAAACAGAACAGCTTGCTTACATTCTGAAAAAGAAAAAAATTACTTTTTTTTAGCTAGACAGCAAGCTAGCTACCTACTTTTTTTTTTTAGCTAGACAGTAAGCTACCAGTAGCATCCTGCTCCTTTTGAGCGGCAAAATCTTTCTTCAGCTGAAACCATCCTTGAGAGATGGACAAATATAACCTTGTCTTCAGCCCTTCATTACTAATTGTTATTAACACTTAATTCTTCCTTGTCCAATACAGTTGCTTTTGGTGGATTTTATTAGCACTGCTGTAACTATGGAGCTCAAAACAGGAATGATGAAAGTATGATATACATACTTAATGCATGCTCCCCCAGCAAGCCCTGCAAGCCTTTCCTTGCAGCTCTTAGATGGGAATTTAGTCGATGGAATGGGGTGCAGGCAACTGCTACTACCGGTGCAAAGTGCAGAGGGAGGTCAGAGAGGCTAAACCTTTGGATCTGGAATGAAGCATGTAGCAGTCCTGGTATAGGAACAGTAACCTCCAGTGAGGAGATACAGGAGGCAGGGAGACGCAGCACTGCAGAAATCATTTAAAGACTGGTAACACCCTTAAGCTCATGCAGCAAAGTGATGTTACCCTAAAGACCCATTTTTGGGGCTAGCACTTTCACTAAGCATTAACAAGATCTGTCATAACTCTAGCTGAGCAGTGAGATCACAGGACTTTTCATGTTGGCAGATTTGTAAGAATGGGTACAGATGGAATGTCAAAAGTTACAGTTCATTAACACTGCAACTACTCCAATGTAATTTATTTTCTACCACATAACATACAAATTAGTCTTCAGTAACAATCAAATTAACAAAACACACTTGACTGCATATGAATTAAAATTGTTTATAGTACCTTCTACAGTCATCCTTTTAAGCTATAATATTTTGTTACATCTATTACTGTAAATTCTCCAGGAAAAAAAACCCCACATATCTAAAGAACTGATTACACAAGGAAAGTAGGAAATTGTCAGTTCTACATCGCTACCCAATGCTCAGGAAAAACGGTGCAGATAAAAATATTAATTTATGGGAAGTTTAATTTCCTTTCTACTTCTCTATGTATCAGCCTGCCAACCCAACAACAAATCTCACAGACGATCCATGATAATTTGTCCTGGAATTTTTCTTGTAACAATATCTATCCAGGAGCAGCATTGAGCTAGCTGCATAACTGTTTTTGTTTACCTGGAAAAAGTGCAATCAAAACTTCTTGTAAAGCTTTTTCTCTATCTTATTAGAAAAAAGGAAAAAAAAAAAAAAAAAAACCTCACTAGTAGCAGGGAGTCCCTAAACTGGCAGCCTTTGAAGTTGCTATTGCTTTCATTTCACAGACCACCACCTGTCACTGAAAAGGTATGAGCTAATCACACTGAGACAGCATGGCATCAGCAGCTGTATTTACTTACACTGATTCCAACTGTCAGGGGAAAAAAAGAAAATGAAAACACAGCTAAGGTTGTTAAATGCACAAACATAAATGTTTCCTTCTGACTCAGCAGCTTAAACAATAACAATATTAGTCACAAAATCCTGAGATTCATTCATTTCTGCTCCATGAATATTTCAGTTCTTCCTGTAAATTTAATGGAATCTATGCAGAGGAATGAGCAGACCCTCCAGTGAAAACATTTGTACTTCAGTACTTAATATATAACATACCTGCTGTATTTTAGAGCTGGAGTAAATTTAACAGTATAACTGATGTTTCTTCATGCACAGACTATAGATTATAGCACAAAAATCCTGCACACAGTGTGTGTTTCAAAACAAGAATGAACAGCACTGTTAAGTAGTTAAAACAGTCACATGATAAACTAAACTCAACAAATGCTGATTGATTCACTTCAGTTTATATAGCACTGCAGATTCCATCTAAAAATCAATCTTGAAATCTCTAAAACTCTGAATTATTCCTGACTGAGAATGCTACAAATGAAAGAATGTGTTTCAGTGGTAACCTACAAGTGGTGAAATCACAGGGAAGCTTTCTTCAGTAAGTGCATGCAAAACATTGCCAGGGTACACAGAGATTGCTTTATTAAGGAACAATTTGATGCCACGCAAAAACAGAGCATAGTTCACTTTTAGTCAGACTGTTGAGCAAAGATTCTTTTTCTGTCTATAGAAACAGATAAAAAATGGCTAAAAAGAAGCTAATAAACTTTAAAAAGCCCCACAGCTTTACAGACAGATGCATTCAATTGAACCACTAAATCACAAATCCTCATATTCTGTATTGTAAGAGTTGGATAGTAAAAATTGAAATTGAAAACAGTAAAATACTTTTTTGCAACTCCAACAGATTGTAATAGTTTTTGCTTACTTTTCAGAGGAGTCTGTACTTGATATATTTTCTAAAAAAATTTGTGTCTGCTAAGCATAACAGAACATCATTAGCAACCTTTAAAAAATATTCTAAGACAAAATATCACGGCCATTATTTTTCTAATTCTGAATTCTGTCCATAACATCAGAATGGTACATTCTTAATATTATGATTTAATATATTGTCATATTAATGATATATCAAAATAATTTACAGAAACTAACCCTTTCATTTATAACTAATGCATCATCACAAAGAAACCCATATTATCTAACCATATGTATTAATGCCTATGTCATGGAGACAAGTAATTTTCATAGAATAATAGAATCAGTAAGGTTGGAGAAGATCTCCAGGATCACCAAGTCCAACCTTTCATGAAACATCACCGTGCCAAAAAAAACATAGTACAAAGTGCCATGTGCACAGTGTTTTATGGAACACTTCCAGAGACAGTGACTCCACCATCTCCCTGGGCAACCCATTCCTATGCTTGACTACCCTTCCAGTGAACAAACTCCTCCTGATATCCAGCCTGAACTTCCCTTGGCACAGCTCGAGGCCATTTCCCCTTGTCCTGTCAATGGCAGTCTGGATAAAAAGGCTGCCTCCCACCTGGCTACACCCTCCTTTCAGGCAGTTGTAAAGAGCAGTAAGGTTCCCCTCTAAGCCCTTTTCTCCAGGCCAAACAACCCCTGTCCCCCAGCCACTCCTAGGATTTACCCTCTAGACCCTTCAACAGCTCCACTGCCCTTCTCTGGACTCGCTCCAGACCCTCAATGTCCCCCTCAATGTCAGGGGCCCAGAACTGGACACAGGACTCAAAGTCTGGTTTCACCAGTGCCAAGCACAGAGGAACAATCCCTGCCCTGGTCCCACTGGCCACACCATTGCTGATCCAGGCCAGGATGCCATTACCTTCTTGGCCACCTGGACACAGCTGGCTCACATTCAGCTGCTGTCAGCCAGCACAGATAAGGTATGTAGGAAGTTTGCACTGTAACAGTGACTTCAAGATACAGTGTTATAGGGCACTATAACCTTTACTGGCACAGACTAGCTAGTACAGAGTGACATAAGCACTCTAGAAAGCAAGCTATGGATGTTCCCAAACCTCTTTGAGAAATGAATCCGGGAGAATTCAGCTGCAGAAATTTGAGACATTACTACTCTGCTCGCAGTACTGAACCTTCGATGTTCATAATCCATGCTGCAATCTTCAAAGTAGCAATCACTAGGATTTTATTAATCTATTTGCACTTGACTGCCTGAGTTGTCTGAAGATAGAGCAGCCATGGAAGAAGGATTCTAGGTAGCACAGGTAGAAAACTCTTCTTAATCCATTACAGATGTATTCAGTAGGAGCTTCTCTGACAAAAGTTTTCTGTGGCCTGCAGTGAACACTGCTACAACATGCTCTGAGGATCCAGTGACAGAAGTGAATAAATCACTTTGTTGATGAAGTTCAATAGCAAGCCATTAAACATAGCCATTCTGGTGAAGTGAATGGTTTATTTCCAGCTTTTAAAGATACTACCTTGAAACATAAAGCAACAATTAATCTAATGCACAGTACACAAGCATCTAAATGACTTTATTAATACATTAATGTGTGCTTTTATTACCCAATGATTTTATTTAACTAGACAGAGAATAATTAAAGTGACAAGACACATCCTTTTTACCCGCTCTCCTCTTTTGCCATTTCTTAGCTCAAGTTCAGCAACGATTCCATCAAATCAGCAAGCCACCAATTTAAGAGAATGATCAAACAGATCTTCAAATACTTGTAAATGCTAAAGTTCTGTTCCAAAACCCATGATGCTAAAGTTCTATTCCAAATGAATCCTGGTGTCTCTAGACACAGAAAATGACAAAACCCAAAGCTATAAGTAACTGTCACACTCTAGGCATTCAACTGCTCCTTTGCAGAGGTTAATGTGCTGTAGGACAGGGTGAGTGCACAGCATATTACTGACAAGGAAATCACTGTGATTATGGTTCATAACTTCCACTACAAAAATGGGTGACGAGATGATTTCTAATCATTTGTCTTCACATCCAGTCAGTCAACCAAAATTCCTCAAAGGTTTGTACTACTAGGGATGCTTGCATGTACTGTCTATTCAAATGTATCCTTAGCTGTTGTGGAAGAAGTTAGAATGGTCCATAAGGACTTCTTATCTCTTCATTAAAGGTTTGAAATAGTCTCCACTACTCCTCAAGCCCTTTTTCTTGCATGTCAGCATTTTCATTTCAGCAATTTTCTTTTCAAGAGAAAACCTCAACTAAATCTTAAGAAAGACAATTACATATTCTCAACATAAATTTTATGTGTAGAGTCATAGTTCCACTTCCAGCCCATTATTCCAAATGTCTGACAAATATATTGTTAAATGGCAAGGCAAAGGGCCTGTTCAATGATTACTATTCATCACTTCTGGCTACTCAGTTCTTAGGAAAACAAGCAGACCATAATAGCCATTAAATGCTAGAAACAACCATTTTTAAGAAGTAGTAACTGGTGGTACTTAGCACTGTCCTCTTCTAAGCTGAGATGCTAACAGGACAAAAGGAATTAAATGCAGTCTACTACTTGCTCAGTTGGTCGACTTAGCAAAGGGTTTGAAACCATGAAGTGAAACTGTGTGAATCCTGGAATTTTATTACATGCAGCACCTAGGAAAAAAAGAAAACAAGATTCTAATTTACTATATTTGACATTAGTCTCTCTGTCACTGTATTTTATCATCTAAAGATCCAGTTACTAATTCTACTACAGTGGAATAATTATTCTTTTACAATCTGTTTAACCCAAGATATCTTGAAAGCATTTAATTTTTAAGTTAAAATTACTGCTGGTTGTTGTAGTGCAATTAATGCCCTTATAGTACAATTCAAAACAGTAACACAAGTCAGGAAAATCTCTCTCTCTTTCAATCCTGATTAATTTAATGAGTCCCTTCAACACTAATCTCTTAAACACAGAACTATAGGAAGTAGCAGATCAAAGAATAAGCAAAGCAGTCTAACTAAATAATCCACATTGATTAGCAAATTGTACTTCCTACTGATCTAAGAGTTCACTAATGAAATGCCTGGCACAATGACTACTCTTAGATCACTCTGAAGCTATGCTTAACATTCATATTCTCTCCCTCCCTTATGCCATATCTAGGGAAAGCAAAGCAGTCATTTTTTAAAACCTTCAAATTAATCGTATACAGTCCAGGAAACAAATGAAGGTTGTAAATATTTTTGGCTTTTGCTAAGACTTCCATAAATTTTGTGAAAGTCTAAGACATCAAAACGCAAAATTAAATTATCTCCAGTCTGCACTAGGACACAGCTGCCCTGCTAACCAGTATTCCATACTGTGAATGGCCAGTGCTGCTGCAGTTTTCAAAGAATAATTAAAGACTTTTTCAAAATCTCTGTCCAGTTTTGTACATCAGTGACCTAGTTAGGGTCAAGCACCTTTGTCTGCAAAACAAAATACATACCGTAACTTCCAGTTGTATTGGCGCAAATGATAGCACCAAAGAACTTTGGAGCGTACTTCTGGATTCTGGAAATAACTTTCTGACAGGCTAATGTTGGGTCTGTTCCCATCCTCATATATTCCACAGCTTGGTAACTAAAAAAAACCCAACCCCATACCCAGAAAATTAGCCATGTTTAGGTTACATAATTTAAAATACCACAGAAGAGACCCTGGTTTCTTTGAATGATGGATCACATGATAATTTTTTAGGCCAACTTCTTGTTGACAATTATTACTCAAATTGGGCACAAAAGCAATTAAAAACAAGACTAAAAGGGACTACAAGATGACATCTATACCATGTATCATTCTATGGCAGGCCAAACCAAGACAGAACTCTGATCATTTGCAGGAGAAGAGGCTAAGCAAAAGAGCAGTTAAATAACTGCAAGAAGAAGTGGCTTAGAAGACTTCTACTTTTCATCACATGATTTGGTTTAACATTAGAAGTAAATTGCTAATTTTCAGAAAGGCTAATGTAAAGATAATTTTTTGAGGAAAACTCTGTATTACATTACTGATAAATTACTGAATTCAGTAAGCATTAAGAAAATCTTTTAGAAAAAATTAAGTTTCTGAAAACATCAAAATTGACAGATTTTATGAATATGAAGGTACCATGTTTGGATCAGGACTTTGAGCCACTTTCAAACTTTTTGCAAAGTGACTAAAAAACCTCCCTTATTCTAAGAGTAATCAAAATGAATTTCTATTATATTGAAAGAAATTGCTTGAGAGGAACAAGTTGCATTTCCAAAGTGTCCTGAGGTAAAAAATTACTTATGTTGCCATTTTATTTTGGAACCTGAAGATTAAATGGCAACTCATGACATAAATTACAAGCAACCATTTTATCGCTTTGATGAAAGATGCATATACCAAGACAAACTTGTTACACTAAGACATCTACAGATTGCATTAATTACAGATGTTATTGAAGTTCCACAGAAAAGAAGAACGCTTGCATTTTGAGACTCCCAATAATCTTTGATTTATTCTAACAATCAAATAGATTTAAGTTATCTAAAGATAAGTATCTGAATATAAAGCTGTATTTCAGTCTTGACTAATCAAAAACTCAACAAGAAGTTGCCACCTCAATGAAGACATATGGAAAATGTTAACAATTTTTCCCTTCATTTGACAGTTCCTTCACTTCTGTGAGGTTAATTCTTGTCTTTGTTTTCATGTGGGAATATCTAAATATCATGCAATTAGTAAAAATCTCTATCTATAAGGAACCAGTAATTAACCACCTAGTCTGGTGATTAACCCACTGGTGCCAACATTAAATGTTTTAAGCATTACAGACAAATATTTCAGGCTGCTTAAACGCAATCTAAGCTTTTACTGACTAACCTTATCGTGGAGACCAACTCACTACTCACCTTGGTATCTTGTATGACAAGACAGATGATTCATCAAGTTGTCAACTGCCTTGTATTTGAAAGACCAACTCAGAACAGCTTGAAATTCACTGACAACATCTATAAATATGCAACAGCTAGCAGGCTTTCTTGGCTGCCAGAGTTTCAGAGAAGTTCCCTGAGTGATATGAAGGCCATTTCTATATTATCCTTCAAGCATCAGTGCCCATTATGTTCAGCATGGCCTTCCATAATTGATTCCTACTGAGACTAACCCACGAGGACGCTCATGAAGAGAGCTATTTCTACACAGTGTATGCAACCACTGTGACAACACTAAAACACCTCTTTCAGTTCCAAATTAGATGCAATTACAAAGGATTGCTGCAGTGATACCTCCTGAGTGAGCTGAGACCCACAGCTCATCCTTTCTACAATTTATGATACTTTCCCAAACACAAAATGCTTTGGAGAGAAAGCTAATTGGTTCTGCTAAAAACTATACAGGTTGGAAATATACTCATTACCCACTGCCTGTTTGCTCACAGCTTGGCAGTATTAAGGGATCTGTCACCAAGATATTTAAGCCTCTTCTTGTAAAACAGATCAAAAGGGTAACTTGGTTCTGCTACTATTCTTTCCCCTTCCACTCCTTCCTTTACTCCCAACTTCAGCAGCCACTAAGTCAGACCATATTTTTAATCAATTTCTTCATTTGCTGAGTCCACATTTTGCTGCAGAAATCTAGCAAAGTCTGCCCTAAGGACAAACCTGGGTAAGAAGCGCATCATGATGTCACCATCCCCAGTGGCTGCAGCTCCTCCGGCTGTACTGTCCGCGTAGGATCCCGCTCCAGCTATTGGAGAATCTCCCACACGCCTGTAGTGAACAATGGAAAGTAAAAACCAAACTTTGTCAGCCTTACTGCCTCCAGCTGACTTAGCATTAAACCCACAGGAGGAAAGAACAGGTAAAGAGGTCAATTCATTGCAGTCAAAAGTCTTGTCTTTAAACTACCTGTAAAAATGATCTGTGATAACCTGACTGACCTGAGGCTCAATCCACCGCCAATGCATAATTGTCTGTTATTATACTGACAGTAGTTAAGCCAGTGAGCTTTAGCCTGTGGGCAACAGTAAGCAGCTGGGGACATTAATATGTTCAATAACTTGTTGCTAAATCCAGAAGTTGTCTGACTTGGTTGACAGACAATAATCCTAACTGTGTAGAAAAAGTATCTCAAAGACATAACACAAGCCTGAGGCTCTGATTTTATGTACATTTCTTAGGAGACTGCACCTCTCCAAAATGCTTATTTGTCTCTGGTGCCTTGACTTACAAGTTGTCTCACAACTGTGCCAGTTGTTAGTGCCTCTATATGGTAAATTAACCAAGCTGAAAAACAAGCATTCCCTCAAATGCAACACGTACTCTTGCAACTGAATAAGTTTCTCAATATTAGGATTTATGGCGAGTGCACAAAAAGAAGCAAAGCCATTTTGTGATCTACAGGTTAATGTTTTAAGTCCCAATGACAAGTTTAACATAGACAACAAGGTGGGGAAAAAGGCTTTTTTGTAAAATCAGAGATACTAACCCTGGAAGTTTGTGGATTGCACCATTAGTAGATGTCCCAGAAGCAACAGTTCCACTCGCGCCAATTACAACCATACCTACAGGGACAAAACATATTCAGGGACACTACTAGCACATTTATTTAGTTGGCACTTACAACTTGTAAATTCTTGGTATTGTAAAGACCATCAGACAAAAAGTTACTGCTAAACTTAGAAAAATCCAAACTAAACCAAAAAGTGCAAGTTTCAAGACTACGAAGTATAAAGATATGAAGGACATGAACCTGTAACTACTCTAGTCCTTTGTCTGATCCACTCATTAATCAACTTACAGTCTTAGCAACTAACAATCCTCAATCAGTAAACTCTCAGAAGTTTTACGAACTGCTACTGCTAACTTCTTTTAATGTTAATTTCTGTAGAAGTTTACTGATTTAGAAAAAAGCCAGAATAGAAGAAAAATGAAAGCAAACTTTATAAGTTTAAGGAGCATGAAAAACACTGCTTTTAGCTGGCAACAGGACTAACGGTATACTCATTTCTTCTACCACTGCAAGGCCTTTTAAGTTGGTGGTGACAGCGCATCATAATCAAGACAAACATAATTATTTTAAACTTAGTCAGTTTCCTAAGCATCCACAAGTGCCCAAGCAATTATGCCAAGCTATCTATGGGAAAAGCAGCAGGGCAATGAACAAGAGTTAATGGCAAAAAATGAAGCAAGCGTCTGTGCAGCCACTGAACTTGAAAAAAACAAAAACAAATCCTACTTATAGGCATTCCATTCTAACACAGAAGTAACAGAATCTTGAAACCCCTATAAACAGAAAGTAATTCCTATATTAAATACTCTTCTTAAAATAAGTATGATTTAATTGTTAGAGGAATGAGGAAAAAAAGATCAGCATCAGAGTTAGCAAAAGTTGTTACCAATAGTATCATGGTTATGAATATTTCTTTGTGAGCTGGTCTGTTCTTCTTTATAAGTTACTTCTTCACGCCGTTTATACGGTCCACAGGACTTTGAAGAGTCTGGCACCACATTCTGTAATTAGTTTGTGATTTGTATGAATAATCTAACATATTCAATACAGATAAATTAAAAAATACTCTAGTCAATACCTATAATCTACCATAAAGGCATTAGATGTCCAGTACTTAGACCACAGAGATGTACTGAGAGATCCCAAAAATGGTTTTGCTTCATGAATAAAGACTGATTTCTGGCATTACACAGTAAAAAGATTTTCCTGGAAAAGTTACGTTGTTCAAATTAAGGACTCTCTTTTGCTCAACTGACTGGTCAAAAAAACCCCAAACCAGTGTACAAACACGTAGAATTCTATAACACCCAAAGCAAAAATAGGCCCCATTCAAACAACAAACCAAGCTCACCACAACAGGCAAGTTTAATGGACATCTGCATTAACCTGATGTATTCATCGGTCTGCATAATGCCTCTAAGCTATTTAAAGATCTTAATTATTACTGTAAGATTTTTTTTCCAGAAATTTATACATGCATCAAAAAATACATGCACTGCTTTGTTTATTTTGGTAAGTCCTGTCCCAATCAAGAACTAATTAACTCCCACACCAAAACATTGCTGCAGCAAGGTCAAAAGCAGCAGGAGCTAAGAAATTATAACTAGACACACACACTGCCAAGTCTGCCAAGTGCTTAGTAATACCAAGTTTTTTCTGTATAATAGACAAAAATTGTTTTTCTTCACATGTAAAGGGTAACTTCAATATAAGCTGAAAGGAAGAGGCACTAATGACTTTCTAAATCCCCCCTCCACTGCCATTACTGCACTGTACCTTCCAGTAGTTTGGCTGACAGCTTTGATTAAGCCACTCTGAATACAGCGAAAGGGATTTCTGAGTAGTTAAATCTTCATATGGAAATCCCATTTTTACAGCAAACAGGGAGGCTTGAAAAATAAGAACAAAATAAAAAAGAAACACTGATTTATTCACAGTTTTATGGGTTTTATGATAATGTATTCATGTTTTGCTTTTTTAGAAATCAAGAAATTTGACATCCTTTTTGGAAATGAGAAATACATCTTCAGGGAGCAGTTTCAGCCATTAGAATAATCTAGAACTGCAGTAGCCAACTCTTGCTTCACAGGCAGTGACATAAAAGTTTTCCCATTGAAAGAGAAACAAATTCAACTCTGTTAATCAACTGGACACAAGGGTATGAAGCAAGAACAGCCTAAGCATCACAGAAATAAATAAGTCATAAAAATATAAGTGTATTTTCCCTAAAAAGCAAGTTTTTATTAAATATAAATAACATACACCATGTTTGTCATTAAAACTGATACCTGAAGAAAGCAATCCACCAGCTTACATCACATTACACTTCGTCCTAGCAGCTTTAGAAGTGACTGCTTCCTTGTTTTGAAAATTAATATAGTATGTGACAAGAGAGCAAAAGAAATACCAAACAAGCAATGAAAGAATGCTACACTTCTATGAAGGACTTATCATTAGGAAAAGGGAAAAGAAAAAATATCACCTCTTCTGTCATCTTTTAGCTGTAGATACCTTTGATATTACCCAGTAACAGATACTGTTGCTAGGTGCAGCTGCTTGAATTTATTTAATCTATCCTTGATAATAATGTCACTATAACACACAGGTGAACAAACTTATCCAGTCCAAGAATTAAGAGAAGCCTTCAATTATTTCTGGACTGCTTTTCTAAAAAACTGACACAATTATCAGCACTCAGAGGAAAAGAAAATTGACAGCTTCAATTAAATAAATACTTTCCCACTTATAGAACAAACAGGCAGAATTTGGGGTTTTGTGTTGTTGTTTTGGGGTTTTTTGTTTTGTTTTTTTTTTTTTCTAAGATAAAATTGTGCTTGTGCATGTTTATCAAGAATTATTTCATAGCTTTTGAAACATTTTTTCTGTTCCAGAAAGCAGAGTTCCTGATTTTGCATCTTGAATAAAAAATGCATACAGAGATTACACGCATTTATAAGAAAAGATTTTACTGTTCTAGCTATCTTTTCTGTAATACAAGTACTTCTATTTAGAAATACAAGTATTTCTATTTTGTTTTCTCACATGCCTGTTTGAAGGTTCATATGGATTTTCTTTTTATTCATCTTCATCTGGTGAAGACAACCAGAGTTTCTCTTATCCAAGCTCCGATTTCCACAAAAAAAAACTTCTCCAAAATAAATAGTCTTTCTCAATTTCTCCACTGTTTTCATTAATTCATTACAATTAAATACCATCTCCGATTTTTACTCAGATGAATCTTTAGCTTTCACATCTTTCTTCTGCCATGACTGCTAGGTGTTTTCTTCTGAGCAAGCTATCACTGACAGTATTCAGCACAATAAACTTGTCCATATCCCTCCATTAAGCAAAGAGCTATCTTCTTAGCTTGGAAGATGTATCTAAAATCAGCACTTTAATCCTTCTGTTTCTTCATTTTCCTTATCTGTTCATTTTTCAGATTAAAATTAAAAATACTATGGTAACTAGCAATGAGGGGCAAACAAGTATTAGAAGTATTTCTCCCTCCACTATTTAACACCTGAACAATTTCTTTTTCTGCACTACATGAGAAATTTCTCTTAGAAAAGTCACTCATCATCATGGTCAATTGCCTTAAATTAAACAGAATCTGCATGTTTCTCTGTTCAGACCTTCAGTCAAATTGTATCCTCACCTCCCAAAATGGTTTCATTTTACTCCACCAAAAAATTGCTCATGCACTTACTTTTGCACATACTAATTACTTCACGAACATTTTATCTTTTCTTATCAACTTCAAAGCAACTGAATCACCATTAATGCTCAGGTGCCATTTTCCACACTTATCTGCATATTTCTTTCTGAGCAGGTACAGGCTCAGAGCAGGCTTCTTTAAAGCCAAGAAACCTGTTCACCACTAACACACCTCTGGGGAATGAACAGCTCTTTTTGAAACTGGTACTGCTCTACCAACAGCAGCCTGTATTAAAATAGCTCAACTAATCCTCCAATTTGCTATTGCTCTTTTGTTGTGTCTGGTAGTACAGCCTTTAATGAGTTATTTTTCATTTAAATTCTCACTAATACTTTTAAACTATGAAATACACTAATCACACTCAGCATATACCAAAATATTAGAAATTAACTCCAGTGTCTATTAATTCTGCCATTCCTTAGAAAAAGTTACTGGTTTTAAATGCAATACTTACATCTAAGAGTTTTTATGGTGTCTTTTAATAAATCGTCTTTGGTAACTTGGTTATCGGTGATATTAGCCTTAGGATTACAAGTCAATATTTGCAGTTAAGCCAACGGAAAAAACATACAACTATTTTTTCTGTCTAAAAATAAACCTGTTTCATGGACACAGAATGGAAGAATAAACACTTTTGAACTATCTGAGTAGATTCATTTGATTGTCAAGAAATTCTTGTACCTGTATTACCAAGATGAAAATATGGCAATTTTACTATGAAGTGTTTTAAAATGAGGGTTTGACTTGGAAAGAGTTAAAGGAATAATTACCTGACTCTCCCACTAGTAATGTATGCTTAGTGTATTCAATGACCTTTCGTGCTACACCAATCGCATTTTTCACACGCCTGAGATCTGCAACAGCCCCAACTTCCATAGTGTTGCTGGAAACAAGGAATATTTAAAACTTATTATAACTACAAGAATAATTGCATACTTTTTACTAGACAAAATCTATTCTCATCTAGATCAAAAAGCTTGCTTCTTTACCATAATGCTTTAATTGCTCTATGCCACAGACAGATGTCACTATATTAGTAGGGAAAGACTTCCACATATATTGTTTCCTTTCACAGGCACGGAGATACTGCTCAAGAAACAGTACTTTCATTCACAGCAGTATTTTCAGTAGAGTAACTATTTTGTTACATAAACTCAAAACATGAACCACACATTTGCAAAAAATTATTGAAGACAATTGCTCCAAAAGTGAAATATTTACGGACTGAATGTAAAGGGAAAGCTAACAATGCAACAAACCATCTGTTTCAGCTGCTATACCCTAGAACTGGATTAATGCACTACAAGTGAAGAGTCACTTCCTACTCTTCCACAATCAGATATGTTATTTTGTCTTGTTCCACAAATTAGTGACCTCCATAGTCAGCCCCAAAGCACCAAGATCCTGTAACAATCTTTAAGTGCGCTAAAAATGGCAGGTGTGAGAAACAAGTTAATGGAAGTTGGCTTTCACTGGGTGTTGCATGAATTGATATCACTAATTATATTGATAATTAAATATTATGATGTTGTCAATATTGACATAGTGATATGTGCTGTGGAGTGGTTGATATTGTTGCAGTGGCCTGGTTATGAGGATGGTTCTGTGTTGTGGTGTGGGTTTGTGAGTTCATATTGCACAGACTGTTTGTTTGTTGCTGGCCTAACCTCTGAGACACGACCTTAAAAGCAGCAGAACTCATCCAGTGATGGCCCTGAGGATCACACTGATCAAACTGTGTGGGCACCCAGGAGAGTGACATGGGGCGAGACTATGTAAAATGAAAACAAATGTGCAGCAAGCTGATGGAACACCACGGGTATAAAACGTGGAGCTGCCAGATGAGCCTCTGGTGTTCGGCTACGCTAACAGCACTGCCCCTTTTGCCTTGTGAACTTTTTTATTCTTCTCAATAAAACTCTTATAATGCGTTCCCACTTGGGGTTTGAGTCATTTATAACAGCAGGGATCATTCTCTTCTCTGTACAGTTTCCTTACCCATCCATAATCATTGCATCCAGAGTTGTTTCTCCACTCTCATCCGGGCTTCCTCCGTAGCCCACGCTGCCATCACACTGATCGATCTCACACTGGCCACAGCCTCTCTCGACCGCATCCAGCTCTGAACCTCCCGACTCCAATACTCTCCAAGCTGTAATCAACACAAATAATTAAATGTCACCAGGGAAAAGAGTTTCCACTGCTGCTTGAAGATAAACATGATGCAGGTGCATTACCTAAGTGGATAAAAACCAGTAAACTATAAATTACAGATTATGAAGTCAAAATATAAATGTAAATGTAAATGTAAATGTAAATGTAAATATAAATGTAAATGTAAATGTAAATATAAATATAAATATAAATATAAATATAAATATAAATATAAATATAAATACAATCAAAGAATTGGTTATATTTTCTAAATTCACTATTCACTTTTCTAAATATTCTTCTCCTTGCATATCTGATTAGTATTTCTCACTGAGAAACAGAGCTTTTCTTTTGACTGAGGTATTATTTATTAACCATTATCACAAGTTCTCTAGATCAAATGCCCTTCTCTGTCCAGACCAATCATTGCTTTATCACCACTCATTTAAAGCCTTCTGGGAGAAGAAAGAGGGAGGAAAAAAATCTTCCAACGCAAAAGAAAAGAACCAAAAAAAGGCCAAAAAAAAAAAAAAACCCTGCTCTCAAAAGCTTCGTATGAGAGTATTATGTGTCCAACTGCAGAATAAAAAGGTATAAATCTACATCAGTAACTATGCAAGCACAAAAGCAAAGTGAAAATTATACATAAGAAATTAAGTCTCCACATTGTCCTGTTCAACCCTTGGTGCTCCATTCTTCAGGATCTAGATCATGGTGCAACTTTTGTAAGACACTGCAGATTTGTCAAATGACATGACTTGGATACACTGAGCCTGAAGGCATTGCAGATAGATTTCACAAGGATGGACCTCAGGCAACATCTTCTAAGGTGCTTGAGCTTGCTGCCACTGACAATCACAGTCCTGCTTACTCCAATTTGTGCTGGCTCTGGCACTCCATCACCTGACAGACCCAGCACAGGGGAGGCAGCATATGCCAAGAAGCCTAATCATCACAGATGCTTCACTACTACATGAAGTTGCCTGCACCAGGGAAAAAATAAGACTTAATACTATGCATCCAACTCCACATATGCTTGCGTCTATTACAAACGTCAGTGTGATGAGTATCGTCTGATTCCTATTACCTTTGTTGGTGTATTACCTATTACCTTTAAGCCTTAGCACAGGCTTTCAGAAGCTGCAAAGCCAAGGGCCTTGCAATTTTCATGACTGTATTTCACTTCTGACCATTAAAAGGCTTTACTGGTAACTCGTTTCACAAGCAGGCATTCTGTAGTAAGGGGTTACTTCCAACTCGACTGTAAGAAAATAATCTGCAAGTCTATTAATATAACTATTAATATAACTATTAATAATATAACTATTAATATAACTATAATCTCAAAAAAACCAAAAACAACAAAGCCTTAAATAACACTGCACAAGAGTGCAAACCACATTATTAACAAAAGCATGTCTTTTTCACAGTTGGTAACTCCCCTCTTTAGTTTCTGGGGTTTTGATCGGTATTTTTAGCGTTACTTCCCATCGCGGAAAGCGAAACCATTGGCCCGCAGGTTCCTAGTGGCAGAGAGACGGAGAGGCAAGCTCCGCCGCTGGGCCCTTCCATAGAAAGGATAACCCTTCCCGAGCCGGCCGAGGCGCCTCCGCGCCGGCATCGGGGCTGCCCCTGAGCCGTGACGGGGCAGCGCGGCGGGCACAGCCGGGCTCCGCAGCCAGCCCGCTTGGCAGCCGGGGCACAGCCCGCTCCTTCTGGCCACGCTTCAGCCCAGTCACGCCTCAGAGTCTCGTTCTTCCTTAACCAGCACCGACACCCAGGTGCGCCCGGCAACCCCTCAGCAGGAGGACGCTCCCGAAAGACACAGCATCGCCCCACCCGCCCCACTGCAGCCCGGGGCCCCGCCGGGACACCTGTGTCTGCGGCCGTCCTAAACGCCCAGGTGTTGATGACTACAGGCAGAGCGGCAGCTGAGGCGGCGCCCGCCGGCGTCAGCACACCGAGGAAGAGGAGCACGACCGTCACTCCCTGCCAGTCCCCGCCGCGTCCCGCCGCCATCGCCGCCCGGCCCGGCCCCGCTCGGCTCCGCCGCCTCCAAGCCGGCGGCGCAGGCGCGCACAGCCCGGCCCTGGCCGCGCTGCCCGCGGGCCGTGCCAATCGGGCTGGGCCCGGCGCTGACCGCAGCCCGGCGTCGGGCTCTGCAGGCACGGAAACGGCATCGTGGCTAGGAAGAGCTACACCCTCGGCAAAGACCGAGGCCCACGCCCACAAATACAGTTTGTATTTCACAGAATCATAGAATGGTTTGGGTGGGAAGGGACCTTAGAGATCACGTAGTTCCAATCCCCCTTCCGCAGGTAGGGACGCCATCCAGTTAACCAAACTGTTCGGAGACCCATCCAACCTGGGCTTGAACTTCCAGGAATGAGGCATGCACAGCTTCCTTGAGTAGCCTGTTCCAGTCCCTCACCACCCTCACACTAATGAATTCTTTCCTAATATGCAATCTAAGCCTACTCTGTTTCAATTTGAGCCCATTCCCCTTGTCTTGTCACTACCTGCACTTTATAAATAGTCTTTATCTTTCCAGTAAGTTCCCTTCAGGTACTGGAAAGCTGCAATGAGGTCACCCTGAAGCCTTTCCAGACAGAATAACTCCAGTTATTCTGCTATCTCAGCTTTTCCTCTTAGGAGAGGTGCTCCATCCTTCTGATCAACCTGGTGTGGCCTTACTCCAACAGGTCAACCTCTTTCCTGTGTTGGGGTCTGTCAGGATCCGTCCTAGTGAACAGATGACCAGATGGTTCATAGGAGTGATCTCAGAGTGCAAAAACCAACACGGTACAAGGAGGGTTGCAGTGATAATCAAAATACATACAGTTTTATTGAAATAACCACAGCAAAAATGCGATAGAGGGATTAAGGGAGAGAAAAAAGATAGAGAAAGCGTGAGGAAAGAGAGAGAGGGAGGGGATATAGCTACCAACGCAGAGACGAAGTCCTTTGGTCCAGTCCAGTCGAGGGTCCGCCTGCTACGCTGGGGAGATCTGAAAGGCTCTAGCTAACTCAGAGGTTTTTATTACTGAAAATTGTGAGGAGGGGGAAACAGATACAATAGGGAACAGATGTAACAGGTAGTCCATGTTCTCAGCAGTAAGTGAGAGCCATTGTTTTCTTGGTTCAGTGGTCACAACCTGCAGGCAAACATCTCGCTTTGGCCAGCTTGCCTCCCCCACACACCTCCCCCGGGCTCTGTCACAGTGGTTGTAAAACAGGTGAGGGTCTTCTGTGGGAGACCACCTGAAACTCAGGAGAAGTCCAGCCAGGCCGAGAGATGGGACAGCTTCCAAAGCTGCTGTTGTTGCAAATGGGGCACGGTGCCCCCTTCTTAGCATACAGCAAACACACCTGTGAAAACAATAGCTTAACACTGAGCTTTCAAGTCTCAGGGCTTTTGCCATGTGACTTTTCTCCTTCAGAGCCAGAGATTCTAGACGGGGGGGTCTTCTCTTCAGTGGTCTCCCGAGGACGATTGTGAGGCAGATGAGGGAAAATTCGGACAGACTCTCACACGGTCCCAGAGAGCTGGATGCAGTACTTGAGGTGGAGTCTCACCAGAGCAGCCTAGAGGAGCAGAATCACCTCCCTCAACCTGCTGGCTGTGCTGCCTTCGATGCAGCTTTTTTATTGAGTCTAGATATGTGTTACAGCCCGCCTGTTTGTGCAGGGCCCCCACCTGCCAATGAGATTGCCAGTGGTGCTGGAGTGCGGGAGCTGAGCTGTAGTGGTGTGGGAAGGCTGTGCAATAGCAGGGATGCAGGGTGGCAGCAATCTTCCCCTAAGCTCATGAGATCCATTTGCAGCATCTTCATGTGCCACCTTGCTAACATGGATGTCTTTGTCAAAAGCACCTTATGCCACAGAGACATTTCTGCGAAGGGCGTGTTTTGGAACCTGCTACAGCCAAATAGTTCATTTAAAAATTTGTGAAAAGCTTTGCTTTTCACAATGATTTTCACAATATGACTGCTTTACAGAAATCATAAAATTTGTAACATGTAATTTCCTAATCCTGCCTCTGCCACTCAAGCTTTTCCTGTTAAACAGTTAGCAGTAGTTCAAAGCCTTTGACCCTTTGCCATAGCACTCTGACAGTTTCCAGGTCCAAAAGCTTACCTGCTGTAAGCAGAATTCACTGGCTTGTGTTCAGGGCTGATTAGGTTCAAGGAGCCGCTGATCATCAACCACCTATTATATCTGAACAAAAGGAAAAGGTGACTTTTTCTTCTATGTGGATAAAAACTCAACTCTTTTTTTTTCTTAAATACTCTTCTGGCTTGTCCACATTACTCCTTTTCAATATATAATGTGCCAAACTCAATTACACTTTAGCACCAATGTTGTTGGTCTTGTGTTTGTGCTAAGAGGGCATACTTGGACTTCATGTGTGAGAGCCTGAGTTCTGTAGGCATATATAAATTGTGAGTGCACCCAAGCTGGTTTAAGAAGCCCGAAGCATATGAATAAAATGCTATTTTTATTGTAACAAAACGTACCACAGGCTTTGGAATTAAATGATTGCCGCAAAGGAATGTATTCTCCTTTAACACAGAAGTCACAAAATAATGAAATACAGTATTGAGTTTGACTTCAGTGATAGTGTGGCCTTGGTTTCAGCCATTTCCCAAAAGCAAAACTATAAGTAATCTAGAGAAACCTTTACTCAGGTAAGTACTGTTAGCTGATTTATTTCTGCTATTACTGTTCTTATTTAATACTGTATGTATTTCTCTGTAAGCCAGTTAGGTGAGGGAGATGGACTGAAACACAGTTCCAAATTAATATTAGCTGAAGGGAAATAGAACAAAATATTTTCAGGAAATAAATTTAGCAATAAGTAAAAAAAATAAATATATATATATATAATATATATATATATATATTATATATATATATAATCCAACACATTCATAAAGTGGATACATTAATGATATTTTTCAAATACAGTTTTCTTTTCATGAGATAAAATGGACTGTTATGAAAGAAAACCACTTTAATATGGGTGTCATTCAAGTAAGTATTGACTGTGATAGTTTCATCTGCAGGCTGAGCCTGCACAGCTGTGAAAAGAATGTTTTGTATGACTTGAAACACCAGAACATTATGCTTTGAGGCTCATGCAGAAATTCAGTTGGTTTGATTTCTGTAGCATGCTTTCTAACTGGCACTCAAACGTGAATGACTTCCTGCTAGAAATAAATGCAATCTTGAATCCTTGCTTTACTGTATACAATGCTATTTATTATATTTTTATGCTGTATGTGAACAAACAAAGCAAACACTGCTTTCAGATACACTGTGTAAAACCAACAGCAAGGTCAATAAAACTCTCTACATGCTGAAAGCTAGGGAGAATTTGAGCAGTGTCCAAAACAACTCTACAAGTCTGTTCTGCTGCATCCACAGGCTCTTGATTTATGTTCAGTCTCTCACATAAAATATTTTAAAATTGGTCTTGGGATTTAAAAATTCTTTGTGTTTTCTTAAAAATTACCTGTTGCCTTATATCGGCCGTTGCTACATCAGCAGTGGAAATGCTCCTTCATCTCTTTGTCCCCAATACTTACTGTTATCTTAGAGACCATAGCTGAGCTAAATGATGATGCTAACAAGCTTTTGTCCCTGCTGCTAAAAAGCAAATCAGTGTTTATACAAGGAGAATTTTTGTTCATATGTATAATATTGAAAGAATGTTCTAGAGAATGGCTTGCATGGACAAGGAATTAGTGAGAGGATCTACAGCAGACAACACTGTGACTGGATGGCACTGAGTAATTAATGAAAAACAGAAGAAGAAATTCACCTCTTTCACTGAGAGGGTCTGTTCCTACAGTGGCCAAATTCTGACCTCAATTATATCTGTGTGACCTAATCTGGCACCATCTTTTAAAAATGCATGCCTGGCTCCTTTTTGCTGTCTCAAATTTGCTGTAAATGTGCTTTGAAATCTAATTAAATTTTGTAGTTATATAGTTATATAATTTGTTTGCACTTTTATCATCATTTTAGTTACAATTTCTAATACTAACATAAACACATGAACAGCAAATATGAGAATAATTTCGTTAATAAAAGTAATCAAGTTTGATTAGCACTTGCTAATTAAAATATATTTTTAAATTAACTGTGTGTTGTGGTTTTCTCATTCAAGTAGATTTGTAGAAGCACTGGATTGGATTTTAAAATTTTTTTCTCTTTCAATCCATTTTTGGCTTCTTATAATACGCATGTTCACTCATTCGCTGAACAACACTCTAAAGAACGAACAGATTTATTCATAGTCTATGTCTCCATTAACTGCCTCTCAAATCTTCTAGGAAAAAGCCTTATGCCTCTTCTCAAACTTGAGAGGAGCTATGTGTAAACATTTTCAAAGCTACTTAGTTATCTTCACCTGAATCCCCTGTAAAACTTTCAGTGTGTGATCTGTCAAAGTGTATAAAATTTGAATCACACAATTATCCGGACCTCTGCTTTCCCTGCTGCTGTCATCTCTTTCCCAACCATCTTTTTCCATGTGTTACATGTTCTCTTTCACTTCTGCTGTCAGGTCTTTTGGGTATGAATTGTCATTCCATTGAAGGTTTGTACATTGTGTAGCACCAGTGCCTGCGACCTTATCACTCTCTGGTCTTTGGCAATATGTTAATGCGCATTAATATTGATAATGAGAAAAATTACAGCTGCTAATTATAAAAACCAAACAGTCATCAATAACAAGTAAAACTATAATAGCAATAATAGCTCGCATTGCTAAATTTCCTTTTGGTACCACTTCTTTTTTTTAAATCAAATTCTAAGTTATAGTAGTTTCTTTTCTTCCTTTGTAACTTCAAAATAATTATTGTCACATCATGCCACAGAATAATATGTTCCTGTACTGTCATTTTGGTGTATTCTGTCTCTAAACAAGCTGTAGGTAATATATTTCCTTTTTATAATTGCTATTCTTGTCCACTTCTGTAATAAAGTTGTCATATGGAACATGTAATGGACCTTGGCACATTTTTGGAACTTTTTTTTTTTTAATTACAATTCTTTGTAACTTTCTGATATCTTTATAAATGAAATACATGGCAATAATAAACATATTGGAAAAATACAGCCACTTACTCTTTACTTCATCCAAATCTGAAGGTTGTCTTGACATTGTTAAATGAGCATATTTAAAGTTTTCAGTGTTGGGAGGAATCTAACATCAAACCTGTATTATACAAATATTAATATAGAAATATGGCAACTTATGATGTCTATATCTGTTTCAAATGGTTTGAATATGCCTAAGATTTTAACCAGAATTCTCACCAGGTTAGGGTTGTCTAATGCCAGAGTGTATATCAACACATGCAACACTGTGATATTTTCATGGTTAGACCATGGAAAAGCAATAAGTATTTGATTTAGGAGGTAATTTAAAAGGTGTGAGCCCCACATCTTTGAAAAGAAAACCATGTTGCCTCACATAGTGCTTTCTCCAAAGTGTTTCTTCGTAGTCTTTGTTACTACTAATATCACTAATAGTGTCATTCTGTTTTTTACAAATATTCCATTGTATTTATCACCCCCCTTGTTTTATACTGGCTTCCATGTCTCCTACTTAAGTTCAGCCACGTAAAGCTTGCTAAGGTATCACAACCCCATAATGTTCAGTGTAAACTCAAACTTCAGTTCAACTATTGTAAAACTTTGAAGATAGGTTTTAAGAATGCATCTGAGAAGTAGTAAAGAGCAAGTTCCTACTCCATGATGTCTGAACTGGGTGTATCCACAGCACTGCAGTGTTTCCTAAGCACTGAAGAAATGTACAGATCAGGTCAAGGTTGTTTTGAGAAGCTGTTTCAGCAATGTACCAGCCATTCAATTACTGTCCTTCAGAAGTTTCACTGAAGTCTGATACCAATCATAGGGGTTATTAAGTGGGAAATGAGTCTTTTTTGACTTCAGACTAACAAACTAGAATCTTAAACAAAAATCTTCTTGGTAACATTTTCCTAGCTATATTTTAAGATAAGATGGCTGAGATATAGAAGCACAGAAACAGAACGTTATGACCTACCACTACATTTTAAAGTTAATTTTTGTGCCAGAAATTGATCTTCTCTTCTGATTAAATTGTAAGATATAATGTCTAGAGACAAGAGGGCAAGTCAGTGGTTAGCAGCAGGTATGAATCTGAATTTACTTACTTTGTGAGACTTTAGTCTGGTTATGTGAGTATAATCATCTCAACCTTTTCTGGTCACACAAGTGCATCACCACAGAATGTAAAGGAGACTATGTAGTTGGAATAGGAGCAGAATTTTGCTTCAGATTTTGTGTTTTCATTTTATATAAATGTTTCTGAAATTCTAGAAGCTTTAACTTGAGAGAAAGGAGTTGTTTCATGTATATTCTGTCATCTTTGATTTTCACTTTTGGAATAATGTTATGACTTAGACTCATTACATATCCTACATAAATATAAATAAAATATATCTCTTCCTAGTTTTCTTCTCTGCAGGGTTCTGATTTTACCATTAATTTTGTAGACTTGAAACAAGAGGCTACATTGTTTTTGTAGTATAAATATGAATTCAGATTTGAATAAGTAACAGTTAAATTGACCTTTCAGACCCCTACTGCTATTGGTGGCCCCATCGGCTTCATTGGAAAAGTATCTGGTAAATGACTACTCCCTCATCAGCAGCAGCACTTGTTAAGCTACGAGGCACGTAGGGCACTTGCCTAGAGCTCTGTGCTGTGCAGGGACAAGGCCATATGAGAAAAAAGGAATGCACATCTAACCTACTGACCTGCAACTCCCTTGGTCTCTAATAACACGTGTAACGGTGTGTGAGACACCATTTCTGAATTCATGAATTACAATAGGCTGTGGTCATCATTACATTGCCTTGACTTTCATGAAAACATTAACATACACCTTTACAGAAATAAAAATCTTAAAATATTAAACCGAAATATCACTAAATTAAAATTGCTAAGATTAGTCAAGATCATCATCTTTATTGTCTGTTAATTTTCCCATTTTCTGTACTCTTTATTTGAAGGAAATCTAGATTTGGGCCAAAATTTAAAAACCTTGTCAATCAGTATGGCAATAACGTCACTTAGGCTTTACTTAGAGGGGCTGTAAGACTTGATTGAGAGGTGGGTATACCATACTGAAATTTTGGTGTTACCACAGACTTCCATTCAAACAGGACTTAATTTTGGGCTGCTCTGGTACCAAACACTTCTTTTGTGACTTGATAAAAATGATTAAGCTTTTAAATAGAATCAATGCTGTTTGGACTTCGGGTGTGAAGAGAATTTGCCAGAATTTTCACTTAAATATTTATGCACATAAACACTACACATTTCTTATTAAGGTGAATTATGTTACCAGCTACCATGTGCTCTTTTGTTCATGTGTATGAGGGACAGCTGTGTAGCTTGAGGGAATATCTCTTGAGCTGGCTTTAGCTGGCTATATTTCACCTGGAGATTCAAATTCAAAATCACAAGCAATACATATATAGGGATGTCTAATATTCTGCTGGAATTACTCTATGAGCTTGTTTACATGAAAGCTATGTTAAGACTTAATAGATGTATTTTTTCTTGGATTAACCTTTGTATTGACAATTAATTTACCAGAAAATACCCAGGATTTTCATGCTTACGGCTCTTCATGTAATAGCACTAATTTATCATGTCTGATTCTCCTGTAAGCAGAATTACCCCTGAGACGTAGTATGAAAAGACATTGTTTAAATTTGACTCAAATCAGAGATGTGTCTTTGAATTATTATCTACTGAGTAGACAGCAGTGAACCAATTGTCATGGTTCTTAAGGATGTGGTGAACTTGGCAGTGCTGGGTTAGTGGCTGGACTTGGTGATCTTAAGGGTCTTTTCCATCATGAATATTCCTGTGTTTCTGTTAGTCTAAACAGAACTCCCTGAACTTAAACAGAGGACAGGCTGACACACTGTCTCTAGTTCTGCATCTTGTGTATTTGAGAGATATGCAGAACAATCTGAGCCCATTGTGTCTTTCAGGTCAGTAATTTCCATGGATAAGTACAGAGGAACTCTATCTCCTGGCATGCATCAGCGCCTACACAGCTACAGAGCATCTCTAGAGAAGACAAACGAAAACTTGAGATTTAGTGTGGCTGTGAGTTTCACTAAGGAATAGCAGCACCCAGAGAAGTGAGAGGATGAAAGCACTATCTAGAATGAGATGTGGAAGACTCAAGTACCTCCATCCTGTTTCTTAAGAGCCTATCAAAGTCAGCTTAAATAAATTTCCTTGAAATATTTTTCTCTTCTATTGTGCCTATTTTTCTTTTCTATGCCTATTTTAAAAATTATGATCTCAGTGCAAAAAATGTGCCTAAAAATCTTTTGTGCACCATTAAAGAATTGCATGCATATAACAATAAAAATAAAATAACAATAGTGATTGCACATAATTAACACATAAAAGAAATCATAGTTTCTTCAGAAAACAAACATGATAGCTAAAATGTTTTTGAAAATGTACCCATTTAATGTATTTTTAACAAACCACAATTTACTGCATGTACAACAGCACGGAAAACAACTGTGGAATCCTGAGGTATTGCCCTTGCCCTATGTTACAACAAATTGAACAAAATGTGGCTGCTTTTCCCATGTAATTAATTTTTGTTAATTTAAGTTTTGATTTGATCCATAAGTGGTGCATTATTTAATTGTATTTTGTCCAGAAGGCATATCCCAGCAAATACTACTTCAGGTGAAACTACTCACGGACTTTGAGAGAAAATTTATTTAATGGTCTCTTCTAACATTTGTTAATTTCAGTAATCCATGTATTGGAATCATGATCATGGCTAAATGTTGTACCATGTGGTTGCTAATCAAATCAGTACAACTATTCTGGAGACAAAGATGGTTGCTGTCATATGAGTGCCCTCACTTTTCTAACTCAGTTTCTAAAACTGTCTATTATGTTTTATTCATTGTTATTACCAGAGTTTGCTCTGATCAAATATGCATTCTAATAGTGTATCATTCACTATCAGTATGAACTTTCTTTACTATACACACACAAAAAAAGTAGAGGATCTGGGACTGTGGTTTTTTTTAGTAGCAGAAATACCCTCCACTGCTTTGTTAAAACTGTCTTCATCAGGGCATGGTAGGAATAGGCTATTCTTTCATGTTTATTGAAAACAAAGACTTCACCCCCTTTAAAAAATGACTGGTGTCATTTCAATTTATGATATTTGTCATCTCGGCAGTTTCATTTTTCTTTATTTACATTTTCAAAGTTAAACTGTTGCTATTTTTATCATTACATGTTTTCTAGAGATGTGTGGACTGCTATACTGTTGTATATTCTCTGTCTTCTGATATATTCTGTGACATAATTATTAAGAATATGTGTAAAATATGTAGAGACTAAGTCTGTACAGTAATTTAATAAAAAATCTGGAATATTAATCAGGCATCAAATGGATCAAATAATGTGTAGTAAGTCTGTAGTTTTAGAAGTCTGGCCTTTTTTTCCCCCCCTGCAATTAATTTTTGTTTGTTAAAAGATATACCAACAAAAGTGCCATCTTTGACTGTGTTTACTCCCAGAACTATACAAGCTTTAGTTATAAGCAATCCTCTGCTTGTGTTTAAAGAACTTAAATTCATTATCTTTGCACATATTTGGCTTTGAAGTAGCAAATATAGACTCCTGCTAGTCTACAGATAGTATGAAATTGTGATTCTGTCTACAGTCTGTAAGAACTAGCAGATGAAAGGGCATTTTATTTCAGTGTCTCACTCATAAAACCAGGTTTCAGTCAAGGAGAAAAACAGATTACAGATCAATCCATGTAATAAATGTAATACCCAGCAGCTGAAAAATGTATCTAAAATTTATAATAAAATTCTCTTGGAAACCAGATGGGACATGAACTTCCTCTCCATTTGGTGTTTTAAGATATGTATAGACTTGCAAGCAGCCTTTTTCATTGTTTAACTTGAGAAACAGAAGCAGCATCTTGTTCCATACACTGTATGTGTTTGACTGTATTCTGATTGTTTTATAAAAAGAAGAATTAATCCAGATTAGAAGGTATGCCTCTGAAAATGACTCTTGGTCAGCAAATGACCTAGTAATTAGGTGCATGGCTGGATGAGCTGCCTTTGGCTCTATTGTCCTCTACTGTTTGAGAGGACGATTAGGATAGTAAATATATACATGCATGTAGACAAACAGACTTTGAGGACAAAACAATATAAATTGTATCTTTACATTTAAGATACAATAATAATAATGTTAAGATAATTGTATCTTAACATGAGCTCCCTGATGCCTGTATATACCCACTTAAAATGGAGGACATAATTGCAAGGAACTTCTTCAATTTCCAGCTGCTCGTGAAGCACACTTTGCTTTTTTACTACCCAGTAATGTGAAATCCTATTTTCCTAATCCTCAGCTGTACTAGGAAAAACATCTGTGCTCACATACATGCCATTAGTAATTTACACTTGTTTCATGCTTATTAGGCATTGTATTTTTGTATGGATGTGTTCTTCTATATAGACACAGTTACAAAATATGCCAGCAGCTATTTCTCTGTAACAATGCAGAGCTTTCCATACAGGCGATCTCTGTCATGTAAGTAATTTTGTCATCTTTTGCTTAGGAACTGAATGTTTCCTGCTAGAAAAAATAATGACAAACTGGTCCTTGAACTTCTCGAGTTCATGACCTGCCTGCTTGCTGGAGAGTGCTGATGAGGAAAATGGTTTCTGAAACAAGTATGCTGGCAGTCAGGGTGATTGAGTACATTCAAAAATTTTTGGTGCAACACTGCCTTATGCCTTCATAATCTCTGATTAGAACATTTTCATGTAGTCACCTCTTGCCTGGCATTTCTGTGTCCCAGTATAAGTTCTGAAACAGCAATAAGTGTGAAATAAAAGCTAATATGTTGACTGTCAAGATATCACTTGCAATTTGTCACAGATATTTTATCCCTGCAGTCTATCTTAGAAATCATGGAAAATCTTCTGGGTGGCCAGCTTGTTGGCAGCAGAGTCCAAATAAACAGCACAGTCTGATGAGTACTATGTGTTCAAGCAGAACTTGGACTGCCTCATCACTCATAACAAATCAGATTTAATGTTGCCTAGGCATAGGTGGTTTGATGGCAGTTATGACAGACTGCACCATATAAGGTTTCTGCCCTTCCTTGACACTGGTGGCAGTGCACAAATATTTTACAGGGTGACACTGATGTTCATCAATTATGCTTATGTGCATAGTGATTAGGCAGGACAATTCACACATGCACAAACACACAGGCATGAGGATTAACATGGTCAGTGAACACCTGATTATATGCCACATGACTATCACAAAGGAGCTATAGATGGCTGTTTTTAAGGCTATCTGTATCATTATCCTGCTGCTGGACACTCAATTTTCTTTTTAAGTTGAATTTCTGAATTTATTCACTAGGTGGCAATGTAGTATGTCATTTGTGCAAAATTTACAGCAGCATGGAAGTGATCAGAAATAACTGCACTATGTAAATGTTTTATATTGGGTTGCAATAAAGAAATGTTCATTAATTCCTAGTCTAATTTTTTAAAAAAATATGCTCACAAAAATTTATACTTTATTTACAACCTAAGTAGAAAAAACATGAGGTTGTTGTAGATTGCAAACCCCTAAGAGTCACAGGTGCTCAGTGGACCCCATCACCTCTAGTGCTTAGTTTGGGTCCCATCATCTCTAGTACTTAGTTTGGAAGTATCAGGGCAGGGATGGAGTGAGATGTAAAAAGGAGCACATGTAGCTTAGTAACCTCAGGGAAAAGAGTTAATTTCAGTCAGTGAGAGAAGGCTCGTTACAGAGGAATCAGAAATACTTTATTAGAATGAGTTGCTGAAGTATATCTGCTCTGATCATAACAGAGCTGTAAGCATCGATGTGAAAACTGATTCCCAGCAGGAGAAAAATGTGTATAGCTTTGTCTATGAGTTCTTTGGGTTTCTCATAACACTGATGCTTTAGAAAATGCCCAGAGGAGTCTCAAGATGTAGGATAGAGGTAGCTGCACCAGCCTGGTGACACTAGTCAGAGCTGTCTCCTGGAGACCTGTGGCAGAATGAGGTCTGCACTGCGGGGCCAGAAGAGGGCACTGCAGAGCTGGAAACCACCATTAGGGTCAGTTGCAATCCCTCTTGTAAGAGCCACTGTGCATGGAGTGGATAGGCTGCCTGGGGGTAGGATGACCTATAACACTGCCTGGGCAATGGATGGGCTTCACTTCAATATTAAATCTTACTTTGTAAATGGCAAGTGTTAAAATAAAAACATTCTATTTTATAGAAACAAGTTGTTATTTTTCTAATTTGTCTTGCGAATTAATGAATACTTTATGTCCGTCAGATTCAATCTTTGTTGGCTTTCAGAATGTCCTTATGCAAGGCTGTTTGCCTTGTTCTCAGTAGGCAACCTTTTGCTCTCTCCAAATTCATTATGTGACTTGACCAGTTAATTTTTTGTCTTTTGAGCTGTCTGCACTTTTGACTCTAGTAAAATTGGCAAAGTTTATATTTAGAAGGTTTTGCTGCCATGATGCTTTATAACCCTGATAGTTTAGTCTTGTCTGACCCAGAAATCTTTTGTCCTGAACACTTGCTCCTGAGTCAAGTTGTCTCAATTATGCCTCCATTCATTTGATAGATTGTATTCCTGCTGTAATTCTCAAATAGACAATAATTATTTAGGACATTTAATTATTTTTTGGTTAGGCCTGTCATATATCTCAGAATTTCCAGTGCTTTTGATTAATGTATTTTATGAGACCAACTAAGAAATTTTTATTGTTAAAATGTATGTTGCAAATTTGGGAGAATTTGGAATTGATACTGTATTTTAGATTTCCTTTTGCTGTCCATATTGAAAGTAAAAATATTCCCAAAATATCAGAAGTCTTGCAACCTAAAGTGGCTCTCATTCTGGGGACAGTGGGGCCCAACCCCACCAGAACATTATAAATCCTGCTAAAATCTTTCTTTGTTATTCTGTTTTAATAGTGACATTCACTGGCAACATAATGCTGCAGAAATTTAAGAGCTACATATGTTTTTAATTATTAGGGTAAAACTGATGATTTGAATTAAATTATTTTTTTCCCTATTGTTCCTTGGTTTTGATTATGTTACTGTGCCTGGTGTTAAGTTTACTGTCTGTTGTCATCTCCCTTTGCATTTTTTCTGTACATAGGCAAAGTGGAGACATCAACTGCGCTGTGACATGATCCATCATTACTGCACTGTGAGACTTGCAATATTTATTGTTTCTCTTGAAAGCTCACTTTGTGAATCAAGGCATCAAGAAGGAATCTTAGATTTCAGGTAAAAAAAATATAAATTTTAATCTTCCTAGTATTAGACAAATTTTGATCATATGACTGGAAAAGCTTTTAAAGACAGTAGGCTTAACGTAAATACAAAATTATTTAAAAAATGTTATGATGTGTGATAAAAAACTTCTGTGTTGGGCTCAGGGTGATTGGTGAATCCTGGGCATTCAGGAGACAAACAAAAGAGATTTTAAGCAAAGGAAAAGCATTCAAAAATACTAAGCATTCAAAAATAGCAGGCAAAATAATCCACTGTTAATTTCAATGAAACCAACTTTCCAAGGTGCAGATAAGAAAACATCTGCTTTTTGATAATAATAGAATTAGTGCCCTGCTTGAGAATAATATATGCCCCTAAAAATTGCTAGCACTCTAGGAGGTAGAAGCCATTGGTATTTACATTAAACATACTGGGGAATGAAACTGGTCAGAGGTTTCTTGGTTTCACAGAGCTTCTGAGCACTGATAGCAGAAATTCTTGATGAAGCATGTAAATGGTAATAGAAAACAATAGCAACTGCTTGGTTTTTTTATCCACTCAAATCTGTATTTATTGTGCTAAACAGAACTGCTGTTACCTTTAATCAGCTTTATAACTTTACAGAATGGATGAATTAGGACGGAATAAAAAAACCCCACTCTGACTTAAGTCAAAGATATAGAACATAAACCAGAGCTACAAAATTAACAGTTTTGAATTTATTTTTACTAGTTCTGTCAGAGGAAAATATGTGTTTCTATGTCTGACAGCCTGAGGAAGATGAGGCTCCTGTAGTGTCCCCAGGTCCAACAAGTAACGAGTCTGAAAATGTTTTCCCAGTATGCAGAAGCACATGGAGCACCTGGATACACCACCTACCTCTGTATATACAGGGCGTGCCACTCAGAAATTTGTGTTTATTTTAGTGGCAAACATGAAGTGGTATTATGTAGCATATTGAATTTCCCAGTACATACCCCAGTAATGTAGATACAGAACTGTTGAGTATTTTAAAATAGCAGAACATGCTTTCACTCTTCTGAATGCTTAGGAAAACATGGCCCAATATTCTTGCAAGAAATTCTAAGCAGAGGTCCAAAGTGGGCAAATCTTGAGGACCATAATTTGTTTTCATTTGGGCTTGACTCTGATAAAAGTCTTACTTGCTCCTGTGCAGGTTTTGCCAGAACAAGCACTGTGCAAGACTTACAATGCCAAGACTTAGCTCGCAAAAATTATTAGCTCAGGTCACAGTCCAGGCTTTTGTATATACTTTATCTGTCACTTACTTATGTTATAAAAGTGCAGAGGTGATAAAGAAGTCATCTCTCAGGTCATATAGCAGTTTAAACTGCTGTGTCTCTGATAAAGCATTGTAGACAAAAGGGGATAATAAGATCCAGGGGAAGATAGAAGAGTAGAAGTAAAAAGCTTGCACAGCTATTGAAAAGAAGATTTACATTATTTTGCTACAGACTCCATAGGAGCATCTGATCCCCATTTCTTATGAAGTGTAGTTCTGACTGCCCTAAAATTGCTTTAAACATGAAAAAGATGAGACCACTGTGCTTAATAATGCTGTTAACACAATGTCTGAAGATTTGTCCCTTCTCTGTGCTGCACATAAATACTGCTTGGTCTTCATCTGTGCAAAATGTAGAGGTAAACTTTAATTGAGGGCTTTTCTTTGGGGATCATGTGCATTCAGGGGGAACAAAACTCCTATTATCAGCTGAGAAATATAACAAGTTTGAGAGCGCTGTCGCATAGAGATACTGAAACGTTAATTCATGCTTCTGTGACATCGTCTGGATTACTGTAATTCCCTGCCTGCAGGTCTCACTCAGCCCTCCTTTCACAAAATAAGAGCTTGTACAATAATGTGACCACTGAGATTTCAGGCATATACAATGCCTGGTCATCATATGTCTCTGTACTGAGATCTCAGTGCTGCCTGCCATTAGGTACCGGATCGATTTGAAGATCCTGGTGATGTGTTTTAAAACACCACATGTATCCAAATGAGTTTTCAGTTCCCCATTGTCCAGGTCCAATTTTGCTGAAGTGTAAAAATGTTGTGCTTTCATTTGTTCAGAGAATTACAAACCACTGTGTCCCATACCTTCTTCATGCAGCTGTGGAATGTGGTTTTTCAGAACACACCTGGAGTGTCAGTCATGTCATTGACTTGAGGTCAAGACTGTGGTGGCTTGCTTAACTTGTCTTTCTTTCTCCAACATTCTTCACCAGCATCTATTCATATTTAATAGAACATTCTAGGGTTTCATTCTCTTAAAACTTTTTCAGAATTGAAGCATCTTTACCAGAGGACTTTTCAAGTGCTAGTAAGTGTTGGCATTGTTGATTTTTTGAGACACACAAGAAAATTTTTAGTACCAGAAAACTTTAAAAAGTAACTAAAGTATTTCTAATAGGGATGTTGCTCTCTGTCAAAGGGATGCACCTACCTTACCTACACTTTTTGTATATCCCAGGTAGGACATAAAAGACTAATTAAAACCTCTAGAAAGATTTTTATCTATGCGGTTGTGCTCTTTCTTCCTTCTATATTTTGGAATAGGAGAAAAACCAATTTACGTATATTGGTTGTGTACTACACAAAAATACCTACTGAATTTGCTGTGCAAACAAGACCTTTTTATCCAAAACAACTTATAAAATCAGTTTTCCTTTCAAAATTACTACACAGATTAATGGCTGCTATAGTTTCATCTTTTTTTTCTGCCTATATTTCCCTCTTTTGACCATTACATGTTGCTCATAGTAGACACTGACTATAATTTGAAACATAATGTACCTAAGCATGATTGCTAAGCAAGAGTAGTGGAAAATATTATCCCAGGGGAAGGGGAAGGGGAAGGGGAAGGGGAAGGGGAAGGGGAAGGGGAAGGGGAAGGGGAGGAGAGGAGAGGAGAGGAGAAAATATTTCCATTGAAATTAGTTAATATTGGCAGATTGACACCTAAATTACCTTATGGATTAGCCCCTAAGTATACTGTATATTTTTCTCTAATTTACTTTTCTGTCATTTTATAGCACTTAGCTTTCAACACAGGTATTCTATTACATGCATATGTAACATTTCTTTCAAAGCCAGGATACCCTTTTTTTTATTTAGCCCAACTTCTAATTCCTTCTTGTCAGTTGCAGTTTTGATGGTTGGGACAGGATAAAAAGTGTTATCCTCCAACACAGCATGTATCATCTGCAGTAGATGAAGAAAGGCCAGAGTATTAAACTTGTGCACAAGTTCAATATACTGGTAGCAGACCTGCTAAAGTTTCCAAGTGTGGCAGCTTCCAAGTGTAAAGTGCTTAGTTTCTCGGTTAAGAAACAAGGGTGTTGTAAAACACTGGGCCATGTGTTATGTCCCAAAAGACTAACAAGCTCATACTTCTATGGAAGTTTTTATGACCAAAAATATCCTTATCCTCATTGTAGACTTAAAGGTTTTCTGTGTCATGGATTTTTGTGCTTTACATCTCCAGTGGTACTAAGCAGGGTTGGATTTCACAAGGTGTTAGGTCCTGATGTAATTTGGAAACATTTTACTCTTCAATTTTAAGTGGTTTGTGAAATGTTCTTTTCCACATAAAGTGTACTGATATTCTTGTTTGATCCTGAGTGTCAGGGAGGATGTATCATCTTCCTTGCTGTGCCTGTTAATTTCTGCACTTTTACATTTTAAATATCTCCAGCAGTTAAACCTTTCTGTGTTTGCCCCTGTGTCTGTATTCAAGGCCAAATTCAGACACGGTGTGTATTACTCAGAGCAATTCAAAAGGTCCCTTTAGATTCTGCCAGATCTATTTATACCACCTCTATCAAGATATAACATAATCTGCAATTTACATACCAAGGAATTGCAAGAGTATTTCAATTTAAATAACAGAGACTCTTCTTTCATTTACACCTACTCATGAGCCCTTATTATGAAAGCTGTAGCGAGTTGGATTGACATCTGATGAACAAAGGGCAATTGTTTTCAATGGAAAAGAAAAATAGTGCTCCAGAAGTTTTTTGAAGCATCTTTTCACTCTTATCATTGTGATTTTCATCTTCCTGGGTTTGGTGAACATTTCCAGTGTTTCATTCAGTGAATTGATATTGATTCCTGTCAGTCAGTATTTTGCAGCTGTGTGGAGGAAAAGAAAAATATACTTTCTTTTCCTTTTATTTGTGTAGTGTTGCCTGAATGTATTTATGTCCAGTTGTTTTGTGATTTTGAGTGGGTTTTCCACTGTCTGTAGTTTAGTTGGTTCCAGTTTTTTTTCCTACTAGTTTGCTTTCCTTGGTATTATGCTGTGGTGAATGTAGAAATATCCCAGAGTCAGGGCAACTCTGGGAGTCTGGGAGATAAGGTATGTGGACATCCAACAAGCTTAGCCAGCTTGTTAGAATCACGACCTGGATTTTACTTTGTATTTTAGAGGTAGGATAAAACCTAGCAAAATTTCTTTTAAGCTTTGTGTGCTAAACATTTTCATACTTCTTTTCAGATAAGATACAATTTCAATGTGAGAGAGTAGTTAGAAGAGGCTTGTGTTGGCCTGCATTACCCATGTATTTTGCACTGGCAAAATACAGTTTATATCAAATATAAGCAAATATCCCTTCTGAGAGGCAAAGTATGAGGCAGTAGGTTTGCAGGCTGAGCAAGATAGAGGGGATGGAGGAAGGAAGAGGGAACTCAGATGATCTTATTTCTCCTAGTCAACAGCTGGAAATCGGTACTGATAGCACATTCTGTCTGTTCCTCACCTCCCAGACTATATATGTGTGTTTGAACAGTTATTTAAAGGGCAAGACCATCTGGCATTAGATCCTGTCAATTAGAGAGGAAGGGATTTTCACTCATTTCCCTCAGCTTTGAGGACTTCTCTCCTTCTTGCTGTATGTTATACCACTTCTCATCTGAAGACTAGGTGTGTTAGAAAAATATTAGCGATCTCAAATGTTGTCCTATCAAACTGTATGTTAACTGGAGCTGTTCTTCTGATATTTGACTTAGCAATTTTCAGCTCTGTTCTGCTGACTCTGTTCCCTGACCTGAGAACAGATCTATATTACAGCTGCTGAGACTATTAAGGCTTCCAAGTAATGCAGGTAGGCTCTGGCTAACCAAAACATTTTGTTCATATTTGTGGACTTGAGAGGGTCCATAAAGAAAAGAATTATAATTTTTTCTAAAATCCTTTATGCAGTTTCAAACTGTCAGTTACTCTCAAAAATGTTAAAGTCTGCTTTTGGTGCTTTATCTTTTTTTTTTTTTTTTTTTTTTCTGAAAGAACACTGTCTTTGTATCATATTGATGTTTCATGTCAGAAACTTGCATCCTGGATTTGAATGACATGCTTTGGCTTCTCTGCTAGCTCTCTGAGATTTTAGATAGCTGTTAGCCCTCTACATGCCCTCTATTATGCAAAACTGAAAATTAAATATCCCTGTGAAATACTCTATGAAAAGCCCTAATCATAACAAAGATCCTCTGGAAAAGCTGCGTATTTTTTTTTAAATTTTACTCTGGAGGTTGAGGCAAAGGCAAAATCTCAAACATCTATATTGCATTTTTTTGCAAGTTCGGGCAAGCTTGTGATACTAATGAGTTTTTTCCCCACATCTCCTTGTCTTGCAAGGCTGATTGAATAGGCTTGCACTGCAGTGGCCATCCTGCTGCCTTAAACTCTGTGTCTTCTGGGTTTATTAAATATATGGCTTCATATGCCATAAAAAAGGAAGAAAGAAGGTGAATGCCTGATTACTTCTTTGGTCATGTAGAAATAGATTTCTTGTGCAGAAATAGGATTTGAATATGACTCAAAACACATACTGACTTTTTAATTCACTCTGAGCCCAGATTTGCGTTGTGCAGTATGCCAAACAAGCTCACTGCCTGTTAGTTTTGCAGGGAGCTAAAAGCACTTATTACCATGCAGGATCAGGTCCTTTATGTTTAGAAATAATGATAAAAAAATGTGTCTTACCTTTAGGGAATGCCTTAAAAAATGAAAGGGGTAAACTCACCATGAGGCTACTTTTATGCTCCTAATGACTGTGTAAAAAAAATCCACAGGGATAAAAGGAAAATGAAGTAAATACAGCAATGCCCCACCACATTTCAAAGCCAAAATCAAATCATCCATAAAATTTTGTGAAAACAATATCCACCTAATCCACAAATGGAAGAACTGAGATTATCTGTTAAAAAAAATTTAATAGACCTGTGCTTATTTGGATGATAAGCATTAAAGATTTTCTCCAATCATTAAGGGTTGAGGGTTTGTTATACTCTTGGAACTAAACCTTTTAAATAACTTCCCAGTTTCCAGACTACTGAATCTTTGAAAAGTTAATTTTTTGTTATCTCCAAATACAGGAAGCTTAGCACAACAATGGCAGTTCAAAGTCTCACAGGTAAAGAGCCTTCAAAGAATAATTCGCAATACAAATTCATAAAAGTCAACAGTTTAGACTACTCAATTGCTTTAAAGATTTTCATCAAATGCATCTCAGCAGTTGAAACTTGCCACTGATGCCTCCCAACTGAGTTAAAGTCAGAAAACACTGACAATGTTACCTTTCTTTTTCTGTGGATTTTAGGCAGTGAAAGATAGCAATTGAGCTTTGCCTCAATTTACTTCGGATCTGATCTTTAGAGATCTGACTGAAAATAAATGCACATTACATTTCATGCTATTACTGAAGTTTTAAAATAATAATTAATAGCAAGTGAATTGTGAAACCAGAGTATACAAATGTCTGCTCTGTGTAATTAGAATTCTTTTAAACATAGATAGATGCTCCCAAGGTTCTTTATGATTTAATAGAGTTACCGATTCTAAGAACAAGTTTAATTTAGAAGACGTTTAGCACTTTGGGGAACATTCTAGGCTTTCAGGAAAAGGTGAATAATCTCCTCATCAATGTGACAATAGTATGATTTTTCCATAAAGTGTAGAAGTTTTCCTTTAAATGGTACAGAATTGCAGCCCAATTTTACTCCTTTCAGTGTGCATTATTCTGGCAGAATCAAAAATTAACTGTATCACTAGAGAAGTGAATTTACTACTTTGTCTGGGCTTCCTTCTCTATCTGTTGGACAAGGCTTTCAAAACAGAGGTTAGTGAGACAACTTCAAGAGAATTTTTTTTCTTAATTTGAAAAGTTAAAAATAAAAGTTAAAATTCAATACTGATGGGTATTTCTTATCCTCATGGCAGTGATGTGGTTGCTGGTTTAAGAATTTTGTGCTGTGTTAAAAACTGTATCCAAGTACATTTATATGTATGTCTGTATCTGTTTGAATGCATGCATACATGTGACTGAAGAAACTTGTAGCTTTGTCTGAAATAAAAAGTTCTGCATTAATTTAAGTCCTTCTTTGTTATTGTTTCAACATTTTCTGGTACTATGCTTTAAAACATATCAAATAGCTCAATAATTTGTGCAACAGTGTAATCTCCTGCTGCTGTGAGATGCTTAGACTTGCTAAGTAACTTGTACATCTGTGCCTTAGAATATCACTATAATAATACATATTAATTAAAATAGCTGCAAGGCGGTCATGAAATGAAAATAAGATAGTTTTATTTTCATTTCTGTTTACAAAAGAATAAAAATATCATTCTTTATCTAAACCTTCGAATCCCTTGGTTATAGTAGACTACAGTATGAGAAGAGATTTTCTCATGAGCTCTTGTTTTCTCACTCTCTTTCCATTAGAAAAAGAAGCCAGCACAATACTTTAAAATACTACTTTAAAAAAAATCACAATTCCTTCTAGGTGAGTCAGATGTATAATGTAATCATTAACAATCAATCATGAGATTCAGCTTGGGTCATCTAATGTTTAGCCTTTTGGAGAGAACAAATTTTCTGTGTGACTCCATAATTCACAGCAAATGTGATGCAATGATGCAGAGGGGATCATTTCCATGGAGCTGTCTTCCACTTGCAGAAATAGCAGTGAAGGTTTCTTTTCCGGGAGGATTCTTCCTAACACATTTCTAAATGGTTATATATCGTTCCAGGGGTACCTTGGTGAATTGAAGGTGATTTCCCCATTGGATAAAATATAGAGCATAAGTACTGTTTTATTGTTATTTTTGGTTTCTTTGGTTGGTTCTGGGGTTGGTTTTTTGGGGGGGAGGGGGCGTGGGGAGTAATGTGTTGATAGAGAGAGTTCTCATTATTTATGCTTTGCTGGCCACCCTGGCATCCACTTTCCTGCTGAACTGAACCTTTCTCATTGCAATTCCTTTGTCAAGTGGAATCTGATCAAGCTGCTGCTTCATCTCTAATGGCAATAATATTCCAGCCAGATCCTGGTGATTTTCATTGCTCAACCATTTCATCATAGGATTTTTACTAGGAAGAAACATAGCTCCTTGCAGTTATATAATTCAACCAGTCTGCCAGTTAAATAACAATATATTTAATATTAGAACCTGAATAATCTACCAACCAAAATTCCAACCCTGCAAACATACTGAAATGAGTCTTTGCCGCTTGTATAGTTGGACATGCAAAACTCATCAGAGTATTTGCATTAGTGTGGACAAAGCAAGATCCAGAGCTGGTCAAATAGCCATTAAAAGATAGAAATCATAATGAAATCACTTGAGGTTTGAGTGAGAGAAAGAAAGATTTAGAAAATAAATAAATAAGCATAAGATTTCAATTAGGGTTTCAGCAGTCAGGAGTGAAAAGAACAATGTGCTAGGATATACAAGGGATTTGCTCTCAGAGATTCATGCTGAACTTATATAACACTATTGTAATGAAAAGCTGTATATAAGAACATAAACTGACTTCCTGTCAGTCAAAGTATTTCCTTTAGCTATCACTGCAAATAAAAGAGGAATTTGGTGTTCATATATGTTGTATTAAAATTCTTATCAGAAGGTATCTATGCAAAGTCAAAACCAATATGGTTTTAGGAGTTTTCGGTTTGATTTTTTTTTTGTTTTTGTTTTTTTGGGGGGCTAGATTTTTTCCCTTTCCCAATCCCATCCCTTTAGTTACGGTATACACCCCACACATCACAGAATCACAGAGTCACAGAGTGGGTCAGATTGTATGAGACCACAGGGGATCATCGGGTTCAACCTCCCTGCTCAAGCAGGATCATCCTAGAACTCTTTGCACAGGGTTGTGTCCAGATGGTTCTTGGATATCGCAGTGAGGGAGACTCGACAATCTGTTCCAGTCACAGTCTGTTCTGGTCACTTACACAGTAGAGAAGTTCTTCCTCCTTTTCAGGTTGAACTTTCTGTGCATCAGTTTCTGCTTCTTGCTCTAGTGGTTGGCACCACTGAGCAGAGCCTGGCTCCAGCCTCTTGGCACCCTCCCTCCCTTCAGATACTGACAGACATTGATGAAGCCTCTTCTCAGTCTTTTCTTCTCAAGACTGAAGAGGCAGAGCCTTTCCCTGTAAGAGAGATGCTCCAGACCCCTAATCATCTTTGTTGCCCGCAGCAGAACGCGCTCTAGGAGATCCATGTCTCTCTGGTACTTGAGGAGCCCCGAACTGGACACAACATTCCAGATGGCCTCAGTAGGGCTGAGTAAGGGTTGGGATCACCTCCTCCAATTCAGTTTGGCTTGACCTGTGGCTTTATCAGTCTGGTAAAGAACCAGATATTCTAAAACAAAAAGAGTAAAAACCAGAAATTTTTCAGAATTGCATTATTATTTTAGTGCTTGATGGTATTTTCTTGAAAAACAGAAGTTTCAGTGGTCCCTCCTCTGAACCATTGGGTGTGCAGATACTTCATAGCTGCTTTCTGAAGCTGATGTCCAAAACTGGCTCAGGAATAAATGTATCACTGGAAAGTGTTAGAAAAATAAACCAATTGTACTGTAAGTGGAGAAGGCAGCAAGGCATAATGAGATGCTCTGAATTCAGATAGAAACTGAGAAAAGTTTGGATTAAGCACATGAAGGGAAAAGAAAAACCTAAAGACAAACCCTTTCTTTATGCAATTTCACTGCAGCCCTCCTTGCTTTTGCTATCAATGGTAAAAACCTTCTCTTTCTTAAGGTTATTACTTAGGACAAATCGATCTCTATTCCACACAATTACCTCTGAACATACCTGGTCTTTTGGACTCAGTTTCTGAGAATCATGTCTCTGAGACAATTGCTCCATTTATCCTCAGTGTTTCTTCCCTCCCCATTTCCTCAAAGCCTTGTCCCATGCTAGCTCTGCCTCCGCTCCAGCTATCTGCTTCTTTTATTTCTCTGGAGCACTGGCTAGCTAAGAAAGGGAGAAAAGAAGCCAATTATATCCTTTTTAGCCACAACTACAAAAAAAGTTCCACCTACATAAAAAGATCCTCTCTGGTATTTCAAATATGAAGGCATATACATTCTCTGTGCTTCTTCAAAAAAGAAAATAAAATATCTGACATTCAGAATTCAGAATGCTGTTTGGCTATCCCATGGATTCAAAACAATGTGTGGAGTCAGACATTAATTATAAATTGAGATATCATTACAATAAATTATGTGTACAGGGCTTAGATTTTCAGACTTGCTTTAGAAAACCCCAGATAAAACTTGTGTGTTTAACAGACTCTTTTATACTTTTAAATGTAAGTGTATACCCCATCTATGTACATACTATTTTTCTTGGAAATCTATGTTTTCCAGCTACCACAACTTTGTTGCTATTCTAGACAGTGTGAATAAACAATGCATTTGGAGATACTAAGTCTTCTTGTCCTTGAGAGCCAAACATTTTGCATGTTCTACTCAAATGCATCCTTCTAAGCCTGACAAGGTCATGAACATTGTACAGAGACCCAAAACAAGGAATGCAAGATTAACAGTAGACAGTTTTAAATGATAGAGTAATTGCTTTACCCTGAATAGCATTGTCACTTGCAATTAATTTTAACTCTGAGCTCAGAGGTGTACCAGATACTTTGGAAATGAAAAGCTGAATCTAGCAGCAAGTAGGACCTGCTATTTCTACTTTTATATTCTATACTAAATTATATTATGTTACTTTGGTTTATGAGTTTTCTAAATACTATATGTCACAGAAGCTAGATAGATTAGAATGCCAGAGAGATCCCTTTAGTAGATGCACTTTAACATTACTGTTCCTTATTACTTTGCTTTCACCATCATAAAAACTTGGTGTTTGCATCTGTTAAAAACTGTGGAAAAGGTACTTTGTGTGGTTCTTCAGCATTCATTTTTTTAATACCTTCTTTCTCCGAGTCCTTTGATTGGAAATAATTTTCCTTACTATATGCTATTAAAGTAAGGATTACACTTTTTCCCTAAATTTCTCCTTTTAAATATCTCTACCTTCCTCAATAATTGTTCTCATTGAAGGGTCCTCTCAATTGTCAACTTCTTGAAGGCCAAAAACTAATAAACCAGCCATTTGTATGTTTTCAGGTGAACTGAAATCCTTAGGTGCATCTGGCTCTTCTGTATTCACTTACATCCTTCAGAATATTCTCCATCTATTGCATTAAGGGCAGGCGGACACATTTTTCTCTTTTGCCACCTGGTAAGCAAAGGTTAGAGTTCAACTTGTCCCAAATCAGCTTATTCTTCTACAGGGTAGTCAAAGCCCACTTACAAACACTCTAACGCAGTTTTACATTTTTGCCTCCCACCAGCATTCAAACCTGGGTAAATGTCTTTCTCTGTCAAAGCAGCAGTGGGAGGTGAAAATGAAAGTCCTTTTTTTCTTTCCCTGAGAAATTGGACTGTAAAAAGCTGTCAGTTTAAAAATGACATAGTGGCACAGCATTTCTATAAGGTGGCTCCTTTCATTTTGACTCCTGCTGTCTCTCTGACAGTTGAAGTTGCAGCAGGAGGTAAAAACTAAAATGAGCACTGCTGGCATTTGCCCTCGAGCACAAAATTAATAATGGAAGAAACAGGGCAACATCCAAAACCGCCTCATATCAGATGTCAGCCAATGAGGTTTCAACACTTCCATAATACGGTGACCAGAATGATGCCCATTATTCCAAATATGATCTTATTCTCTATTACTTTCCTAGTGCTGGATCTATTTTCTCCATTTTAGATTTGATTCCTCGCTTTGTGGGTTATAGAATAATTTAAATTCTATTAAGCTGTATGCTATGACTTTATAAGTTTTCCCCCTCTGCAGTGTAATTCTGCTCAAAATTTTATGGGTGTAGTCTTTTCTTGAGCTTTATACCTCTCAACCTTTCTACATGAATGTTTCACTTCTAAATCACTGTTTAAATTATCCTACTATGTCCTATCCTTAAACATGAACAAAATTCACAACATAATAAACTGATAGCTTTTAGTCTAAGCAGCCACAGGATAAAAGAGCTGAGATGGTTTTTGTTCTTGTAAACTCAAGAGCTGAATGTTTTCTGCCAAGATGAAGGAAAAAAAGAGTCACTATTAGGTGGCTGAGAGGTAGGGGCCCAAAATTCTTCAAGCAGGGCAGGAGTCTTTTTTCTTTCTTGAAAGACTCAGTGGTATGTCCAAGTCTTACCAAAATTAACATAGGTGGGCACAAAAAGTCTGTTAGAAATGGAGTACAGCTATGGTTCTTTCTTTCTGACATATTTCAACCATTTTCTGATTTTAGCACCATTTTTGGTGGTATTTAGTATCTTGCTTTTGACTGTTCAGGACAGGTAATATTTCAGGGTTCACATACTGGGCTATTGCAGTCTCACACCACACCATCTCATTCAGTTCTTCTGCCTAGCTTGCCTTTGAGGGTAACCAGTGCATGCAGCATGCCAAACTTCTCTTAACCTGAATTTTTACACTCCTGTATTATATGAATTTTCTGCTGCCTTCTCAATTCCACCTTTGCTATTGCTTTTATTGGCATACACTTTTGTTTTGCAGAAATGAAGGAGGAAAACTCTCAGCAAACCAGTGATGTGGATAATTCTCAAGTGCTGACAAATCCACAAAATAAGCACATTGTAAAAGAAAGCATTTTATTTCTTCATGTGCTATTGCTTTCAGGCTTTACACCAGTCATCTAGCCCACAGCTTAAGACATTCTTTTATCTTTCTTAGGAGAATAAGAGTGACTCATGCTTCAGCTGAACCCATTGATCTCATCAATTTCAACATGTGTTAACGACAAAGAGAAGTTGGAACCGGATAAACACTTTGTTTGTAGTTTGTTGCAATTGCATTTAGTAGTGTCTTCTTCAAATTCTAGAAAATCTTTTATTGTGTGTTTTAACCCCTTGTGCAATTTAACTTTCATTCTGTTTTTTTTTTTCCTTGAGTCTCATTTGCAGACTTTATTCTATAATCCTCCTTTAGCAAACTTAATTCTATAATCCTTCTTTAGGATTTTTTTGATTCTAAGTAGTTTTTTTGCTTGCTTGCTCATCAGTTTAGTTTTCTCTAAAAAATTCATTAATTGTGGAAGAGCCATACAGTGTTTGGGCATACATTTATTTTGCATTCTCAGTTCTCCCCACTGTAGCTCTCTACTCTATGGCTCTATCCCATCCACTTGTCCTCGTGTTTTCCATGTACCTCCAAGATTTATTCTAATTAGTTATAGTCTATGTCCACTTATATATATCCACAATCCTACTTGCAAATACAAACTGTTTGTAATTGCTACCGATTAGCTTCTCCTCCACCTTTGCTTTATGTCCTGAAGCACATCTCTGCTTTTCAAAATACAAGAATGCATTTCTCCCTTCCCAGTTTCTTCCTTCCTGGTTTGTGTGTATTGTATTACTATTTTATATTTTTCCTAGCTAGTTTTCCCAGATTTTGCCTTCTGTTTAATGTTGTCCACTTCAGGAACTGGGTAGCTACTTGACATCTTAATTGGCAGAATAGATTTTTCTTTTTAGCAACTCATGTTTTTAAGATGTTGTATATGTTTAAAAAAAATGAATTTTATATTGCCCTATCTTGTTACTAGTCTGTTGTCTTCCTTTTTCAAAACTGAATTTCAGGCCATGATTTTGCATACAGATATAATCTTTCTCTCTTGTAGCATTGTTCACTTGAATTACTCATTTCAGATCTCAATTTGCATCCATCAGTGGGAAAAAAGTAGGACTACCATCTTAGATCAAATTATTGTAGCTTTGTTCATATAGTTTCCTTCATCTTGATGTTGAACTTGGGTAAAAACAATCTGATTTGATTCTTTATCATTATGTGCATTTGATCTTTGCTTTATTTGCTTTTGTTTAAACTGGTAATTAACCACACAGTACTTCTGTCTTTTGTCAAAATTTGAATTAATCTACTACCTAAGTATTCCCTGTTCATATGTATATCCATAGTACCAATTTTTGAGAACTCTGCAATTCTTTTGCACATATCTTAAAGTGTTCATCCTCTGGACTTATTCCAATGTAACAGTTTGCTTCTGTAGAAGTAGGAGGTGTTTCCAAAGTTTCTGCTGTCAGCTTTCATAGTTTTTCTAGTTTGTAGAAATATTTTATCAGTATGTAAACGAAATAATTTCCCTGAATTCAGTGTAAAAGAAACAGGCTGATTAGAAAAAATTTATCCTTTTCCTTTTTTCCTCACCTCATTTCTTTTTTCTTTATTAGTACACCATTCATGTGTGCAGGTCTCTATTGTCTTCTTTACTATTTTTAATAATTTCCTTGCACATGATAGGCATGTGCAATGCAGTGAGGGGAATTATCCCATGTAAGCTCCAATGGATGATAACACAACTGAGTCTTTTCTGACCATGTATTGTCAGGGGTCTGCTGATAAGAAATCTACTTTTTGCCTTGTTCTGCAGGGTTGACTTCTAGCACAATTTTTTTTCTTTTTTTCTGTATGACATTGGGAAGGAAAATAATTTGATGCAAAGGGAGCTGGGAGTTGATCTCCTCTCTGTGGTTCAAAGCCTGTGGTTTTTTGAACACCATCTGTGCCCTTTCCCAAGTGGCATGGTGCTGGTAGACCCAACAGTTCCTTGTGGATAAGAGACTTGAGGGGATGGTGTTCCTCTCTTCTCACTGTGGTGCTCCAAAGGGCAGAGACTCCTGCTGTCCACTGGGAACCCGCCCACCTCCTCCAGCTGCACAGCTCCTCGACCTGCATGATACTGTTTGCATGGATGGGCTGCTGGTGCCTTGTTCTCCAGTGGAAATAGAGAGAACCTCAGTGAACGATGAGACAAACTCCCCCAACAATGGAGAGAGATGTTTAGTTCGTAGGTCTGGCAAGTGCAGAACATCTGTGGAGGAAACTGACTCTCTTCCTCTTGGAAATATCTGTTTCCCTGACAACTCTGCAGATGTACAGGCACAATGAAACCAGCTGGTTGATTATTTCTCTGGAAAAGCAGCTCAAGTTCAATGAGTTATGCTTCAGAGTCTGACAACCCAGTGCCCAGTTTACAAGATAGGAAACAGAACTGGTGCTCATCAGCAGTGAAATGTACTGATATAATGTAATTGGATTTTAATGCTCACCCCATATTACTTTTCCCTATTGTACCTTCTTTGTCTGCCAGTAACTCACGTACACACTTTAAAAATCCCTAATGTACAGTTATGTCAGATCCCTCAACAGGCCTGAAACACAAACAGCAGGGCATCAACTACATTTATAGCACATAATTGATTAGCTGAGGTTTTCCCCCAGTGATTAATAACACTGAAGTCTGAAATGCCTGTCCAACAAGACTTTAAAAAGAACATCTCCCCTGAATATATGGAAAACTGAAGTACCTAGAATAATTTCTGAAGGTATTTCTGAAAAGCCCTACCTGATTGTCATGTTAGGTATACAAAATACATTGTGAATCCCCACTCTGCTTTTAATGAGGAACTGTAACATAGAATAAACATGTTAGCTGAGAAGATGACTGATAGCAGCAGTTTCTCTGAAGCAATTATATTTACAATAAAGGTTAAATGACTTGTAAATTCTAAACTTTTGTATGAATGTATCTATGAATAGATTTTAAGTTATTATTGTATTCTAAAAAAAAATAATTTAGCATATAAGACTTCTGTGGGGAGAATAATGGACTATGGTACATAATGAAAACTGATGCCCTGGCAGTTGTCCCTTAGTCTCAAGTGTTAGATGTGACAAAGCTCTGTCAGGCCATCTTTCATCTTGGTGTCCGAAGGCAGCATAGCCTGGTGCTCTGGCTCTCCCTGTGCCTGACAGACTGCTCACCTCCATCTATGAGACTGAAGTATGCTTCAGAAAAGGGATGGCCACAGAAAGGAAAGTCACTAATTAAGGAGCTGTATTTGACAGATTCTCTAATATGCGCAATGTAATTTCTAATAAAACAATATAATTTCAGCTGCTGATTGTTGTTACTGAGAAGAAAGGAGAGCAGGGGCAAAGTGAAAAAGCAAAAGTGTGCTTCTAGAAGAGCATGATGTAGTGCTCCACAGTGAGGGCTAACTGTGTCTCCATCCCATTTCTCCTGAAATTGCTGAATCTAGAGTGAGGCCCAGGACTTGGGAGGGATTCATATCTTGTGATTTCTCATCCCCTGCCAGCAGCTGGAGAGAGCTGCAGCTATCTGAAAGCTTCATGTATCAGGACTCAGCTTCTGAGGTACATACTTTGAGATCCTGATATCTAGGGTTTAAACTCTGAATAAGCCTTTGAAGACACTCTGCCATCAAAACCCCACAGTGCAGAACAAAACCTGCAGCAGAGAGGCTGTATTCACCCAGCCAAGCCGTGGCAATAGCAGCTGTGGTGGAGCAAGGCACTATGCACACAGCAGCTGTGTTTGAGGTAGTGAGAACTAGGATGAAATGAGACACAAAAGCAACCATGCTTTGGTTCTAGCTGATGCCTGAAGAAATTGGAAACTTCAGATCTCATACTGAGCAAGCTGGACAATCAATGACTGCCCAGAGCAGTTCTTCATCCGTTCTGCTCAGGTTGTGTAACTTCATTTTGTGATTTCAAGAGATCTTTTTCCCTTCTCACATTAAAAAAAAAAAAAAAAAAAAAAGTGGTATAGACGGGAAAATTCTGCAGAGCTTTGATGTCTGGATAGATTGAAGCTGCTATGCCAGTCTGTCATGATCTACATAAAACAAAAGATAAGACACCATATGCAATTCAGGTGGTGGTATGTGGGTTCTCTGCAGATTCTCTGAGGTAATTTTGGAAAAGAGTCTACCTGTTAATATTCCTAATAGTGGAACTGAAAAAAGTTATTTCAAGAACAGTGCCCCAGTAATTACTTTTTTGTTGATATTGTTAAATGTAGCATATGCCTTACATCAATGAGTTCTGTCATGATGTAGGAGTTGGTGAAATTCTGTGGCTTGTACAAGTAAAGGAGGCTGAGGTGACTAGATGATGATAATTGTCCATTCTGACATTATAATTTATGCACTTAGGAAACTTCTTTTCCAGTCTGTATTTTTAAAAACAAACTGCAAGGTTGTGCAAGTCGTTCTGAAAGCATCTTGTAATTTTTAATTTTCTCCATTAGACAGGCTGATTGTAATTCCATTACAATTTCTGCTTTGTTACTATTAATGCTTAGAGTCTGATTTGGTATACCAGATACATTGGCCTATTATGTTTCATATATAGCTGTATGCCTGTCCAATCCTTAGTGCAACAGATGAAGCTACACTCAGAGAAAAGAATGAAAGTAAAGTGAAGATAAAATCATATCCTTTCTTTTGTTATTCCTGGTAACTGACGGGTATTTTGGAGAATCAGAAACCTAAAATAGACCTTTTTTTACAGATTATGGAGCCCAATTTTTTTGCTTGATTCCCCAGAACCTTGGTTCAGTAGGCTTTCTTCCTCTTGCTAGTTGCTCTTTGCATCAGCCCCATACTACATTATATTACTGCCAGCTAGTTAAAGTTGGGCTACACTCTGGTCAAAGAGAACAGTGAAGTGTTCAAATAGGTCTTAAAAATGGGCCCAAACAAAAGAAGAAAAGTAAGACCTTGCTTCAGAGAGTAAGGGTAGTAGGACTACCTCCCTTTTGGGGGTTAATATCCAGCAGTTTATAAATTCACTCACATCAGCCAAGAACAGCACAAAATATACTGCACAGAGGAGCAGCTATTATGTACAGTAGCCACTTCACTGATTGCAATCAATGTCACAAATTAGAGTGATTTCCTGGCTTGAGATATGTCAGAGCTAAGCTTTGTGTCATGACTCATGCTGTCTGGACATACATCTTGCAGGCACTGTCTCACCCTCAGGAATTTTCAATTTTTGTATTTTGTACTATTGCCACTGGATCTGTGCTCACTTGTAGTAAATAAGTATGAACTGCTCATAGGTGCATTCAAATGGCATTCAATAGTAAAAAGAAGCTCCTATCATGTCTTCTATAACTTATATTGAAATATATCAGGTTTTTTTCAGCATCATAATTTGTGTTAAAAATGGCAGATTTTTGTCAATATTATCTAGAAGTTTGATCTGAAATTTTAATACTTCATTTTGATTTTCCCTCGTTGCCTTACTCCTTTTTCAAATACCTGATGATGTCTTTTTTGTTCAAGTCAAATGTCACCCCAATATTAATGCCGATTACTCTGAACATGCTTTCTGCTGCGTCCATGTGATTAAATCCAGTTGCAAAAACAATGTTTGCAAGCTGTTTCGCATGAATTTTTTTATTTTGCCAGGTGGGACTTCAGCATACACAAGGACAAACACATTTCTCTCTGCAACAAAGAAATACAGTGTAATTAGAAACAGGCTATAAAGGGAGATTAGTGGGGAGCTGGTTTTTGCACCTTGCAGCAATGCACTGTTTCAGTGGATTAAGAGCATCCACAGCCATAGCATTAATTAAGAGTACCTGGTACACAGTGATTTCATGCCTCAGCTGACCTGATACTCAGTATTTTGTGGAAGAGACACATGATGTTGTTTACTGGGGAACAATTTAATGGATGGCAACTAAACATTTATATCAACAGGAAGCAAAGGAAAATTAAGCACAATTTTTGCTATGAATGAAAGGGTCAGCACTTTAGTTCTGGATTAACTGTTACTGGAGTAAGTGAAGATTGGAGAGATAGGTAAATTATGTAGTTAATTTCATAATAATTTATGGACTTTTAGGTGTGGGTTTGTCTGTGCTTCAACTAAGTTGAATGCTTGTTTGCCTTAGCTTTTCTCCCAGAGTCACGTCTTCCACTTTTAAGGATGTTTAGAGCATAAGGAAGTTTAGAGCATAAGGAAGTTTCCTTGGCATCTTCAAACATCCTTTTTTGTTAGATTAGTTTGCCAAGAACTGAAGTCAAATATAATGAGAAGATACAATCATAATGTGCTCCTGTGAGGGGGAGTTACCCAGTCATCAACAATATTTCTAGCTTGAGTGCTGTGTTAGGAAATCGGAGACCATGCAGGGAAAAATATTTCCCTGCAGAAGCAAGTATTTAAACTAGGAAAAGGTGTGCCCCAATTCAAAGGGAGATCAGTTTTATACAAAAAGAAGGGAAAGTGTGGTGGAAAGGAAAAACATTTCTAATTTACTTTCTGATGACAGATGAAAGCAATGTTATGTGATATAAGACCATAAGGATAGCATGACTTTATACCCCCAATGGAGTTCATAGACAGTTCTGTGCTTTAAAATATGCAGCCTGGGTTTGCCCATCTTATTTTTGACTGCTGTGGGATGGCTTTGATTTCTTTTGTATTACCATTTTAGTTTGCTTTCCCTTTTTGTTTCACTCACTTGTATTTAAATTATTGCTGAAAGATATTCTGGCATAAAATCTCCATTTATTTAGTTTGGGCAGGCATAATAATTTCTATAAAAAGTCTCAGGAATACAAGTCCCATTTTTATTTTGATCTTTGCCTCATTCTTTCTGCCTAATATTTGTGTGTACCGATATATATCTATGTCTTTTTTTTGATCCATTTAGTGAATAAAATGAGCATTCTCTTGTATCAGAGGAACATTCTTGAATTTTAGAAATGTGAAATTAGAAGATTCTAGGTAAATATAGCATGTAAATATAATGGATAATCCTGCAATGAGTTAGTGAATATCTTTATGTCTTTCATATCTCTACCAAGAAAATTCCACACTGAGGTCATGATTGAAATGTTCACAAACACAGAATCTGTTGTGCTTATAGGTTTTTAAATACCTGCTTCAGATCTCTGCTGTATGTTTTGGTTTAAACACACAATGGGATTTATTTAAGGGGACACAATCAACTTGAAAATAACAGTCATGTCTAAAAAATTTTTTTTGAATGTGTTTATAAGTAACAATTTATAAACTTTAAGGCTATTAAAATGAAAAAAGATAATGAAAAAAATCTCCACTCTTTTGATTGGTTTACTTTTTGTGCTTGACAATTCTGTATAACAATTCTAATATCTACCTTTTATGCAGTTCTTTTCATCAGTAAGCCAGTTTTACTAAAATATGGTTAATATTGCTCTAAATATAGATAGTTTCACTGTTTCTGCCAACCTCAGTCAATTTCATTCTGTCTGAAAGTCCTTTATAAACATCAGCTCGGAATCAATAAAAGGTCCAAAGTATGTGAAATGACAGATCTACTATTTCAAAAAAGATCACTATCAGCTGGTTTAATTAGCCCCATTATAAAGAAAAGGTTGAAAATATCTTTCAGATTGTAAAATTGGAACAAGAAGTTGATCATTAATGTCTTAATAATTTAAAACCTGTCTCCAATTTTGGATGTTCTAAAGTTATTTTCTGAATTCTATTTAATTCATTTAGCCTTGTATTAGGTATTCAAGAAGAGAACACCACAAAATATTACCAAAATTATCAGATGCTATTAGAAATGAACAGTCTGGGCATCCTTTATGCTCATAAAGATGACACTTAGAAACAAAGTCTTTCCTTATTTCATGAAAACCAATGTTGTCTCTCTTCTTAATCATCCTATTTCCTAATTTAGAATCCCGAGTTCTTGATTGTTGGCTGTTATTGAGTTCATAACCTTGTATTTCCCACTGCAGTGAGAAAGTGTCTTGACTCTCGAATGTGAAGTTTGTGAAGAATGCTTCCTTTGTGGAAGAATGTACATTAGGGCCTCTGAGCTGCTCAAGGGGTGAAATAAATATGTGGAACAATGTTTGGTACCTTTTGCTTTTCAAAAGACCTTAGATCTCATAACTATACCCTCTTAAAAGCTTTTGCCATACACTCAGCAGCATGTTCTGCTTTTTTGTTAGATTCATCTTTTGGCCTACTTTTCAAACTACATTTTAACTGGAACTCAAACTCTTTTCCCTTTCCTACTATTTGCTGAGTCTAGCAATCACATGCTGAGTAAATAATCTATAGTCCATGGTCTACTATCCTATCAGCCTTGTTATCCTGGCTCCAAACCCCAAAATGTTGGATATCTAGCTGGTAAGTATTCCCAGGAAGGCTTCCTAATGAACTTCCCCACTGGTTACTATCATCATTGCTTATACACGGATAGAACTACCTTGTAATACACTGACTATATTTGGAAAAATTAATTGGGAGTTCTTATGGTGTTTTTGTTAGGAAAAGTGACATTTTTGAAGTTAAGAAAAATATCCCAATTCATGTCTTTCATTAGGTATAACAAAACATTGCTAGAGAAAATATATTCCTAGATCTAATGGTACGTCATTCTTTTGCAATAAAACCAGCTTGGGATCCAAATGAATCAGTAGATGAGATTACTGCAGTAATTTGGCTGCCCTGCCATTTAAAAAGTGGTTTTGACTGCATTTATAAAACATTTAATATATATTTAAATGCAGTGCAAAAATACAATTACTTATTAAATTATAGAATGCAATACAAAAAGGTTTATGCATACATTAATGAATCTGCAATTGATAAAGTTTTATTTCATGTCAGCTGGGAAGCCTACATATAAACTTCACACCTGAGCAATCTTATTGTAAAACATTGTAAACTCTTGAAAGAAAGAGTCTTTATCTGCACTAATTAGAAGAGTTTATGATTGGCCACTAAGGGTTTAACAAAATCTCTTTCTTCAAGTACAAGCATGAGCAGTGCAATTCTTTTAGTATACTGTCCTGACGCTGGATAAATGGAAAATCAACAAGACCCTTAATATGAAGGAGAACACGTAGAAAACCAGATTGTTTTGCATTGCTGGCTGCTCACACACGCAAGAACAGACAATGTCTTTCCATCTGTATGTCTTTGAAACTGAGCCTTCCAAAATGAGTGCAAACTTATGTCCAGGTCAGTCACAATGCAGGAGCTTAGGTGTGACTTTAATGATGCACAGGATTCAAGTGTGGTTTGTGGCTTTTATGAAAAGTTCATATTTTTTACTCCTCTTAAAATAAATATTTTAGCAGCTTCTGTTGTCATTTATCAGGTTGCCCTTTCATGGGAGCCAGAAGGATAAAAAACCTCTAGAAAAGGTCTTTTATACTCAAATTGTCTAACTAATTGCATTGCCAGCTAAGCAACTATGGCAAGTAATAGATTGATTTTACCTGAGAGCTGTGAATAGCATGTTTAAAACTGGAAACTGTGATAGATGAAAAACCTAAGGAAAGGTAAACGTCTCAGTATAATTTGCTGAAACCAATCTCCCAAAGGGCTACCCCGGTACACTGGTAGGAGTTTCCTGAGTGCCAGCACTAAGGCTGAGGTGGCACACTGAGGTGCCATCTAGCATGCTCCACTTGCAATGTGGATGCGACATCCTATGGCAATGAGCTTTCACACGTGTGTGATGGGTGCTTTGGACCATGACGTGCTGCAAATCCACTAGTGACAAAAATGCAATGTGCATGTGTGCTTGTGGAATAACCACATCTCCGCAAATTATATGGCTGCCCTTCCCTCTTTACACTGCCTTGTTCCATAATTTGTGAACTCCTTGTCTTATGGAGGAGAATGGCAAAAAAATCCTGACCACACCAATATCTATCAACCACACCAGTGTCTATCTGTCTTTGACTCTTTCAGACAAGTATCCTTCATGGAAGTACAAGAAAGGAACCACAACCAACCCACTAGTAAAGCTGGAAGGACCTTTGTTGTTCAAGATTCTTATGGTAAGAACTCATTAATTCTCATATACAGGAAAGCTGATCAGGATATAACCATAACCTTGACCTTACCTGGGAGAAGTGCAGGGCAGAGGACAATACATGCAGCTCAGCAATCAGCTCAGTCAGAGCAGACCTATAAAATAAATGTTATAATCAATAGGGAAACATGTCCTTGTGAAATTCTTTTTTTGTAATGCTGTACTGCAATTATTTTGGCAGGATGTTCAGAGAAATCCTTTCAAAGAAGTCATTTGCTGAATATGATGAGATTTTTTAAGAGAGCTCTTCAGATTTTTTTTCATTCCTGAAAAGACAGACTGAAGCAAATGAATAATTGGCAGAACATGGAATATGTAACATGCTGTGTGAAAACTGTATTCTTTCAAATCATCACTTGTCAGAAATTAATTCCTGTGCTAGGGCCTTACTATTGAGAATGTAATGACTTAAATCTAACTGGGTTAACTTGGGTTCTCTGTGCTGGTAGCTAAGGACAACTGGCACATTTTAAGCTATTCAATTGCTCAGATGAGCTTTCATTTGTTCTGATTTAAGTGTTCTTAAGTAGCTGTTGTGTACTGAGGTTGTAAATATAATTTGAGGTACTGTGAGTTTTCAGGGCTAGTCTCCAAGGTTATCACATTTTAGACTCTTGTCTTTAAGAATTCAAGGAACTCAGAATAACTTAAAGAAAATTGCTAACCTCTTCTGGAAAAACAATGTGTGAGATAAGTGAAAATAGCTACATACCATTAAAATAATTGCCAAATGGTGATCATGCATAGTGGAACGTTATCAGACAGTTTGTTTTTAATAGAAATGATGTCTGATCACAGCCTTCTAAGAGCTACTGCAAAACTTATTCTTTTAACCTGACAAAACTGATTTCCAAACAAAGTCCTCTTATGAAAGAGTTAGTGTTGCAGAGGAGAACAAAACTCACAGTATGAAGGCTCTGTTGCCTTGCAGCAGCTGAACACAAAAGGCAGATGAAATTCTCCAGGTCAGGCTGGTATCAGTTCACGGTCTCCTTACATGGGATTTTGTTACTTCACTAGGTTAGACGCACCAGAAAATCTGCTTTTCTCTTTCTCTCAGAGTCTTCAGTGTTTGTTTTTGCTTCATGAAGATTTTTATTTTCAGCCCTGAATGTAAAGCCCAGATAAGGACTTGACTTTCCTTTTTTCCTTTTTTTTTAAAATCTCTGAGCAATAAGTAATCATCTGTTTGATCTCTGCTTTGTTGAGCTGTCTTGATAATTTGAAGTTTGGTGTCAATATGCACTTTTGTGTTCTGCCATACTTAGTCTTGCAAAATCTTTCATATTATTTAATAATTATTTCATGCGTAAGATACACTTCTACCATAGATGCTATCATGACTATCATTAATATTGACAAGAATTTTCAAAGCAGTTGGAAATAATAGTTCTGTACAAGATTTTCATTGTATTTAGGTAAAAATAAAAATGAAATTTTATCTGAAAGAACTATAACTACATATTTGATGAAATTCTTTTTATAACCACAAAAGCCTAATGTAAGAAAAAAAATAATGTTTAGTAAGATTCACTAACAATTCCAAATGTGAGACTGCAACTAAATTATATCTTTCAGTGAGAGAGTTTTGATCCACAAAAAAGGAAAGAGGAATTTAATCTTTTACCTCAAAGTGCCATTCTTTCACATTCACCATTTAGTATTCATGTATGTAGCTTCAGGGTCATCCATTTAAAAAGGTTTTCCTAGCATATCTTCTGATAGGCAAACCTTTAAATTTTCAAGAGATGATTAGGGGAAGTATTACAGCAGTGATCTGCAATACATTTTCCTCTATTTTCTTGCTTTCAAGGGTGTAAATTCCTCCAAAATTTTCCTTTATCTCACTGTTCAGAAAATAATGTACCTATGTGGAGTATGTGTGTTTCTATGCTAGGAGAAAGTATGACAATAGGACAGCAGGAAGTGGGGATTGCACATTTTACTAGTTTTAGAATTAGGAATTACTTCAATAAGATATGAACTTTCCTATGTTTGACCTGGATGTAATGCATGTGAAAGAAAGTTCTTTGGGAGTTCTGTTGGCATCAGTGTGTATAAGCTGTCAATGTTCTCAGAGTTAAAAAAATCAAATCAGTATAATAAATCAAAAAGCAGTGGCTGGTGAATGGTGACAATGAGTAATGTGTGGATATTTTGATTAATAGAATTTCAGTCTGTGTACACATGCTCTTACACACACTCATGCACTTTTCAGGCATGAGAAATGTTTTCCTGTCTTTGCTCTCAGCCTGAACCATTGTGCGTATGTTATACACTCATCTATTTTATGCTCTCATCTATAGAGTTCATGAGTGTTATGAATATGGGTAATAAAGTGAGGACTCCTTGTTTTAAGGTAACACTTGATGAGGGGTTTTAGCTGTTACTGATTGCAGCCATCATGCAGATGAAGATGTCCATTATGAATGCAGATAATCAGATCTTAGATATCTAAACTGCTTGAATGTGTAGAAGATACACAACTTTTGTATAAAACTTTTTTTTTAACAGCTGGCATTTATATTATGTATGATAAGTTTAATGTGTTTCATGAATAGTGAGATTCATTAAATTAGTTTAAGTCAAACAGTTAAAGTGTATTTTCTGGGAGGAAGCTGACTGTAAGGATCAATGAAGTGTCAATTGCTTTCAACAAAAGGTGGGCAACTTAGAGATACTGTTTGAAAAGTTCGTGGGTTGAGATAAAGATACTTTACAGGATAATAGTAGTTGTAGTAGTAGGAGTAGTAATAATAGTAAAAATAATAATAATAATAATAATAATAAAACTACTCAAAACAAACGAGAGAGAGTGCAGTTGCTCACCCCCACACACTGATGGCCAGACAGTTTTGAGTAGTGGTGTCCAGACAGCTTTCCTCTGAATTTTGTGTCATGGGTGCAAAGAAAATAAGAAAATCTGTACTTCTACAGATAAGTACACCAAAGAGAAATATTAAAGAAGGTGTACCTGTCCTGATAAATAATGCTGGTAAATTGGTAACAATGGTTAAGGGAAAGGCTAAGGTACTCAACAACATTTTGCCTCCGTCTTTAATGGCAATTTCTCTTTCCACACCTCTTGAATGGAGGGACACAGGATGGGGACTGTAGGACCAAAGTGCTTCCCACTTTAAGTAAAGATCAGGTTTGTGACCACCTGGGCAATCTGAACATGTGTAAGTCTATAGGACTCAAAGAGATTCATCCCAGAGTCCTGAGGGAATTGGCTGATGTAGTTGCTAAGGCAATCTTCATGACATGTGAAAAGTCATGGCAATCAGGTGAAGTCCCAGGTGGTTGGAAAAAGTTAAAAATTCTACCTCTCTTTAAAAAGGGGAGAAAGAAGGAGACCCTGGGAACAAATGACATGTCAGATTCACGACTGTGCCTGCAGAAATCATTGAACAGATCCTCCCAGAAGCTCTGCTAAGACACATGGAGACAGGGAGGTGATTTGAAACAGCCATCACAGCTTCACCAAGGGCAAGTCCTGCCTGACCAACCAAATAGTCTTTTATGATGAGGTGACTCCATCGCTGGACAAGGGAATGGCTACAGCTGTCATTGTACTGGATTTCTGTAAAGCCTTTGACATTCCCTCTGAATTGGAGAGAGATGGATCCCATGGTTGGACTGTTAGGTGGATATGGAATTGGTTGGATGGTTGCATCTAGAGGATAGTGGTCAAAGGCTCAAATGTCAGTGGATGTCAGTGACAAGTGTTGTCCCTCAGGGGTCTATACTGGGACCAGCCCTAGTCAGTATCTTCATTAATGACATAGAGCTGTCAACACTCATGAAGGGCAGTGTCATCCAGAGGGACCTGGATAAGCTCCAGAAGTGAGCCCATGGGAATCTCTTGGGGTTTAACAAGACCAAGAACAAGGTGCTGCTTCTGGGTCGGGGCAACTCCTGTATTAGAACAGGCTGGGGGATGAAGAGATTTTAAAAGAGATTTTAGGGCCTCCCTGCTGAGAAGGACTTGGGGGTGCTGTGAATGAGAGGCTGGACACGAGAGGACAATTGCATCCTGCTTGAAATGCAATACCAATTGTATTAGTAGAATTCAGTTCAGAGGACATGAGTTTTTGTGTTGTGATAAGTTTTTCATCTTATAAACTTTAAAGCACTATCAGTCATTTGGTAGTGAAAGGATGACAAAACATGACTCAGATGGATGACTGCTCTCAGTGCAACCTATGCAAGGTAATCAGCAGCCTAAAGAGACAGATGTGAGTTCAGACAATCACTCAGGTCTTTGCAGACAAACCACTTATTGAGGAAATCCAGAATGGATTCTGTAATTCTGGTGTTGGGGTTTTTTTTTAATATTTTTTTTCTATTTACCTCCTTGTGCTGCATAGGGCGAAATTCATGTAATGCCATAATTTTGTTGTCATGTGATAACTCCACTATCAATTTAGTCGTTCCTTCTAAGGTTCTTGCTTTTTTAGTCTTTATGAAGAAATTCACTTTTTTTTTCCTCAATAAGTAGGGATGAGGCTTACAGAATCTGTGGCCTCCTCAGGAGGAATAGAACTTGTCTGGCAAGAAAGGACGTGTTTCACATTGGCACGTGGGAGAGCCAAGCAAGTGCAATGTCAGTGAAGTTAAATGCAGATAGTTTGTGGTAGTTCGTTCACAATATCAATTTGTTAGAGTAAAATTAATTTGGATTCTGTGCATTTCCTCTCTGTTCAGATAAGGCTCATTCTAATCTACAGTTACACCAGAACCTGCTGTATTCATAGTTCCCATTCATACAGAGCCTGTTAACTTAATTCACACCAATTTGCACGAGAACAACAGGCAAGCCCCTGTCTTCAGAATCACCAGAGCTGTGCTGCATTTTAAGGTAGAGGTTATTCATAGTCCTTGCTCCTATGTGAGAAGGAAAAACTCCCTGCTCTGGTCAAGGTGCCTTTAAAAAGACATTTTGCAAAAATCACATTTGTTCTGTCAAGACTTGTTGATGCAGGCATTAAAGAGTGAACACAAGTCAAAACCAGCAGTAAGCAAGCTTCAGCTCTGTTCCATACAATATTCCACTGAAAAATCAGAAGGGCAGGATAGAATTGGAAATAATTAACCAAAAGAGTGGGGTGTGATGTCATTTTCCACGGTGCTCAGTGCTGTAAAAACAAAGAATAAAAAACAAAAAGCAAAAGTTGCAGCATAAGCCCCATGAAGTAACTAATCTACTTCAGATATGAACAACAGTACTGGGAATTTCCACAAATAAATTCTACTGAAACAGGGAAATACAGCAGCAGAATCTCCTTATCATGTTAAGAAAGAGAACAGAAGTTCAGATCAGAGTAGTAATTTGAAACCATTTTTGTCATGATGAAGAAAAAGAAGCTGTTTTATGTTGTGGTAAAACCAACTTTTTTATCTGTTTCTAGCCTTCCCCATTTGAAGTCATTAGTATTGATTTCAGTCATAAAGGAAAAATATAAAAACTGTCACCTTCTTTATTTTAGAAAGACAGCAAAATGCCGGATAACTTTATTCCAAAAATAACCTGAAGATGGCACAGTAGGCACATGTTGCTCCCTGGTTTGTGTAAGGTTGTACTGTAAAATTAGAGAATTATTTGCTAAAATATGACTCCTTTGGAAGAGCTCTTTAAAAAATAGAAGGAGAAGAGAAATTTAAACCTTTTAAAGCACAGCCTATCAATAAAATTATTTTACAAGTGGAACACAGGCTGTTAATTTCATGCTGCCTAAAAGATTAATATAAACAGGTGGGGAGACAGGGATTCATCATGGCTGGGTGTTATCGGCAAAAATAAGTTTAATTTGTGTTGTTTAGTTCTTATTGATACATTTCTTTTGTAATTGTATAAAAACTGATAACCTCATCTATTATCTTCAGCATAATTTATAATCTACACCTAAATGCCAACTTTCATGAGGTCCATTTTGACTTTGGGAGAGACAAGATTATTCACATAATCTCAATTTTATTAAAAGATAAGAAATATTATGGGACATTTTTTATTAAAAAAGAAAATAGTGTCAAGTGTTATTAGTGAATAAGTCTGCATTATATATGAATTAACCCTAAATATACTCTCCACAACACACACAGGCACCCTGAAAATCTGGAGTTTTTCAAACATAGAAGCAATTTCACAGATGTGCTGTAGCTAGGGGTGATTCATCTTGCTATATCCAAGCATATATACTATGTTTGGATTTTCAAAATGTGTCTAACAAAGACCTTGTGCAGAATGCTTCTATGGAATCAAAGCTGTCTCTATGGCAAGAAGGAACAGTCCCTTTGTGAGTTGCCACCTGAAAGACAGAGAGACAAGAGGGTGGAACTAAATGAGCTGTTCTACACTGGTAGAAGGTTATCAGTGGAGACCCACAGAAGCCTTTACTAACACCTTTGCTATTTCACGTGTCCAATAACAATGAAAAGAAGAGATGGGAGTTGATAAAACTTACTGTCAAGCCTACAATATGTAAGGCAGTAAAAAAGAAAGGCAGTGACAGTGAGCTGCAGAGGGCTCCCCCTGTTTTAAGTGACTGAACAGTACAGGAATAGTTGAAGTTGTGTGTGGATAATTATATTCCAAGTGATTTACATGGGGAAAAACAAGTTTTACTATATGTTTACAGTAATTTTGTGGTTTTCAATAGCTATTACCACTCAGAAAGGAGGTAGAATTATTACTCCAGTGGTGTACAGTGTTGCAAAACACTGATTTTTACCAACATTTTCATTAGAAGCTGTTAACAAGCAAGACTGGGGCAGTATACACAAAAGACAAAGGAATCTGAAGGAAGAGGAGCTATCCTGACAACAAACTTGGCACATGCAAAATTTTTTCTCAGCTTCTGTCTACTGTGGCCATTAGTGAATTCCTAGGTTGTGAAGTCATCTAACATCAGTAGTACACATATGGAGTGTCTATTTTCATTAGTTTTATTTTGTCTCCTTTCATAGCCTGTGCAGACATCCATGCTCTTCCAGAGGGGGATTCATTCCATCCTGAACAGATATGTAAGGCAGATGAACTGAAATGCTCATGTGTCCATCAACTGTGTTGGCGTACTGCAACTTATCGCCACAATAAGCTTTTAAAAATTATGCAGCTACAAGTGAAGTGTTGTTTCTGTTCTTCTTGTGCTGTAATAATTTAATTGACTGTTTTATAGCTGTGTGGTCTCAAAGTAGCATTGTTCCATACCTGAATGTGTTAGAGAGTGAGGGAGGGAAGAGGAGAGCACGGGAACCTTTTCAGTTGGGTTCCTCTCTGAAGTCAGTGTACTGCAGACTCTTGACAGCAATGAGCAGTGCCTAAATGCCTTTCTGCTGCCTGCTCCCAAACAGGGCATTCTCAGTGGAGTCTCTTTTAATCTCGCCTCTAGGAGCTTTTTCTCTTTGTGTAAATATTCATGGGAGCACTGACTGAAATCCAGGTTTCCCAGGAGAACGGAGTACCCACAAGAGTCTCAAATCCTCCTCACTCTGCAGGCTCATATATTCTTTTCTGTATTTTAAATGTAGTGAAATGGCTTCAGAAAGGGAAGTTGAGTGATTTCTTTACAGGCTATCTTGTCTCAGAGGAAGGAAAATATGGATCCTCATTCTCACCCATGTCAGTGATCGCCCTGCTCATTGCAGAAGAGTTGGGCTAAATGAACTTTTAAAATCTCTTTGAACCCAAACCATTCAATGATTCTATTTCCATATATGTTTTTTATAATCTATATGAATGCTGCAACCTTCAGTTATTGGATGGTAGTGCCTGTATTGCACTTACATCTAAATTTTTGTGAGAACAATTTCTTAGGACATTTGATCCAAGAATGATTCCTGGCAGTGGAAAGTAAATGGGAGAAAAGTTTTTATTCCACTGGATTTTTTAGAACTTGTCCTCCTTCCCTAGCTTCTACAGATTTCATGTGAGCAGGTAGGAGCAGCTGTCTTTCCACTGTAAAAGTTCTGGTAAGCCCCTTTCCACAGGGCTAATTCTCTCTTTGCTTTATACTTTTCTGCACCTGGCTGAGAACTCTCCCAGACAGTAATAATTTGGAAAAGATTCACAAGATTCTGTAAAGGGAGGAGGCCCAGGCTGTAGTGCCCCTCTGTGTTCCCTTACAACAGTTCTGCTGGCCAGATTTATCCTTGACAAAGATTTTTAGGGCTTTGGGATGGTTATCACAGTTTTTGGATATAAACATGCATGTGAGTCACTATCCCTGAAGGTGGTTAAGAGACATGTAGCTGCAGCACTGAAAGACATGGTTTAGTGGTGGATTTGGCAGTACTGGAATAGTGTTTGGACTCAGAGTCCTTTTCCAGCCTAAATGATTCTATGATTCTATACCAACAGCAAAGCTCAGGCAAGGGCAATTTTTTTTGGCCAAAATACAGTTCCTGAACAAATGAGGGAGAGCCAAGCTCTCTGTTTCCAACAAAAAAAAAAAAAAAGATAGTTTTTCCTTTTTCTGTTCTATTATTTTAGCATCTCCACATTTATCTATCCCAATGCCTGGATTTCTTCTGGTCCTCTGAAGGTGACTGAAGTATAGCTGTCTGATTTTCATGGAAACTAACTACAACTGCCCATATGGACAATTAGGGTGCTCCAGCTGTGTGTGGGGTGTAATTTCCAGCTGCAGGGTGGCAGTAAACAGCTGGGGGTAGTAATTTCTCAAACTTCTCCAGCTACATTCACAACATATGCCTATGCCCTAAGGATTTTCAGTAAACTAACCGTATTTGTTAGCAGTATTTAAAATATTTCTTATTTCAAATATACAAAGTAAAAGCCAATACTGCAAATTTTGAGCTAACTTAATCTTACTCTAGGCAAAAATGCCAAGTATTTAAGGACAACAGCTGTGGCTACTCTGCTTGAAAGAATTTCTATTACCATCTGGGAAAAGAGAAAACAAAATATTATGAAAGTTTATACAGATCTATAGTGTGCTTCCTGAATCCATTTAAACTCTGCCACTCAATTTTCCTAATCAATCAAGTCTGTTAACAGTGATGTTAAGATTTACAATATAGCCTGTGTGCAGCACAAGTCTGGCAGAAGTGAAGCTCCTCTGAAAATTTTCCTGAGAGTTACTGTGTGCACTTATAAAACTTTCACCATCCAGATTGATGAATTTACAACACATATTCAGTTTTAAACCTCTATAGGCTTATTTTGTGGCCTGTTAATTTATGGATATGCTTCCTCTGGAAAAAAAAAAAAGTAATATAGAGAAGATAATTGTAATATAATGCATATAACAGCCTGCCTCTTACAGTAATTGTATGTAGGATGCTATGAAGCTGATATCCTGCTGCTAGGATATAAATAGCAAGTCCCAGTCAGCTGTGGAAACTGATTGCAGTGCTGTTCTGCACACCTGTGGCTGCACAGGATTCAGGGTGCCAGAGGATGACAATGGCAGCATGCAAATATGTAAGGCATTTAGTGGCGGCACTTCTACCATGATGAGATTGCTTATGGCATGTAGGGCAACTAGCAATGCTAAGTATCTGTGAAATAAGGCCCTTGAATTACAGTCCTAAATATAGCTTTTGTGATTTGCTTCAGGCTTTTAAATTTTACTATTTCGACTTAGCTGCTTGCAGAACCATAGTTTATAATTTCTGGTGCAGTGTTCAGCCAACTTATCTGAGTTCATGCAAAAAGAGTTGTTTCAGAAATTCTAATAGACCTCAAACTGTCATACACGTGCACTGTATAATAGACAGTAGTATTATTATCAAGAATTCTCAAGAGAAATCATGGTTATGGTGCCTGCTTTCACTGTCTAAAGTTTTTTATATAGTTAAGAAAAAGGTTTACTCATGACTTCAGAAAACTCTGGTTCTTTTCAACCGGGCATAAGTTGTAATGATTTTACATGTTGTGTGAATGATGATAAAATATATGTATACTGTATGAGAAAATGGATTTGATTGATAACTTCAACAGGGTAATATTCAAAAGGCTATGACAACCAATGCTTTCAAAATACCATCTTTTGCTAGTTCTTTTATTGTTTCAAAATATTTTTGAAATGGAACAGTAATAACAATAATAATAATAATTTGTGTGTATGTTTCCTTTCAATTCTGAATCTAGGAGTACATGCATTAATAAATTAAGCCTCACAGCAACTCTGTAATTTAAGAACATTTTTATCCATGTTTGACAGATGGAGAAACAGAGGCACTGTTAATCATAAATGCATTTGCAAAAGTGTGATTAGGCTGTCCAGAAGAGAATATGAATACAGAATCCAGGGTATTCCAGAACAATGGAGAATTTTCAAGAATAAGAGATATGTTCTTTTGAAAATGTGGTTCTACACAGGATGTGCAGGCCGATGGCCTGAGCTGGCATTATCAGCATGGCGCAGCACTTCTCTTTGAATTATATTGATTTGACTCTGTGCTAGTTAAAAGATCTCAGTGCTGCTGCTCTTTCCCTGTTATAGATCAGCATTCTGAAGCCCCTGTCAACAGCAGATCGATATTTCGATGCTACACTATAAACTAGTCCCCATACTTGAATCCATGTGAGGTGCTGTTTTCAAGGTTATGAATTGTCCACATGGTGCCAATATCACTGCAAACTTGTACTGAGCAAGTGACAGCTGCTCATCTGCAGCCAGTGATTTTAGTAGAGTGAGCTGTTCCTGACTCAATATTTTGGGATACCAGCACTGGAAATGGAAGCAGCTTCTTTTTTGTGCCAGGCAACATATGCACAGGAGCTGACACTTTGGGCAACACTCAGGTGCCACTGAAAATCATCTTGTGTACTGCTGAAGATGTGGCTGGGAGCACCTGCTCTGTTTAAAGGCAAGTGAATATCGACAGCTGTGATGCCCTGTGAGCTCCCTGGGTCTGTGCAGAGTTGCTGTGTGTCCCAGTAGACAGAGATTCTACTCAGCTTCATGTTTCAGATCTGAGCTAGCTTACTGACTCTCGGAAATTATTTGGAAGAGGTGAACACATCAACACCAGGGCAGAATTAAGTACTATGACAGCTTCCTTCTGAAAATCCTGTTGTCAGTCCTCAAGGCAGATCAGAATAACCTTTTTGGCACCAGGGGTACTCTCCTTGACTGCAGTCATAAGGAAACCATTCAATTCCATCTTTCTGTTCTTCCTTAATACAGAACCATGACATTATGTAAAAGCTCAAATGGTAGAACATTCATCATCAAAAAATTACTAAAATGGCTTTTTAGTCTTTGATAAAGTATTAATTACCATCCAGATGAGATAGATAGAAATTATCAAATTCAACAGCACTTGTCACTTGACACTTTTCTTTTTACTCAGAGTTTGAAATTCTCATTTCAATGCATATGTAGAAATGAATAAGCTTTGGTTTATCAGAAATCCAGAATTATTTCTTGCAATTATTCTGCAAATGACTAGATTAAAGACATGATTAAAAAAAACTACTATAAATGATTTATATTTACTTGAATATTCATTTTATTCTTAACTTAAGGGTTCATTGCAGTAAGCAGAGGAAAAAGTGCTGTAAATAAATTCAGCTCCATACTTTACATGCAGATTTCAATCATAACAAGAAGAGTTCTATATTTGTTTTTATATAGGGGTTACATATGTTTTATAGAGGGATACATATGTGATGTGTGTTATAAGTTAATAAATTATTAATCTCTCTGGTACAAGTATATTTGTGGATAGAGATGCTTTATGTTCTTATTGGACATATTTTTGCTCAGATTTGTTGTTTTGTTTCTTCTGTTTTCTTACACTGGGAATTAGCAGTTTCTTGGAAAAAGGTGACTAAATCTCATTGCTCCAATGATCTTAATTAATTCTAATCTGCATGAAACCAAGAGAAACAACACTTGTGAAATTTTCTAAAGATACAAATAATAGCTCAGAAATTTGAGCATAGTATGTTTTAAAAAATACAATGTAATAATTACTCTTGTTTGAAGTCATGTGATTTAATTTTTAATCTTAAATTGTGTGTTTTTTTCTGCCCAGGTAATAGAGGAAATGTTCATTCCTATGTTTAGACTTTCTTGGTAATGTTTGTGAAAGATATACATCTGAATCATCTCTGACTGATATAGATGGTAGAAAGAAAAGCATTGTTTTCTATTCAGTGCCTTCTTACCCAGTTGTGAGGTGTCAGGGCTGTGATTTACAGTGATCTCAGTTCAGCTGGCTGGGGCTTTGCCAGGCAAGGTACTGCAGCAAGAATAGCACTACAGTCAACCTCCTCCCCCACATTCCTGGAGTTGTTCTTCCCTCTTCATTTTCCACATGCAAGGGTTTAAAGTAGGAAATATAAACTGGTTTCCCTACTTTTATGCTGTTCAAGGACTCCCTGCTCTGAGAAACTCTTAGCTGCTTGTTTAAAGCATTGTTAAGTGCTCATTGTGCTGTGGGAGTTAAAACAGATTTAAGAAGGTCTGAGGCTCTAGCCCATTGTTTTCATTTAAAAATATTTAGGCTATTGATTAGCTGGATTGGCTCTTGTCTATTTCTTTATTTAGAAGACCTCTTTGAGTTTCCCTGACATGAGGGATTCTTTTCCCTATATAAGTGCTGCAGATAAAAATAAAGGCGCATCAATTGTGTGAGACGCAGGATTATGAAGAATGCAAATGATATGAAAATGAGGTCCAGGCATGGGAAACACAGTATTTATAATGACATTAGTTAAAATGCATGACATTTTCAAGGCAATGTATTGAAGTGGATTTCTTTGCAATTAAGTGAGAAATATAGTTTTAGGCCTATCTTGCTATTTCCAGCAAGGTAGGAAAAGTGTGGAGTTACAGAAATGTAGCTTTCATTTCCTTTTTCCCTCTGCTTTTCTGCACCATCTGGTTGATTAATATATTAAACCAATGAGCTACTAACCACCTTTTTCCATTGCTTTTCCCAATGTATTCCTTCATCATTAAGATCCCACACTTGAGAGGAAGCTTTTTTCATTGTTTGACTTTTTAGTCTTTCTTTGAAACAGAATCACAAAGCTTTCAGTTGAGTTTATGGAAAGTGCTTTTGTGTCAACAAGCAGATGAATTTTTCTTTTTTGCTTTTGACATGGCACATCCTCATGCTTGAGTTTCTTGGAAGGTTTGTCCACTATCAGTGCTTCCTCTTCCTTAAGTGTTCTTAGTTTTTTCAGGTTTCTCACTATTCTTCACCTTACAACTTCAGTAATTTCCAAAAATTTGTCTTTGCTACTCATTCTTCATGTCTGGCTTATCTACAAATTCTTTCTATCCAAAGCAGTGCTGAAGATTCAATCTTTTTTATTTGCTGATTCAGCTAAAAATTTTCCAAATTTCTTCAGCTGCCTTCTGTGCTGTGAACTCTTTGGAAAATTGCATTCTATATTGTCTCATCCTTCCTCAAGCTCTTACCTAGTGCTTCACTCAGATCACTGCTGTTGAAATTAGCTCACTGTTGTCATACTACCTTTTTAAATTCCTATTTTTGCTGTTCAAGTGTCTTTTAATTTTTGTGTCTTTTTTTTTTTCATTTAAGAAAAAAGAATTTAAGAAATTTGGTCCCTTCTCACTTGGCTTTTCATTCCACAATCATCTTGTTTCCATTCTTTTCCTCTCTGCCAGAGGTACTTGCATTTTTTTCTATTTACTTTTGTACTTTTAAATTATTTCCTAATATTCCTTTGGTTTGGAACATTCTTCTTTATTTCAAATGTAAGGTGTCTATCTTTCTGCTTCAACTTTCTGTTACTCAGAGCGTGCTGGTATTTGGCTTGGCATACATTGCTTTTACTGTGGTTCTTTCACAGATCACAGTCATGAAGTTTCTGGTTTAGTAAAGGCAGAAATAGAGTTAATTTCGGTCTCTAATGAGCAGACTAATTTCTAGAACACAGACCCTTCTCTAATTCATCTTGTGTTCCCTATATTCTGAATACAGCGGATAGGACTCTTTATACTCGTCTCTGATGCGCTTAACACTATGGCAGGTTTAGACAAGCACATGACAATGAGTCTCATTTCACAAAGAATGGATATTGAAAAAACAGGATAAGAGAGGAAAATAATGTTCACATGTATCCTTGAACACAACTGTGGCTGATTGCAACATGTATTTGTATATGGGTTTTATGCTAGAAGAAAATGTAGTGCAAAAATAACCTCAGACCCTCCGCACTAGAGGTCACTAAACACAACAATTTCAAAGGGTCTCTAAACAGTGCTTTTTTTTTTCTTTTCTTTTCTTTTTTTTTTAACTGAACACTTCATTTACATTTCTACAGTTAAAACCCTCAAGAGACAGCAGTAGGTGAGGAGCCATCTGCTCCTGTGTATAAATGTGGAAGGCATCAACAGTGAAACTGCTCAGCTGAGACCATCCCTCATGATGCAGGAGCCTGTGCCTCACTGTTTCCTTGTTCTATGGATCAAGGAAAGGATATATTGTTTTATTTCACTTTTACTCCAACTTGCCTTTATAATCCAGGCATGATAAAACAAAATAAGTTTTCAGACAAGTAGGTGATTATACCTTTGTGAGACAGTATGAGTTGGAAAACTTAAATAATCTTAGAAACATAAGCTTTAATTCAGAGACCAAGCAACAGGTTAAATTGCAGAGGAAAGGTCAGATATTGATGCAGAATGATTACTTGAATCTCAGGAGATCTTTTTCAGAGATCTTCTATCTTTGTGGAAAATATTTCACAAGACTTACCAGTACAAAAAAACCCCAACATAACAAAGGGACAAATGCAATGAGGTTCTCAGCCAAGAGACAAAAAGAAATGAAAGAACTTTTGGCTACCTGGCTTTAGATCTGTTGGAAAAACTAATGTATTGTTAGATATTCTTGATTTAAATGGCTTTCTCCAAACATTTTGAGGGCTTTATGATGTTATCTTCCTCATTGATAATATGACATTCCCACAAGATAAAGTGGATTCAGCATAAGAAAAGATGGAGAGGAGATTGAGTAGGGAGAAGTTTGGGTGACTCTTTTGGGAGAAGGATACAGACAAAATGGTCATCTTTTACAACGAACATATTGCTCTGCACAGTCTGCAGTAAGACTCCCACTTTATACCATTACCCTGATGCCAGCAAGAACCTGTGAATTTCACCTCGTGTCCTGGTCCTTCCTGCTGCTGGTCCACACAGGAGCTGATGGATTGCTAGTGCTGTCAGCCACTCTTTCAGCTCAAGCAGCACAAAGCTTTCTCATCCTGATATAGATCCTTGTCACTTTCACTTTCCTACCATGTGATAGAAGTAGATTTTTTAAACAGAAATTTTACATAATTTCAGGAAAAGCTTCCTTATAGGCATTTTATTAGAATCAAGAGGGAAAATAATTTCATAGTCAGGGAATTTTTGAATTTGCCTTACTTTTCTAATAATACTTGTGTCATCTGCAAATACACTATGCTGTGGGCTGTAATTGTATAGTGTATGTATATTTTCAATAAAGGGTGCATATTTTTTACTCTTGTCATTGTACAAGAGTAAAAAATATGCACGAAAGGAGACTATTTTCTACAGTTACTAAATTAGTAGACCTTCTTGACCTTAATTTCTTTGCTCTTCAATTCTCTATCATCTTGTAGGAGTGTTGTGAACAGTGGTTAATTAATATTTTTAATTGTTTCTGTACTGTGGTGGTGAGCACCAGAGAAACTTATGAGGAAATTAACAATTCTATCTTGAGAGAAGGGTTTGACTAGTGTGCAGTAAATAAGGCCTTGGGTCACACTTTGAAAAATGAGGAGAAAACAAAATATTGAGTAGTTACTCATTATGTGAACATTCTGTGCACTGAGAAAAGCAGAGGTCCTGTGAGAGAGAGAAGTGCTCACATAATTAGATTTTGTCAAAAAGCTTATGTGCAAAGAGGATGCACAAAGAATGAAGGATGGACAGGAAAATTAAAGATGGGCATTTCTTAACATTTAAAGCTTTCTTCAATAGTCTTATGGTATGCTTTCAACACAGTTTGGATTTTCATGTGTGTACTTACCTTCTGTGTGTAGGCAAAAGAAATTTTCAATGGCTTTGAAATACATAAACTATTGAAAGCTGACATGATACACCTTGAAGGAACATTCAGTCTTAAATCTGTTTTATCTAGGCTTTCCAAGGAAAATTTTAACAAAAAATAATAAGATGAAAAACACATTGAGTCTTTCAAAGTAGTTTACTCCCTTTTCCTTCAGCTTGTTTCCTTCAGCACTTTGTGGCTCTTGGATTAATGTGATTATCCTGAAAATGCCAGTTTAAAAAGAACTGTTCCCATCCAAAATTATTCCTCAAGTGAACTGTTAGGTGTGTTCACAAAAAAAAAAAAATTCTGAACAAGAAGAGGCTTAAATTCTATCAAATTATGAAAGATCTATAATGTGTGGTCATACCTGTATTTCTGATAATACCTTAACAAATTTCTGGAGATTGCTTTTTTGGACAAAGGGTCAATCCTTTGAAATACTTACTGGCTTCTCTGTCAATAGGTCTAGGGGAGAGGTTATCAGATTACATGTTTGCAAGTGTGGTGAAGGAATGAATGCAAGTTTTTGAGGTTTGATTTGACAATGGACATTTTAAAGGGACTTGGCAGATGTGGAGTTGTGTAGTATTTGCTTGGATTTTAAATTGAAACAAATTCTGGAATATGTATCTTTGTTAAAGAAATGTGTACTCAGTTTTTAGATGAAAAGAAAAAGATGCCACTAAAATATGTGATGCCACTAATAAATAGGTAAAGAATTGAAGCTAAAGAATGGATTATTAGTATATATATTTGAAATGTCAAGTAAACATAGAAGATACTAGATAAGATGAGATACTTATCATAAAAACATGTTGGATTTGTGGCAGTTTTAGTGTACATTTTGTCCTTAATTTTCAATCTGAGTTTCCACTTATAAATTTTAAATACACACACACATTTAGTTGGTTATGCAAAGAAGAACTAAGAGTGTTGTTGTTGTTAAAGAGTCGTGTCCCCGAAAAGCGAAAGACTGAGCTGTAGTAAAGCAATTACCTGTAGTAGTTCCGGACATCAAAACCTGTTTTGAAAAATAATAGGCCTTATCCAATCCTTCCTATCAATATATTTACTTATTCTAAATATAGTTTTATGACTATAATACTAGTTTTATGACTTAAGCATTTGTATTTACTATTTTTCATTTAGCAATATATTTAAATATCTTCACAATAGTTTTTAACCATAAATATACTCAGAGAAATTACTTAACAGTCTTTCAGTGTGAAATTGTCCTACTAATATTACCCATGATTTGGCAATTGGCTTCACTGTGTCGTAATTCATGGAGCTATAGGGTTTCTTCTTTACTCATAATGTTTTCTTTGAAAAACAGAAAATAAATTTTTATGCTTTGTGATTTGAAAATATGATCTATCTTAAAAAATGGAGCTATTTTCTTCCCAGGGAATTTAACAGATTATATGGAGCAGAAAACTGTATCTTTACTAATACTTTCCACTGTGTTTCAAGACCAGATCTGAATGTGTGGGGACTCCTGTCACTTATTGTTACTAGGGAACAATTGGATTTTCTAGATTATTTTGACAGTAACTGTAACAATGGCTATATTTCTTTTGATGTTTTTTCCCAGATAGTTTATTTTTATCTTGACATTTTGCCCATCCTGTGAATCTCATCATGGGAAAGAAACAGCAGTTTGTCTCAGAGCAGTTCAATTTCAATCTCTAGGTGACAAGTTGATATTTCTTTCCTCTTGAAGAAGCTTTTAATATGATGTGTTAAATGTCAAGGAAACTCTTCAATATATATTGAACTTTACTAACCTTATTTCTCTTAATATTAATGACATATTGACAGCATCTTTTGAAAAATGAACACTTCTCACAGATGTCAGGATTCTGCACTCACATTATTCCTACAGGAATCTCACATTCCAGTTGTTATTGTTCAGAATTGTGGTAACTTTTACTATACAAGGACTTTTACAGACTAAAAAATGCATGTCATGAGTTTTGCTTAATTATTGGGTGCTGACAGTGCTGATCTAATAGATTAGAGATCAGAAGTTGGTTAGTAATTGTGTAAGTTAGCTTTGAATGATGATTGTAATTTGGTATCAGAAGTTTCTGAAGCTAGTTCCCCTAAGCTCACTTATTGATCTTACAAATCTAGGTGACTAAGTGAAAGTGTCCCATAAGGGCTATTACCCAAAAGAACAAAATGGAATTTTTGTCCAGGAAAACAGCAAGTATCCATATTGGAGTCAAGGTCTCAATTCATGATAAGCAGTGCTGAAGGTCCACTGGAGGAAGTAGTTCTATGGAGAGATTTGAAAAGGAAAATCAATAAGTTTTCTAACAAATATCACAAAGAGCACCCTAAAATGGGGGTTCGCTGAGCTGAATAAGCATTGGCACCTGGAGCCATCTGCAGTGCCCACAGGCTTCAGCGCCTCTGGCAGGTGCAAGGTCTGATGGAGGGAAACCTCTGCAGCTCCATCTGATGTGGAAAGGGTGTCCATGGATATCTGCATGAGCACCAGCTGCCTGTGAATGCCTAGGAAGAGCTGCATGTTTCTCTGGGCTCCAGAAGCTGTGTCCTCCACTGAGCACATTGAGATTTCAGTCCCTTAGCTCACATGCTGCTCTCTGTACACAGACACTTTGTCTTGTATACACCTCAAATTTAGTCCTGGTGCTTCCTTCTAAAGCAGACCATATCCAGCTTCTTCTCGCTTCTCATACGCTTTCTGTTTGTTGCACATTAATACATATTAGTGTATTCTTCCAGACATTAAAAAGAACTCCCATCCAATATCCTATTTGGAAAAAATTCACCTGAGTGTTTATTTGGAAGAAATTCTACTTTGAACACATTAAATACAGTTTAAGGATTTTGTTGCAGTGATTTTGCATTGACTGTCTGACGTTGAAGGAAAAGTGTAATTATTGAACTTGAATTCTGCACATCTTACTTTCTCTTTAATACCAGATAATATGATGTAAAATGCAGTTTGTGTCCAATACAGTCAAATATATAATCTGTATTACCAGGAAGTATAATTTAATACAGTTGTGATAATTTAAAAATATTTGTGAAGTTCCTAAATTACACTGAAATACAAACAACTACAAATGATTTGGTATGGTTTTTTCCTGGTAGTTAAGAAAATTCTGAGCTACAGACCCACAGATATATTAATTTTGTTTCTATATTCGTGCTTTTTAATAATTTGCTTAATGTACAAGAAGAAAAGATCTTTAGAAGGGAAAAGCTTTTTACATTCCCATGAGAAGTCTGATACATGATATAAACATATTACACCTGTCTCTGGAAAAGCAGTGCCTGCTCCCATTTATAGTGTATTGTACTTGCTTAGAGCACTAAAAACATTTGTTTAGAAAGGAAGGGATTATAGTTAGCAGCAAACAATGTGCAAAACCCATTTGTTTATTTACTTATTTATTGTGAACTATTCAGAAAGATCTATCCTGTATTTCAGAGTCTTTGTGAATATTTAAAGTTTAACATAAGGATAAATATTCTTAGTAGAAAAAGTCATGATTGCCCGAGGCCACAACATTCTATCAGTATCACAGATAGTTGCTTAGATCTCAAACCCCATAGCACAAAAAGTAATGTTGAGTAATCAGATGTCTCAGGCTGCCCTCTGAGAAAACACCAATAAACTATTTGTCATTATTATTATTCACAGTTGCTATTGCAAGAAAGTCAAGGGCAATATAGGTTTATGGAAAGTATACATTATGCACAAGGAGGAATAAATACGTCAGGGATGATGACAAGAGCCTTGCACTCCAAGGGCTGGGCTTTCAGCCTGGAGAATGTTCAGGGTAAGCTGTGAGTGCCTGTGCTCTGCGTGGGCTGGAAGAGCTGGAAACACATCTTGCTCCTTGTGGCTGCTCATCACCTGCTGCCCTGCTGGTCATGGCAGAGCACACATGACAAATAAATTGCATACAGGCTCAGAGAGCTGCCGGCTCTGTGTGTGAGAGCAAGGAAACACCACTGCTCAATGCTGGCCCCTGGAAACCGTCAGTGCTGCCACCAGTCCTGGACTGGGGGATTTCACCTCTCATAGACACTGCCACTGTCACTGCTGCTACCACTGCCACACTGCTCTGCATAAAAATGACAGTTTTAGTTCTCTGAGAACATTTCAGTTTTCTGGAGCGTGTCATATACAGTGAAACAAGATAAAGAAAGATGGGACAACCCTGATATCCCACCAGCATAGTACAAAGGAAAGGCTGGGGTTCTTCAGCTGCAGAATTCAATTGCTTGGGATCAACAGGAATGGACATATCAGTCTGTTATCAATTCTCAAATTCTCATCTCAGTTACACTTGCTGTAAGGTGGAGCAACTCTGAAAGAATTCAAAAAACATAGTTTGGATTTATGTGAGTGCATCTGGGGACAATGTTTTGCTCTGGTTTTGCATACAAGCAAATTATTTGCCTCAGCTTTCCAGAAAAAAGGTTTCACTTAATGGCAACACAGCACAATTGTTTGTGGTTTTTGCTGAGGTTTTTTGTTTGCTTTCCATTGCACAGTATCCTTTAAGTATTCAGAAAACAATCTGTGGCTATTTATAATCTTGCAAACTGGATCAACTGTTCTCTTTCTCAGTGCTTCATTTAATGTGACAATGATGGAGAAGGCAACATTGTAAATTTTCATAAAATTAACTTTGCAACATTATTTCGTTGCTTTACAATAAGTTTCTATGATGCCCTGGGGCACCTCTGTTTGTATTCAAATGTCTTGATCACAGTTTTGTTAGAGTAGAATCACTTGACCTTATTCTCTCTCTCTTTCTTTTTTTCTTTTCTTTTTTTTTTTTTTTTAATAATCTGAACTCAGGCTGTTCTGTAGCTGCCCTCTGATACAAATAGCTGCACTCTTGGGGAACTGATTAAAATTTGTGTGCTTTATAAATATGTCCCTAGAATCATGTTGCTACAGGAGTAGCTCTAAACTATCAGTATCTGTGCTATTTTCACATCAAAGTGCAAACAGGAAATATTCGGAACCACAGATAACTTATAGCCTTCTTAAGATACTATTTATGCATACTAATTAGTTGTAACCGTGGGAAGTGGTATTAACAGTATACTTTTCATTTTAAACCAGACTCTCTTGTGCTCCACTTGATTAATTGTCACAGACTGTAATTTCATCATAGTTAAAACTGATTAAAGCCCATTTCCCTGTAGTAATATATATATTTTTTTTGGTTTGGAGAAATTAATATTCCTCAAAATCTAATTAATGATCTCCAAAGAATTATTTGCATGGAGGATGTTAGAGTTTTACAGCAATTATGCATTGTGTGTAACTCATTAAAAGGTCCATTTTCATTACTGGATTTAGTGATGAGGTGACAGGCGTAACCACTCCAACTGGCCAGGCAAAATACAAAGTGAGACTGGGAAATCCTTCATTCTAAAGCCATCAGTGTAGCCAAGATATTTCTCCATCATTACATTTTTAGAAAGAAAATGGCTCTGAAATTAACAGTAAGGTCTTTTGAAGGTCACCTGTTTGACAAAAATTGTGGCGTATTCCTTCCCTTCAAAGAAGAATCCATCTGATGGTGTTCTGAAGGGCTGGATCCTGCTGCATTTGCTGCTCACTGAGTAATGTCACCATCAATCATCACTTGATTTGAACTATCCTGAACCACAAGATATGATGCACTGTGGGAGAGGGTGGGCAGTTTTCACTGGTGGATTGTAGAGCAATGAGATATCAAGCACCAGTTCTTCTCCAAACCTGTGTCAATCGCTCCTCTGATAGTGGGAGAAATTAGAAACACCTTTCTTTTGCCTTTTTTTGAGCCATATGTTGCACAAAAGTTTGGCTCAGAAATTGATCTTTAGTTCTGTTACACTGGAAGTGGCTGTGCATAACAAAGTTTAATATGTTTAATTTGTCTGAGGCATCATTAAAGCCCACCAGGCTAGCTGTGCACAAGGTAGCATAATTCATGGCAGACAGGAGATCCATTCATTATTTCTGCCATAATTACAGCAAGAGCATTATTGATAAATCAAACAGAAGTAATAATTCTTTTTAAAAAATGAAGTTTCTGTGGCTTTATAATGAAACAGGAAGATACAGTATGTAAAATCAGTCTTCCTAGTCGCACATTTATTTGGACTTCTGAGATGCAGAACAAAAATATTCTCACCTTTTCTCTGTGTTTCACTTATATATTTCATCCTAGGCAATGTTAATATATAAAGAGTCACACACTACAGCTCAAAATATGCAAACTATGCAGTTTGTCTCTTTCATTCCCACCTGCACATTCCCCAATAAATCAGTGATAATAGTATCTGAGGTCCTAATACAGCAAAACACTTAAGAACATACTTAACCTTAAATACATGAGTAGTCTCATTATAATCAGCAAGATTTCTCATGCTTAAAATTTAAGTTCATATTTAAGTGCTTTGTTGAATCATAGCCAAAATGAAATTGTACAAACCAAGGTGTTTTCTGCATTGAAATACAAGTACAAATACAGGGCATTAACACTGTGGCTTACCCTGATGAAAAAAACCACTCCTGGAAGTGTGAATTACAAGAACACTATTAATTCAACCTCATGGGGCTTTACTATAGCAATGCATGCTCTATAGATGGGATTTTCAAGGCTGAATGTATTTAGAAGTGCTAAGCACAGGCAAAGAGAAGAATAGTTATCCTGGAATCACTCATGATTACTGGGTTCACCACGATTGCTAACGTATCCAATTATTCCTGTCTATTGTTAGCATGTCCTCAGTATTTCCTATGCCTTAAAGCCCAAAGAGTGTGATTCCACCTGGCAAGTAATATCACAGCACTATTTGTGCAACGAGTCTGTGGCAGTGTTTTGGTTTATCATGACAACAGAAATGCTAAATAGCAATAATCTTTTATCTCTTACTGGAAGTAGATTATCTGGATGACCTAATCCTGTCTTTCATTTTTTTTTGTGTAATGCACCTTTACTTTCAGATTCACAGAGAGGTGTGCAAATTTGCTCCAAATGCTAAGAAATAAATACAAACATATTTTTTAAATCCTCAAATAAAATAAGCAATTTTTGCTTTTATATTTAAAAAGGAGGATTCAATGTACAATCTTCTTTTGAATACAAGTTAGCCCAACAGCAATCTCACTGGAGTTTTAATATTTTACAAGTGTGATCTAAGGCTAATTTGTATCTGCATATAAAATGAAGGCAATTAAAGAAGGAAAGAAGAAGGAGAATCTGATATATTCTCTCTCTTATTATTCTTGATTAATTTGGATAACTTTAAAGGACTAATTATTTTTCCTAGTAGAATGTCTGAGGTAGCATTTCATCCTTCTGGGTACACTCAGTTGTACTTTAATCCTACTTTAACCTGACTAGTAATTTCAGAGTTTGTATACTTCTTACTCATCATCATGCAAAATATTTTCTCTCGGGATGGTGATCTTTGAGTTTTGTTATGGTTATTTTTGAGACAAGTTAGCTTGTATTGAAACAGAAATATCGGTACTAAGATAAATAGTTGTCAGCAGTCAAAGGCCTATAATATGCAAATGCTTTTGCTAAAATAATAATCTGATTCATTGTTATGTAGAAAATGAACTAAGGTGCTACTAATATCTGAGTTAATGCAAGCTTCATGAAACCCTCATGAGACTGCTCTCGTGCTGATGGCATCCCAAAGCTCAAGAGCTTTGGGGGTTTTTTTTGGTCCTCTCTTTTTCCCCAGACCAGAAATGAATGAACTGCTCTTTGCCCAAACACGTGCCTTTATAGGACGTGGCTTTTGTATCTGAATTTTTTTGCTTGGAATGGCCATTTCATTATCTAAAGTCAGAAAATGTCTAAACTTACACACATACACACACCCCTACCCCCATCTCTAAGCTTCCTTCTGCTAAGTTGGTGTGAAGCCAACAGAAGTTCATGTGGACCTAAGGAACAAAAAAAAAAAAAAAAAAAATCAAGACTTTAAATAATATTTCTCATAATACAGCTATGGAGAAAGTACAGAAGGTACTCAGCACTCATATAAATACATCTTTTTCCTCTTCACTGGGCGGTATAATAACTACTCACCCTCTTTTTTCATACATGTAATACTAAATTAAAGTTAAGGTGCATGGACTACTTGAGGCTGGTGATTTAGAAAAGACAACTAGGCAAAAGTCTGGTTGCAGAGCTGGCTTTGCAATATTTTAAGATGATACTCAGGATTTTTAAGCAAACACCGTCTACATCCATGTTCCCAGAACATGTCTGAAAATAGCTATAAAGGAACAATTGCATTCCACTTACTATCTGTGAGCTACATGGAACGGTTCTTTCATAGAACAATAAAATAATCTGCTTGCTGGCAACATTTTTTTAAAAGATTACAATAGGGAGAAATATTTGTATGAATGAAATGTAAGAGTTTACTTCTACCTTGCTTTTTTTAAAGTAGTTTCTGTTTTATGATTTTGCTTTGCCTGCATATTTCTAAATTCATGGCTTCAAGTGTATTTTGTAGCCAGAAATCTCATAGAATATATTTTTTATTTTTTCTCTGAATTTTTTTCTCTTATCATGTTACCACATTTTGTAATCATGAGAAATATCCTGCTCCAACTTTTATCCAGAATTTTCTGCATATTTCCCTTATTTCCCTGGGTTTTTTCCTTCCCAGTGAATTAGCACATCCTGGTCTTCCTGTTCCCCTTTCAGATAAGAATTTTACCAAGACCGCAGTTATTTTTGTTGGGGTCACTAAGGCCTCTGCTGTGTTTCCAGCAGCCTTAGTGCAAATGACTGGATTCAAGCAGCATTTATGTAGTCTCAGAAATTGATCTAGAGCCTGTTTAAAGTCACTGAAGACATTCCAATCAACAGAATGAGTATGAGACCCTTATAAGATAATGAATATAAGAATAAGTCAAAGAGAATTTACTAAAAATAATAATAAAAAGTTGAGGGAGTTTTTTTTAGTGTAGTGTTTGTTGTCCAGTCATGTGTTCTGAAATTTGATTAAGCATTTATTCATTCTTGCCAAGTATCATATACTAATAATTTCCATTCTTCAATTGTTGTAAAAATATTCAGTGTTCATTTTATCTATTGTCACACTTTGTTGTTGGATGCATGTCACACTTTCTTCTCATGGAATGAATGCCTAAAAATTAGTAATTGGAATATAAATGATGAACAAAGGACAAGAAATGGAACTCCAGTACAAATAAGAGACTCCTGAGATGTGCAAATAGGTGTTTTTCTGTGAGTGGTAACACCAGGATTTCTGAGTGACTAATATTAGAATGTCACAGAGACAAGACAGTTAAAGACTGAAACATGAGGGAAAAATATTTTTTTAATATTTGACTCTGGTATCTGGATAAATATACATATATATTTCCTTGTATTATTTCTGGTGAATCATGGAATAGGTTTTGTTCAAAGGGGCCTTAAAGCTCATCTAGTTCCAACCACGCTGCCGTGGGCAGGGACACCTTCCAGTATTCCAGATTGCCCAGAGCGCAAGTGCTCCAACCTGGCCTGGAGCACTTCTGCATCCACCATTTCCCTGAGCAAGCTGTTCCAGGGCCTCACCACCCTCACAGGGGTGAAATGTTACACACATGTGTGTCTCTGAGTGTAGGGGAGAGGTTTAAAAATATATGAATTATATTAGGAATTTTAAGAGTACAATTATGTATTAGTGACATATCTGACTAAGTGCATGTACAGATTTAGCTGAAATCAAGGGACCTATTTACATCAATTCTAGGCTAGTGCTTCAGCTTTTATAATGGAAATCTGATGTGGTGTTTCCTCTCTTGAATGGTCTGCTTCATTTATCTAATTTCCTCTAGGATTCTGCATTGTATGAAATAGGCTATCAGGATGCTTTCAGTGGAAATGATCAAGGACTTCAATCTGTTAACTTGCCCAGACAGAAAAAGTGTATTGAAACTTACAAATATGTTTAGACCTGAATCGAAAATGACCACACTGATATACAAGAATATAAGCGTGAAAATGTCACAGTGTCCCAAGTCAAAATAACATTATATATTCCCAGATACATTTAGCTGAGTTCTTATAAAATGATGAAAGTTAGATTTTAAAGCAAGCATAAGGAAGGCTGGAAAACAAATCTTCTAAGGCCCTTGAATGAGTACAAATATAGAAATTCAAGGAAATAATTTTTGTAACATTCTGAGTCTAGAATATGCATCTGTCATCTTGTAGACAGGGCTGAAGAACACGGTACTTCAACTGGATGTCAAAATAGCAGCCAAGTTTTTAAACCTGTAGCAGCAGGAATGTGAAGGAGTGAAGGATTGAAATCAATTATTTGAATAATACTAGTCTCTTTTCCCTAAGGAGTAAAGTTTTTTTGCATATCACTTATGAAACAGTACAGTACATCTAGCTGCATTTAGACATTAACATTAATTGCTAATGGTTTCCTTTTACAGATTCTAAATGGTGGATTTATTGAATCAGCCTAAATTTGGTCCTTCAGGGGGATGTAAGAATAAGCTTGTCTATCCTTAGGAGCAAACTGCAAATCAGCAATTTTAGTGCTGCCTAAGATTGTCTGTTGTGGTGGCTTTTTTTGGTTTTGTTAGGGTTTTATTTTTTTTTTAAATTTAATTACTAACATATATCAAGTTTATGTTAATTATATGAAAACATAACAGAGATACTCAGTAGCATTTAAGGAACTTAAAGTAATTAACCTCATTCTAAGTTGCAAAATGCTAGAAGACTCAGCACATTAAAGTAGGTGTAAAAATATAATGGAACACTTGGTTTTACTGGTATTCAGCTTTTCTATGAAACCAAGTTAAACTTGTTTTCCTAAATGTGTTAATGAACTTTCTTCAGATATCATATTTTTTCTCTATCTTTCTCATGTCTACAGATTTCTTTTCCATCCTTGTGCAATCATCTAAAAAGCCACCTTTACTTCATTGGGAATGTCACTTGAATTTGTTTATGTTTCATTAGATGTACAACACAATACATATATTTTTTCAATCTGGATGACTTTGTTAATTTTTATTCAGAGCAAAGCAGTGAGGAGCAAATATATTTTCTGCAAGAATCAAAATGACCAGGTGGCCAGTAATCCTGAAATATCAGTGAAGAATGACTTAGCATAGCACTCACCAACACAATCCCAGGAGCACTGACTGCATATTAGTGATGATCAAGATAATATCTTATTTTGAAATATCTTTACTGTTATACAATGCTCTACAACATATTAACTTACAGAAACCTTTAAATTAATGAAATTAATTAATTTTTTAATCAAATGCACTCTAGTTATAGAAGGAAGTGAGCTTCTTTATTTCAGAAGATAGTTCAAATTATGACCAGGAATTTGCAGTGTGTATGGACTCAATAGATCTAATGAAAGACTACATGGTTCCACAATTTGACAATGCTGAGATTTTCTCATGTTGAGTTATGGAAGAAAAGGCAAATGAATCCACAAAACTATTCTAGGTGTTGCAGAAATACATGAATCAAATTGTATTTTTCTTTTTCTGAAAATGTATGTGTGCAGTGATTTTTAATGAAAGCATTCTGAAAAGATGCATAACTGCCAGCTTGTAAGTCTAGTTAAAAAAAACAAACAAAAAAACCCCACAGAAAGTTACAATGCAAGCATTTTCTTTTGCGTTTTAAGAAGACATAGGGAATAAAAAAAGATTAACAAACCTTCCAGTGAATACTTTAAATAAGAAGTGTGTCTAGCTTCTGCATTGCAAAACTGCTTGAATAAGAATGTAAAAGTCATGACATATCACTTTCTCCTAAAATGTAAGAGCATTATTTTCTCCTTAATTAGCTCCTTTGAAAAAATCTGCAGTCTTGCTGAAAGAGATATTTTTGTTTAGTTTTAATGAGTAGGCGTGTCTCTGGAAGGTCCTATATTGACAACTCCAAGGACCTTTCATCTACAGAACCATACACCTGGGCAGTGACATTGCTTGCTTCGCCGAGGTGCCATGCTTATTCCTTAATCTCAGATAATGACAGGTTTGTTCTTTGTCCTTGACTCATCACTTCCTTCTCTCCCTGTCACGAGAGAGACGCACAATATTCCAATTAGTATCAGATGTGGCAGCGGTGCTTCTGAGCCAGTGATATTTGGCCTTTGGGAAGTGAGCTGGGTTCTCCATGCTCCTTACTGGAGGCACAGTGGCACCTGTCTGATAGCAACATGAGTTTCTCACTCTTTCCCGTTTGACCTGGGTGAAGTCTGAGCCAGAAATGCAGTATTCAAAGTGCTTGTATTCCACTACATGCCTATCCAGTCTACGGATCCTTTTGGAAAGAGATTGCAAGATGAATTAAGGAAAAGGAAAAGGTGGCATATTTTTTGTTATCTTCATGTAACAGCATGAGATTGAATTTTGGCAAAAAATGAAAGCGGTTCAAAAAAATCTTTTTGACAGGTAACATTCCTTTCAACAGAAATGCAAAATTTATTACAAATGTATGCAGCACCTCCTTCCTGACTTAAGAAACATTTTGAAACATGATTTCTCTCTGCTTATTACATAACTAAACCAAGCATAGTTGCTGTAGGAATTTCAGAAAGAACACTGTAGTAAGCTCTACTGAGTCATTTGGTCAAAATCCAACTTTGCAGTTTTGGTTCTCAGCAGAATTAAAAATTTAATCTTAAACATTCAATGTATAGTGTTTGCATCATCCTGGTTGCTGTTAGATGGAATGAAAAATGGTGATTCTGCAAAAGTCTTGTCATTTAATTTGCATATAAAGACCTCCAAATGCATTTTAATTAACATTATATTCCTACTTACTGACAAAGTGGTTTTATTCTGTACATTTTTTAGGAATGCTATTTAAATCCAGAGTATACAGTAGAGTTTTGTACCACAGCTCATAAAATTCTTTTTTTTTTCAATAGCAGAAGAGTCTGTGGGAATACCTGTGTCATGTCGTAGAACTGACTGCAATTAAGACATGGAGAATAAAGTCTAGGTTCCCTCTGGCTACCCTGTGGACACTCAGAGAAGAAAGAATGCAAAAAGCATTCCTGTGGGCAAAGTTCCCATCCTGTTCTGGCCGTGTACTCACATGTAAAGAGTTTGGGAGGAGTAGCCACTGATTTTACCCCATCTCTGATAGCTACTAAATGAGTATAAGAAGGGGCAGATGGAGAGTGTCGGGAATCGTTTTCCTCAGAGGAAGAAAATTCTCTGGAGACACAATTCATTTCCCAGAGATATCAATGCCTCCAAATCTGGTCCTTCTTAAATAAAAATGGCCATAACCTGCAGATTTCCTAAATGTTGATAGTACTAAATCACTGCAAATTTTATGCTATGATCTCAAAGTCAATGTTGATAGATGTTGATAGTTGATATGTTGATAAATGTTGATAGTACTAAATGTTGATAGTACTAAAATGTTGATAGTACTAAATCACTGCAAATTTTATGCTATGATCTCAAAGTCCCTGAGATCATAGCATAAAATTTATTCTCTGAGATTTTTGAGCTGGTGAAAGGGAATAAAGTACTACTTTTCCTGCTTGTCTCAGAAGAGAAACGAAAAGAAAAAATGTCAGAACAGATGAGTGGGAAAAGGGTTTTAGGACTATATGGCTGTTCCAGGTAACATTTTAATTTTTTTTTCCTCCAGTAACAATGGCAGCTTAAGTAGAACCTTATCTACTTTACCTCTAGTCTTTTTATCCTTTTCCTACTCTTTTCCCTCAGCTGTGCCAAAATTTGTTCATTGGATTGCATTGAGAACAGAATGCAATAAGTGATCTAGGTTAAAAATCCTCTTGCAGGAGAAACAAGGTTTCTTGCAGGTTTCTAAAACCCAGTTCAGAAAAGGGTTTACAGATTGTAAATGTTAATGTCATAGTGGGAATCAGTTTCCAAGAATGAGCTGGGGAATAAAACTCATGTAATTGGTTCAGCTGCAAAGGAAAAGATTCATGTTATTGTGGAGTCTGTGTGTTTGTGTCTTACTGAAGATGCAAAGAATTTAGCATGTGTTTTCAGTTTTGTGAAGCCTGAGCATCTCGTCAATCTCCTAAATTTCAGTTTTAGATTTTCCTTCATGTATTTTATTTTTTTCCTCTGTACTTGACCATAGATTATTCATTCAGGAAGATGAGTATGTGAAAAGGAAATGCAAAAAGATTGAAACTTATGCAGGTGTTCAGATCCTTATTACAAGCTTAAATTACATGCCTGTGGTGCTTAACTGAAGGCTAGATACCTATCTAGAGGACATGGGCATGCAAGAAAGGGTTTATAGCTTTGTTTCCAGTTTAGCAAAGTGCCTTTGAAGTAGATTGTCCACAGATTATATAGACCAAAAAAAAAAATTAGATCTTGTTTAGCTTGTGCTGAATGCAGGAAAATCTCTCTGTAAACAGTAGCTGCTAATAGTAATGGAAAAGGCTTCTAATCCAAATACTGACAAGGTAAGAAATAGGAATGAGTTCTTGTTTACATTATTTATAACACTTGTGAGAAGGGTTCTTCTCCTTAACTGTTGTTGAAAAGGCCACCAAAAGCCTAAAAGTCAAGCAAAATTGTCAGGGTTTCTATCTACTTTCTGTGAAAGGCCAGATATTTAAAAATGACACATATCTAGACACTGTCAACTGTGAGGCTGTATTAAATGTATTCTAAGATAGATGATGTTAAATGATAGGGGGAGTACTGGCCACTTCTTTTTTCTCTTCCTTTCCTCTTTGCTTGTTTTTTGATATCCAGCCTTTAATAGCTTGGGTAATAAGAGGGAATGGACTGAGACACTGCAGCTCCCAAAAGATACATGTGTACATATTGTTTTACATTTTTTTAACAAAAAATGAAAATATTTCAAGTCGCACTACAAAATGCCTAATTTCCAGTTTTCAGAGGGAAACAACTTATTTTAAATCGTTTAAATATATATATGGAAATTTTCAGTATTCTTAGGAAGGGAGAAAGAAGAGCTGAGGAGGAAAAAGAGCAGAGGTTTCATTGCTTCATAGGAAAGCTTTTTGATAAAGGAATTCTCCATCAGGATGGAAGATGTCTTTTCATGGATTTATGCTTTTGATGCTATTTAGTTTGGCACTGTTTACACCGTGTTGTCCTGAACTGGAATTCAGAAGAGACTGAATTTCAGACTGATGCAGAGTACTGGGATGTGGGCAAGGTGTGTCCTTATTTTAGTTGCATACAAATTGAATTTGAGAGGAGTGGGTTGCAAATGTTATAGTCTTGACTCTATATTCCAGGATTCAGTTCTTGTATTCTAAATGTCATAAAATTCATAGATATCCTCAAATGATTAATTCCTTCTATTATGCTGAAAGGTGACATAAATTAAGAAGCAGAGAACACTGGTGGGTCAGAGCCATCTGCACAGATTCCAGTACTAGGATGTGTGAGGCCAACTTCCGTGTCATTGTTGGTTACCTATTGCCATTACTGAGCACATCAACGTTTTTCAGCAGCAGAGACCATGGTGATGCACTGGCTGCACATTAAGATGTTGAACCTCATTGTGGGAGTCCAGCAGATAACTATTTTAATAAGAATAATCCCCTTCCAGGAATATTTCATAGACATGTGCCCTTAATGATGGGGTTATCTGCCCTATATCTAATTCTGACACAAACTATTTCTGTAGATCACTAAAGTCATTTCTCTCTCCTAAAGAAAAGTTTCTGCATTGTTCATCCTATTCCATGCTGTCTATGCCATCCTGTCATAAATAATCTTAAGCTCCTCATGGTAGGTCTAATATGTTTAAAGGCTTCCAAAACCCACTGTGATTATCTAATCTAACCTCTTTCATAATGAAACTGTAGGACCTGGCAGTATTCATTCCTGTTGAAACCTAGATGTCTGCATTTGAACTAGAGGACACCTTTTGAAAAAACAGCGACCCATGTTGAATAAAAGCCTTTCCACATTTCTTAGAAACCTAATCATTAATTACTTTCAGATGTTATCCACTTTCTAGGTTGAAATTGTCTGGTTTCAGTTTCTAGCCATTGAAGTGTGTTAACCTACATGTGCTCAAGTGAGGTGCTCTGTTCTCTGTGTATCCACATACAGGTTGTGATCAACTCACCTCTTTGCTTCTCTTTGAGATAAATACACTTCGCGCTTGGAGACTTTTGGTCTGTACATATTTTTCATCCTCCAGTGATTCTCTGCTCCTTTGGTAACTCCTTTTCAACATTTTTCTTGATCTGAAGATATAAGACTAGACATGACAGCAATCATACTTGTGTTAGGTAGGTGTGCTCTTATTTGGTATTCACCTACTTTTACATCTAAAGGGTTGTGCTATTCTATTGGACGGAGCATCATATTAAAAGCTCACATGCAGCCTATTAGTCGCTGTAGCTCTTTAATCTTTTAGAGTCACTATCTGACAGAACAGACTATAGTCACATGGAGGATTTTTGCTGTTACCATGTCTCACTTTACATTTGGCCTTGTTGAAATGAACTAAAAGTTGAAATAAAATTTTTCTTGCCTCCAGAATATCATCATATCCAGGTCCCTGCCTTCCAGGAGACTGATAATGATGTTAAGTAGCAGAGAACAAAGAATATATACCAAGAAAAGATCTCCAGAAACACAAATGAAAGTAGAGCTACTTAGCAAAACTTTCCTGCTCTTAGTGACATTCTGAGACATGAATTCCATGGTTATTTCATAGTGCTCTAGTTGTCTAATTGAGACCTCCAATAGCAGCCAGTCAGTCCCCTTGCTGACCCTCATACATTGCAGTCACACTGCGGTCTTTCACACCGTTGCTGCAGTGACATTTTGCAGACTCTGTGCCTAGGTGTTTGTTGCTGTATGCAAAAGTATATAATTCACTTTCACTTTAGACTTCATTACTGCTAGCTAGAAGCATAGTTTATTTTGCATGGAAAGGGGTATCAAAACAAGTCACAAGAGTGTTAAAACACAAAAATTGTGAATAGCAGAGCTGAGAGGCAGAAGATGTACCAGTGTGCTGTTCCAGAAGGTTCAGTTGCAGAACTAGACTTGCTCCAAATAAAAAAATAAGCATTTTCCTCTTGAACAGCCCAGTCTTTGATTTATCTTAATGGTGATATACAATCACCTGTGTGCTTGAAAGCAGAGTACAGATTCTGTAGCTAGCATCTGCTAGCTCTGTCTGCTGCATTCATTTTTCAGATCAAGTGTTGAAAATAATACCTTCATTTCATAACAGATTTGATCCAAGAAACAGCAATAATTTCCCCAAGCAAATAGTGACTGATGTCAAAGAAGGATCCTACTTTTGGAATTTTCAGTGTATTTTGTCCTCATGTTATGTTCTTATTATACACTGAGAAATGAAAAATGCAATGTGAAATATTATCAGAAAGATGCTCCAAGGACAATGTTGAGGTTGAGTGGGGATCATCTGACAAAGGAGATAACACTGACCATTTCTCTCCTCCTGTGACCATGCTGTCAGAACATGATGTGATTCTTAGGGATGGTGCTGAGCAGGGCCAGGAGTTGGACTCGATAATGCTTGTGGATCCCTTCTAAATCAAAATATTCTGTGATTCTGTGATTCTCTGTTTGAGAGAAGGCTAAGGAGTGATTCAGAGCAGAAAAAGAAAATGGAGGGAAGTCAAAACTAAAAGAAAACTGCCTGCTGCAGTTTTGTGCAGCCTTTAGTCTGCACAAAACAATGATGGCTTAGCTAATGTTTCTCTGGATATAGACACATTTTTATCCAGTCATGCTGGTCATCATGGCTAGATGACTCTTTCTGCTGCTTCTGCTGACCATTGATGAATGAGTATATCTGCTGACAGAGTCCATTTCTAACATCAACACGGACTTTTATAAAGCCGCATATCACACATGAAAAATCAAAATGAAAGCAGAAGGAACAGAGAGAAAGAAATCCAGAGGACATTGGACACCTACTGGAAAACATGCTTTTTCTGATGCTTTCTAAACACTGGTTTTGTAGAAATGGCATCTAAAATAGCTGTTTATCATTGCACTCTATCCAGAGAGAAATGGGAGGTTTTTTGAGCTTTGGAGACATAAAAACAGCAGTTCTGTCAGGTAAAGGGAAAGCATGTAATTGAGTATATTATCAAGCATAAAAAAATGTTAAAGACCTGTGTTTTTCTCCACTCTCTGTCATTCTCAGTACTGTTTTCATGGTATGTCTGTATTGCAGAACCCACCAAGCTGTATGGTACCTCCATGCTTGCAATGACCCTGTGTGAGGTGCTCTGTGTCTCTTTGGTTGTTAGCTTCTCACTTTTGTTTCATTGGGTACTGATCTGTTGAGAAGTCTGAGACAAAACTTTCATGTGCCTCACTGCCTGCTAAATTGAGAAACATTTCATGTTTTCTGAATAAATGGTGCATCTGATAATTCTCAGCAATATTGGCTGGTTGGTATCTGAATCAGGGCAAGTGGTAAGTAGGATGTTCAGAAAAACCAAGGGAGATACTGGAGAGGATATTAAATTAATGATTTCTGAAGGCAAAATAGGACATTAGGAAAAAGTCTGGATATAGTAGATTGAGAGTGAAAATAAAGACATGTGTTTCATGGTGCTACTTACTGTGTGCATGGTATATTGCAGTGTGTATGTACATTTCAATGTTACATGTTTAATTCTAGTGTGACCAGGATGTGTTCTGTTGGAAACAGATCTGTGATGTTTGCTCATATCCTTTAGTTGTAAAACACCCAAGTGAAGGAGAGGATCCAAGTCCAAATGTAGACTGACATAGCTGTCAGAATGCTGGCTTTGAATTTTCTGGTGGAAGAAACTGGAATTCTGCAGAGTGGTCATAGCCTGGGGCTGTAGCCTCAAAGATGTCTCTACCTCTGTGACTATACAAGTGTAGGTACAGTAATGCTGTTAGACCATGACTCCACAGAACCTGTGAGAATGAGATTTCTTTTCTCCAATTATTCTTTAAAGCACAGAGGATTTTCTGTCCTTGAACAAGTCATTATGAGGTGTCCTTATCATCTCAATGGCTAGTCCTCAGTGTGCAATGGAAATGAGAGGTGCTTTGTGTGGATGTTTTCTTGCTTTACAGAAATGCTTGAGAGAATTCAATGCTGTGACCCGTTTTGTTGTATAAATTCATTACTTTACTATTATTCCTTTAAAGACTAATTGTGATTATTGGTCTTTAGTTTTCTTTCCCAGCTGTATATGTTTTTTCCAGGAGGCCAAAGGGCCTCTTTCTGACAGAAGACAGAGCAGAGAATTTGTTGTCCTTTTTGTAAAATTCATAGTATGGTTTGCTAGACAGGATAAATGTTTCCTCTAATTATTGTACCATTATTTAGTTTTTAAGCATTGGCTTTTTCTGAGGTGCTGCTAGTGAGACTGCTGGCCTGCATGCACTTCAGAAGGAGCTTCAGATTTCATGAGGTAGAAGACAGTAGCACAGCATCACTGGAGGAATGGAGGGAATATGCTAAAACCAGATAACTGTTACTAGCATTAGTTTAGAGGGTAACATCAGGATCAAATCCTCTGGAAGTATCCTACAGCAGAAAAAGAGTCAGATTTTGTAATCTAGGAAAGAATGTTGCCTATCCATGGAGAGAGTCTCAGACTGGTACACAGCTAATACACAGCTTGCTGATAAATGGAGAGAAGTAAAACTGCAGATTGGGCTGAATAGAGCTTGTTCTTATTGGCTGCCTTGAGTTTCTCATTTCTCCAGCATATACTGTTTTATCACAGTTTACCTTATGGAAATGATTTAATGGGATCGACTGCTTACCAAACTGCAGTTTCAGTTTTTGGTTTGATTTTGCTACAGTTTTGCTCTGAGCCTGTTGTTTCTTCTTTAGATTGTCAGAATATTGCTTTAATGGTACTTTCCTTGGTGCCAGATTTTTTATCAAAGTAGTCTCTTTCCAGGGTTAAGTGCCTTTCCTCTACACAATGTGAGGATTTCCCCCCCCTTTTTTTTTTTGTTTTTTTTTTTGGTTTGTCATGTGGGGTTTTTTTGGGGAGGTTTTTTTGTTTGTTTGTTTTCAATGTGCTTCCCCATTGATGCAGTATGTACCTTTTGCCTGTTGTGTGAAACATCTAGCTAGCCCTTTGAGAGCTCCTCCCAGGTACAACAATGAGCTGTGAGTTGAAGTCTGGGGCTAGAACACATCTGCACTCCTTACCAAAGAGGGACAAAGATGAAAAATGGCAGGGATTACCACTGCACAGGTATCCTGTGGTTTTTAAACCTCCATGAGGATACACATTTAAACCTTGCCTCTGCTGGGCTTTCCAATGTACTTTCATGCTGCTGCTGCTGAAGAGTGTGTATCCCACAGCTGCATTTGCTGAACTCACAGGGTACCAGGGCTCTGATCCTTCACAAGGTAACAGCGTGCTGAGGCACATCTTTATCTACGGTGAGGCAAGCACCATCCAAATTGTGCTGGCTGAATAGAATTATTATCCAGCTATCTATGAACCCACAGATGGTCTCCAGGGCGTCGGAGCTCAGAGAATAAGCACTGCAAACAGAAAATAGAAACTCAGGCAATTGTAAAATGACACTGGAGAGGAAAATAAATTTAATGTTGTGGTCTCGGCTATAATTCCACTGTAAAAGAAATGGATTAAAAACTGCCTTAAAGAAAAACCTGACATGCTCCAAACCCTTGAGACATCCTGGGCTCAAAAGCCATTGAACATGATAGTAAAAGTTTTCTATGAGGGTGGTAGAGGATTTTTAGAGTAGAAGCTGGGTAAGAGGCTAGCTGTCAGTGAAAAACCTGTTAGCATAGAGACAGCAAGTAGGCTATGCATCCTGGGTCTGAAAAGTCAAAGTTCTTTTGTCAGATTAATTAATGTTTTAAGGAAAGATATTTTCACATTAAAGAAAAGTCAAACCCTACTTTTAAAAATGCTGTTTGAAAAGAACTAAAAAAATTAAGATGATATAAATTATATCCTGCTAAAGGAGTATGTTTGGGTTTTTTGTTTCAGAGAGAGAGTTCAGGGAGGCTCTGTGGATCAATATAATCAATGTGAATAATTAGCCCATTTAGCATAGCAACCATAGGGTCCCTGAACACAAGCTGCTTGTAATTCAGCAGCTACGATGACTTGGCTTGTCTTGGAATGTGTTTAGACTCAGCGGTGTAGATTCTGTAGATTCATTTTGCACAGGAGGCACTGGCACTGTGCATTTGCATGACATAAGGGAGCAAGGCTGAACCCTTTTATTCCCTAAAACAGAATTTGAAACTTAATGTATTTATTCTTTGCACAAGTATTTCACTGATCCAATAGACTTCCCACCCATGTTATTCAGTGTTTTCTTGGACATAAATGCTTGATAATGCAAACAGCACAAGATAAATGGGAGGTGGGGGGCCCTAGAAGGGGGATCATATGTTACTGCTTGAGAAGTCAGTAATGCTGGTGTGGCCATGGGATCCCCCTGCTCCCCTTCACCTGCTCAAACAATAACCACCAGTGCTGGTTGTGGTGGATACACCTGGTGTACAGATAGCAGCACCGTTGTTAAGGGCTTGAATCCTACTTGAGAGGTAAGGGCCATAAGTCTTCAACATCTAAGGGCTAGATGAGCATTCACCATTCCAAATCACAGCTGGTATGCAAATATTTCTCTTAGTTAATTATCTCACTCCACATACATAGCATAAAGCCAAGGGCCCACTGAGCACTCCAGCATGGCAGCAGGTGCACACCAGGATTTCCCCCCAAGCAGGCATGGCTCTCAAGGTTGCTTCTCAAGTCTGAGAGGGTCTTTGCTGCAATAGATTCTCAGTAAGTGATTGATTGCATGCTTAAAGTTAAAATCGTAGCTAAATATATAAAGCATTGATTGTACACATAGAATCCTTTAAACATAAACCATTGACCAAGCCTGGGGCTAGGTCTGAATCCAGCAGCACAAGACTTTCTTATGAGAATTTTTAGGCCACAAAGAAGTTCTTTCTGAACCTCATGACTCAACTGGAGGGTCTTCCTAGCAGTTTTGTCTGAAGCTGTTGACTATGCAGTAATCAAGTGTACCTTACCATTGAATTTTGTTAAACCATTGCCACATTTACTATCAAACTTTGTAAAATCATTGGTTTATATCAATAAACATCATGCTACTTCTCTAGTACAAATGAAGTGCATCACCCTACCCATGACAACTTTGTGGGCAATTAGAGCACAATGATAAATAATTTTGGTGGGATTTACAGTACTTTGCATGGCATGATGTAAATAGACATGTAAAAGAATTTTAAAGTAAAGAATTATAAAGTAATTGTGGGAAAGAACACATTAAAGTCCTTTAAACAGTAATAAGACATAACTGAA